>NW_028141177.1:0-600000 GCF_030444845.1 Prenolepis imparis
AAGCAGTGGTATCAACGCAGAGTACTGTTTTTTTTTCACTGTAAAAAAAGATATATAAAATTTCTCTATATACAGGGTGTCCGGTAATAGTCGCATCAACCGTCGTGTGCAGGTAGAGCTAGTTAAACCGAGTAGAAAAGTCCTCTACCATTTTGCGATATTCTCAATAATAAGAGAGATATTAATTAATAAAGATCGGCCAATTCGCGTGACGACGGCGAGAAGAGACAGCCCAATTTTATGTCGTTACTAAGCATGCGGCGAAAAGAAACAGTATAATGTTACACGGTTGCTAAGCGCGCGATGAAGCGGGGTGGAGCGCTTTACAAAAGACAGTAACTCTATACGAGTAGCGCTAACTCTGGACCCCCGAGTGAGAAGATTTATTGTAACTAATTTGAAAAATAATCTAATTTATGCGGAGGTTCTAACTGGTCCTGCTCGAGGACAGATTGTCATCATTCCAAGGATATATTTAATTACAAGTGATTTGGAATTGCCATTTAAATTTAAACGAAGACAGTTTCCTATTCGAGTATCATTTGCTATGACAATAAATAAAATGTCACAAGGACAGAGTTTAAAAAAAATTGGGATTTATTTGCCACATCCTGTATTTGCTCATGGTCAACTTTATGTGGCATTTTCTAGAGCAACCAAAAGGGAAAGTGTAAAAATTAAGATTGATGAATTTAGCAATCAAGGACATCTAATTGAAGGAAGTGAAAAATGTTTTACAAAAAATGTAATATACAGAGAAATTTTGTAAATTGAAGAATTATGAAATTGTATGAGAGCTAATAATAGCGGGTTAGAGGTGGGTACATTAGACGTAATCAAAAAATATTTAAGGAAAAAAAATGGGTATAATAATTAAATAATAAAAAAAATTAAAATTTGTATGTATATATATTCACTAAACTAATGTTTCAGATTTAAAACATATTAAATTGTGTGGAAATTAAAATAACTAAAAAAATTAATATAAACAAATAAAATTTTAATTATAAATATTTAAGTTTATGCAAAACAAATTTCAGCCCATACCATCATGTCAATAACTTGTTGAAGTCTGGGCTTATCTTCATCACTCAACATTGCAAGTAAATGCAAATGTGGAAGTCCTCTTTTTTGAAATTCAATCACATCTGCATAAGCAATAATATTTCCAAAAATTTTATTATGAATTAGATCATTTAAAATCTCTTTGACATCCAAGTTAAATCTTTTAGCGACCAAATCTGGTCGAAATTCTATTAAACATCCATCAAGATTATCCTTAATTTCTGGGCATTGAGGATTGCAAGTCATTGTAAGAAAAATATCTGGTTTACCAAACTTTCTTACCAAAGACATAGCATCTTGGTACCTTTCTTGCATATTTCTTGGACTGCCCATAAATGAAGATGGTAATATCACAGGTATACCAGCTGTAATTCCTTCATTTTGTGCTCGATTATCTAGGTGATCCATTAATCCCGAATAAAGTTCTGCTCTTAATTGAGGTTGATTTCATTTAATATAATTAAGCCTATTTGCTTCAGTTTTCATATAAGCATCAAGTATAAATTGACATCTCAATTTGCCTGCCTTTTTAAATTGACTAAATTCTAATCTTGGTGCTAACAGGTGAGCATAATAATCCATTTGAGTTACTTTGAATCCTGGATATTTAGGATTATATGATTTAAGTTCTGAATGCCATCCATCGTTACCATATGGATATAACAAAGAATAACACATTGGGTCACACCTTTTGTCTAGAATTGATATTTGTTGAACATCGTTCGAATTTTTATTATAAATCCGAACGTCTCTTTCAAATGGAGGCTCACCATCTACATTCTTAAAGACCACAGCTATTTCATTTGCTTGTGGAGCATTGTATCTTCTTTGATCTTGTTGAGGATTTTTTCTAAAGGCCAACATTAAATTTATGGTTTTATTTCCTATCGGATTAAGATCTTGTTCAACTTGACGCATCATCTTGAATGTTTTTGCAAATTCATTGCATTGAACCATAAAACTTGACAACTCTTTCATTATTTCTGAATCACACTCCTTATTAGCTTTGTTATTCATTCTATGATTTACAGCTTCTTCTGTATCTAAAAAGTAAAGCTGTGCAAATCGCGGAGCTTGCCCATCCGCTGGGCGCATTGCTGTTGAAGTTAAATGATGATATTGCCCATGAATCTTTAAGCAATAAGGAGCATTGTTCACAACATCCAATGGATTTCTATTTCCCGGCGCACCCATTGAAGCCATAGCTAATGCACTATTATATGAACGAATATTATTTAAGAAATTTTTTGAAGCAAAATCATTTCCAATGTATAATTTTTTTATAAAATCAGGACAATTTATTGGCTTTAATTTAAGCTTGCCTTTTTGACAACAATATGTGAATTTTTCATCTTTAGATTTTTCACATGCAAAGTTTAATGATTTGCAAAATTGGCATTCTACATTCATTTGCCCAAGTGTATGAACTGGCACATTTATTTCATCGTCCTTGGCAATTAACGCAATGTGATAATTTAATTGTCTAGCTTTGTGCCTTCCCTGAGCATGTCTCTGGGCATCACTTTCGAGTCGCTTAGTCTTTTTGTCATTATCATTCCTTTGCTGAACATGTCTCTGAGCTTCGAGTCTTTGAAACCTTGTGTCATTATTTTCATCGGCCCTCTGCTGAGCATGTCTCTGAGCATCAGCTTCGAGTCGTTGAAACCTTTCTTCCGAACTCTCAATTTTTCGCCTTTGTCGTGAGCGCCTACCATCGCGACTCACTATATACAAATTTCCGCGTTTTCTCTTTTGAGGCATAATTATCTGCCGTACCGTATATACGTAGATATATTTCATTAAATATTATATAACAATACGTAATTTTAATATATATTTAATAAATAATTTAAATTATCTTATGAAGCTTATAAAGCAATAATATAGTTCAAATTTAATGTAATTTAATATAAATAAATAACTGATTGATTAATCCTAAGTTAAATTTAAATTTTTTCAAATATTGCATAATTTTACATAAAAAAATAATTATATCTATAGATATTATATAGATATTATATAAATAAGTACCGTTTGTCTTTCAGTATGACTGCGAACTATTTATTCATTAATTTATTGATTTTCTTGAATTATCTTTTCTTTCTCGTACTTATTCTGCTTTATATTAATTTTTTGTATAGGAGCAAAGCAGCCTTTTTTTATAAGCGCACAGCAGCACTGTATCTGTAGATTACATCCGTTTTCTTACAGGCGCACAGCAACCTTTTTTTATAGGCGCACAGCAGTCTTTTTTACAGGCGCACAGCAGCCTTTTTAACAGGCGCACAGCAGCCTTTTTAACAGGCGCACAGCAGCCTTTTTTTATAGGCGCACAGCAGCCTTATTTTATATTCTCACAGCAGCCTTTTTTTATAGGCGCACAGCAGCCTTTTTGTATAATTTAATTTAATTTAGAATATCTGATAAAGGCGCACAGCAACCTTTTTTATAAGCGTACAGCAGCCTTTTTGTATATAATTTAATTTATTTTCGAATATCTGATATTTTTTTTAAAGACGTACAGTAGCCTTTTTGTATAATTTAATTTATTTTTGAATATCTGATAATTTTTTTTATATAACAAAAATTTAATAAAAGTGTAATTATTAAAAAATATTAATTACAAATATTTATACACATTTATGCAATACACATTTATACAAAATATCTATATACTCGTATAACTATATAAATAATGTACCGTCTCTCCTTTCACTCTCCTTCTTCAACATTATAACTTCGTCTATTACTAACTCTTCTTTCTTAAATTTTTACGCCTTTTACTTTTTCTTCTCCTCCTTTATTATACTGATTTCATTTATTATAACGTTTTCTATTTCATTCCATCTATCCATGATGACATTTAACGTGATTTAAAGTGAAACCAGCAACTTACAACCAACAGTTAATTTTTGAAAAATGTGTACGTGTGTTTGTATGTGTGTTTAATTTTGATCCCCAATATTTTTATTATACGCATATATCTTCAACTTTTTCTTTTTGAGCTAATATCCGACATATCGCTTATAACGACATATCGTATATAATAAAATAATAAAAAAAATGTTTAAAGAGACAAAAAGGAGCAGTGAAAATTCTTGCAATTCAAGTCAGCATAATGTAAGTTTAAATTTTCTAGAAATAGAATGAGAGAGAGAGAGGAATTACAGAATGAAATAGAGAGAATGACATAAAATGAAAGAATGAGAGATAAAATTTAGAATTTGATATTCGATTTGCAACAAAGAAAGAATTTTCTTAAAATTTGTGAGCGCCCAAAACGAATGTAGCCTAAGAGAGAGAGAAAGAGAGAGAGAGAGAGAGAGAGAGAGAGAGAGAGAGAGAGAGAGAGAGAGAGAGAGAGAGAGAGAGAGAGAGAGAGTGAGTGAGAGGCAGAAAATTAGGTTAAGAGATAAAGAAAGGTGTGTATGTGTGTGTGTGTGTGTGTGTGTGTTTGTGTATGTGTGTGTTTGTTTGAGAGAGAGAGAGAGAGAGAGAGAGAGAGAGAGGCAGAGAGAGAGAGAGAGAGAGAGAGAGAGAGAGAGAGAGAGAGAGATAGAGAGAGAGAAGTCTGGATTATTAATCTAATATATATCTAATATATATCTTTTTTTTAGGTTGACATCATTAGTGGAGACGCTCTTACTGCCGAAAATAATTTATTAAAAATTAAATAAAATTTTATTAAATACATGAAATATGTATATTTTTTTGAAGATTTATACAACATTGTGTTTAGAATGTTTTAAAACATTGAGATATAAAATATTATTAAATACATGTATGTATTCATCCACATTTATCCATTTTATATCTACACACACACACACACAAACATAGATATATAGATATAGATACACATAGCGTTAAAAAATTAAATCTATATATATAAGTGCCGTCCGTCTGTCTGTCTGTCTGTATGTACGCGAACTCCTTCCACATTTGTGGACCGATTTTTGTGAAACTGGTACCAAAATGTTGCAAATTTTTCGGGGGTGGCTGCTGTGGGGTTTATTTTCATTTAAAAAAAAAATTTTTTTTTCTCATAGAGGAGGGTATGTTTTCCTGAAAATAATTTTTTCACAGATTTTTACGCCATTTACGCCAATGTGTTTAGGGTGTTCCAAAACATTGTATGTGGGTGGTTGCGTGGGTTTTGCCCACCCGCGCAACCACCCAAAAAACCAACCAACGCACTTATACATTTGTTCACCGATTTTCAATAAATTCGTAAAAAAATTCAGCAAATTTTTCGGTGATGGCTACTATATGTGATTTTTTTAACCCACCCCCGCAACCACCCACGCACCCACCTACGCACTCATACATTTGTTAACCGATTTTCAATAAATTGGTTCCAAAATTTCGCTAATTATTCGGGGATGGCTACTATATGTGATTTTTTTTGTTTTACACCTTCACCCACGTACCCACCCAAGCAATCACATATTTATTAACTGATGTTTTCGAAATTGGTAGTCAAATTTTCGATATTTTTAATAAATAATTTTATACATACGCACCCACCAACGCACCCACTCACGCATTTACAAATTTATTGAGCGATTTTCAAGAAATTGGTAGCAAAATTTAGCAAATTTATTAGAGATGGCTACTATGTGGTTTTTTTTAATTTTACACCCCAACTCACCCACCCACGCATCTACTCACGCGCGTGCGCATTTAAAAAATGTTATTTTATGTTAAAAAGCTTTGTAGTTATAAAAGAGAAACATATAATTTTAATAAAATCATCTTTTGGTAGTGGCGTGATTGTTAAATGGTGTTATTAAGTAAGAGCATTTATTTATTAATGTATTGTTTTTTTTAAATCGTAAAAATTTTTAAATTATTTTGTTCAGTGAGATTTTGCAAAAATCACCCCTTAGAGGTGATGAGTTTTATTTACATGTCATTTCAGAAATGACTATCTATCTATCTATATCTGTATAAGTATATAAGTAGCTGGTTTCACATATTAAATGTCATCATTGATCAAACGAATACAAATCAATTTGAAAATACAATCATGGAAGAAAATAATATACCGAAAGAAATAGAAAAAGAAATTGAAGAATTTCTAAATGGTAAATATAAATAATAATTAATTTATTTAAATAAAATAATATTTTTTTTTTAATTTGTTAAATGTTTTATTTAAATTAATATATTATCGCATTAACATATAATCTAATATATTTTTTAATTAAAAAATTTCAGTAATTGAAGATGATCAAATAAATACAAATGAATTTGAAAATTCAATTGTGGAAGAAAATAATATACCGAAAGAAATAGAAAATGTTCTGATAAATAAAACAAATGGATTTGAAATTATAGTATATTGTGATACAAGTGCGAGAAGTTGGCAATTGTCGCACGAGTGGGGGGAATGGACGCACGAGCCGAAGGCGAGTGCGTTCACCCCCACGAGTGCGAGAATTGCCAACTCGCACTTGTATCACATACTATTTTATATCACGAGTGCGAACTATGTGGAATGAGAGGGTGGAAGTATGCGAGGGAGTAAAACGCAATGGACTAGTGGGGGTCCAGGGGGCGAAGCCCCCTGGTCCGGGGTGCAGGGGGCGAAGCCCCCCGCAAAAGAGAAAGTCTTATGAAATATAAAGAGATTTTATTTTTTTTTAGAATAAATTGCCCACAAACTGGATGGTTTGTGGATTTGTGATAATTCTGTAAAATATGCTAACAATGTGTTTTGAGAGAATGATCTTATATTTTTGGCAGTTGTCCAGTTTATAAATTTATTATATGCAGCTGTATATTTTTCTTTCGATTTTTCAGGCAAGAGATTTTCGATGGTGTTTCTTGCCATTTCTGTAATTTCTGGAGGTGATTCATTTTCACTGTTGTCTAATGTGATGTTCGATGTCATTTTTAGTTTTTTATATTGACTCGTTTCAATGCGATGTAAAACACTGGAAGTGACTGATTGTGATTGTGAGGTTAAGCTAGTTGAAGTTAGTAGCGGTTGTGCACTGCGAGATGACATTAGGAAGAAAGTGTTTGTAGCATTTGCAGCGTGAAATAATGAGCTTGTAGCGTGAAATAATGGGTTTGAAGCGTGAAATAATGAGTTTGAAGCGTGAAATAATGGGTTTTGAAGCGTCTGTAGTGTGTTGCGTGTGAAAATGGCTACTTTGCGCACGGAAAACAGTGCGCAAAGTAGGCATTTACGCGCACGCGTGATATAAATGAATATGTATGTACATTTATGATTATGCATATAGATGAATATGTATTGTAACGTCCCGTCATTTTCGCGAAACCATATTTTTGCGCGCTACTGTTTTTCCTGCGCCAATACTTAAAATTTAAGGATAATTAATGATTTTCCTCTTTACATATAATTGTTTAGACTAAAATCAAGCATTTATATTATTAATTACTAATCATACCAAATCTAGGGTCTCCAGTTATCTAGTTCTAACTAGCCGCTACCAGGAACTAGCGATCCGACCAATCAAACGTCATCCGAGACCCCTGAGCGTATACTTCAACTAACCAGTTATTATTAAATGAAACTAACCCTTAGCAATAAGAATATATTTTAATCATGACTAACCCACCTATATATGAATATTCAATATTAATTAAACAATATAATAATATTATTTATGGAATCAGAAACATAATAACTTGTCGAACTTTACTTAACAATTTAAGACTTATAGTAATGAGTTTTAGAAGTATTTTAATCACTGACAGAATTATTATGAGGAAGGTTCCATAAATCCTTATCTTGCGATGCATTGTAACGACAAGCCTGCGACAAGCATTCGATGAATTACTAAAAGTGTTCAAACACTTAATATTTTAAGATTTCATCCGCAATTATATTTACGAAGCCTTATTTCAGTCATTAAATGATTTTGATAACGAACCCAAGATTATTAAGATTTATTGAGTAAATTATTAAATGAAGAGACTTATAAATAAGGCCCAAGTGGATATAATTAAAGAGAATATTTTATTACAGAATTAAGTCAAACGAGAACAAGAAAGTCTCGATATTACGTTATGGAATCATAATTCTATAATTTAGAAATAACTTAATCTTACCCTATTGCATTAAACTCAAGTTTTATTATATATTATCAATCATTAAGAATTCCAATTAATAACATAAAATAAATTATATAAGAAATGATTCCATAAACGTACAAATGAATTTGGCGAACTACAAGAAACTTTAACATGTATCTATGCGCAGACCCCTCTAAAATCAGCTCACAATCAGCAAGTAATTAAGTGCCGATCGTAGGTGACAAGCCGCTTCCGTCCGTTATCTCCCTCGCGTTATCGGATGCTAGCGTTCAAACCACAAAAGAATAATAAATTAGACACTTCTTGGAATCGTCGCTCCTCATCTCAAGCTCACCGCCTAACTTCGATATCCGGTCCAGATTATCTAAAACTCGTAAATTGATAGTTGACACCTAGAGCGTTCGCTCCTGCGGGTCACCGTATCGTGACCTCTTAGTACAATTTATTGTGACATATTCCAAGAAAACGTCTTTCTTAGAAATCCCCACCAAAAGGGAATTGCACACGACACTCAGATTTTTCTCGATTTGATGGGTATATAAACCCTTAATTCTTAACTTCATTGCGGCATACCATCATTAGCATCTCACCGTAACTCTACGGCATCTCATTATCGAGATCCCACCGTAGCTCTACAGTACATAATTTCTTTAGCCTTACGATACTCTGTATAAAGTCACGCGTTTGCCGTCAACTGCGTCGACATACTCAAATTGTTAGTCGCGCATAGAATTATAAAGTAAAAGTTAAATAAAGAACTCTTGTGCTTCAAAACTCGAATACGTTGATTTTGCTAAACATCCCGCGACCGAGGTCCTAGAGAAGGGAAGAAGGCGAACGAGCGTATTACGATCCACTGCCTGAAGTTCACAGTCTATCACAAGGTAAGTACTTATAATTACCCAGACTATTTAACACGCCAATTTTAATTCTAAGTTACTCTAGACTGACAATTCTCTTTCAATCACTACCTTCTCCTAAAACAAATAAACGAAATCCACTGTTAAGCATTGCATGCAGCTAACAGTTTCCCGTTGTCAATCAGTATTTATCAAATCAGAATCCAACTACCTTTTCATAATTATTCAAGGTATCAATATCAGAATTTAGCAGCAGAATTAACGTAGAAACAATACTCCTGGTATCACTCGGACGTCGTCCAAACCCGCATTTTACCTCTAGCCGTTGGACGTACCTTTCGTAGGTCCAGACGACTCTCTACCATTTCCCCTACTTCCCGTCGTTGTCGAGGCATCCATCGTACTTGCCCGACGACAAACCTCCCATCAACACCCTGCGTATCTCCATCGTCGACGAGGCATTCATCATACTTGCCCGAAGACAACTCCTCATTACCTTCTCTCACCTAATAAAAATCGATAACAGGAGAAAGATATCGCATAAGGATTCTTAAACAGAATTCCGGAACTAATTTCACTCTGGACGTGGTCCAATCCTCATTTTACCTATAGTTGCAACGCATACTTTTACCGAAAGCACACAAGCAACTCTCTGCCTTTTCCCCTACTTCCCGTCGTTGTCGAGGCATCCATCGTACTTGCCCGATGACAAAGCTCCCATCAACACCCTGAATAATTTCCATCGTCAACGAGGCATCCATCGTACTTGCCCGAAGACATTCTCCGTACCCCCAGACCTTCCTTTTGAATTCATATTTAAAACCAAATGAATAGACGTATCGGATATTGATATCTCACTCCCTCTAGTTCCCCTTCATGTTATCTCACGATAATCCTTATCTAACTCATTATAAATATATTATTCTCATCATTGCCTCTACCAATTAATTCAAATGCTACCCAGATCTACTGAATTAGACGTCCAAGGATTAACAAACGATGATGCAAATTCAATTATAAATATAATCATCGGGCTACTAACTGACGTTTTAGAAGGAACTATTGATATCGATCAACTCATAGTCTGCTTAGATAATCTTCATATCCCTGGTGCTCAAATAAGCGTCGAATTCACAGACGATTAAATAAATATCAAATTCATTTTATTAATTAGCCCCTGAATTATTATTATCCAGATGAATAAACAACTTCAAGGCTTAATTTGCAATACAATTTACCAATTAATACTCAATTTGATCTATGAATATTTGAATGGTAAAATAACTTTCGATCAAGTCATAACTATTTTAAACGACATCGAAGATATCGCTAATAGATTCGATACTCCCAACTAGTAACTAATACCCCACTCCTGTGACCTACAACATTCCCTAGATCCGTAACATCGGTCCTAGCTCTCGGCGTCCCAGAGATATAGCCGGTGTAAGCAGGTTGCCTCACAAAAATAGAGAGCGCCCGTTTTCTCACTAGCCTAGGCATAGAGAGAGAAGGAAGATCACCCAGACGTGACAGTATGTACATTTATGATTATGCATATATATGAATATGTATGGACATTTATGTTTATGTTCTGTTTTATGTATTTGAGTTAGAAGAATATGTTTTACAAAGAGATCAGTGGAACCTTATAGTAATGCAAAATTTTATGTGATAAATTCGTAAATTAAAAATAGAATGTGCATATTTATATTTATCAGTATTTAATTTTACTTTTATGCATTGACAAAAGCATTTCTTTCTTCTAAGTTTGGGATTTTTAATTGCAATTTATATGAATATGTATGAATATATATATGAATATGTATGTACATTTATGATTATGCATATATATGAATATGTATGTACATTTATGTTTATGCATATATATGAATATGTATGTACATTTATGATTAGGCATATATATGAATATGTATGTACATTTATGTTTATGCATATATATGAATATGTATGTACATTTATGTTTATGCATATATATGAATATGTATGTACATTTATGTTTATGCATATATATGAATATGTATGTACATTTATGATTATGCATATATATGAATATGTATGTACATTTATGATTATGCATATATATGAATATGTATGTACATTTATGTTTATGCATGTATATGAATATGTATGTACATTTATTTAAATAATACCATAAAGAAACAAATGTAACGCGTGCTTTGTAATATTCTAATAATAAAAGTGTGAGATAGTCTGTACAGACTGAAAGCATTTACTTTAAAAGGTCAAAAGAAAAAAACAATAACACTCATGATCAGCAGAAACAGTAAACCGTTGAAAGCATAACGTAAAGCACTCACTGAGCCATTTCCTCTGCTGAAAGCAGCCTATACAGTTGTGTGTGGTTTTTTCGTATCAAGAGAATAAAGTGATTTATATTTGAATTGTTAAAATGCCAAGCGAGGTGATAACTTTGCAGCTTGGCCAATGTGGCAATCAAAGTATTACATGTTATTTTGTCTCATATAATATAAATCCTTTTCATACGTTTTATAATTTTTTGATACAACTACGATATTTCCAAACACTTGCAAATATGAAAATAACGAATATCTTTATCGTCTTTTTTTTTACATTATGCCTCAATTTTACAAACTTAAAATTTCTCTTTTATTATAATTTGTAATAAAACCTATATATTTTCTTTCTTAGAATAAAATTTATATATTTTTATACATTTTATTTATAGTTGGATTTGAGTTTTGGAAAAGATTATGTACAGAGCATGGAATCAGCCCAGAAGGAATCTTGGAAGATTATGCAATAGAGGGAACGGATAGAAAGGATGTCTTTTTTTATCAAGCAGATGATGAGCATTACGTACCACGAGCTGTGTTATTAGATTTAGAGCCCAGGGTTATTCATACTATTATGAATTTTCCATATTCAAAGGTAGTACGCATCTGGAATATGTATGTACATTTATGATTATGCATATATATGAATATGTATGTACATTTATGTTTATGCATATATATGAATGTGTATGTACATTTATGATTATGCATATAGATGAATATGTATGTACATTTATGTTTATGCATATATATGAATATGTATGTACATTTATGTTTATGCATATATATGAATATGTATGTACATTTATGTTTATGCATATATATGAATATGTATGTACATTTATGATTATGCATATATATGAATATGTATGTACATTTATGTTTATGCATATATATGAATATGTATGTACATTTATGATTATGCATATATATGAATATGTATGTACATTTATGATTATGCATATATATGAATATGTATGTACATTTATGTTTATGCATGTATATGAATATGTATGTACATTTATTTAAATAATACCATAAAGAAACAAATGTAACGCGTGCTTTGTAATATTCTAATAATAAAAGTGCGAGATAGTCTGTACAGACTGAAAGCATTTACTTTAAAAGGTCAAAAGAAAAAAACAATAACACTCATGATCAGCAGAAACAGTAAACCGTTGAAAGCATAACGTAAAGCACTCACTGAGCCATTTCCTCTGCTGAAAGCAGCCTATACAGTTGTGTGTGGTTTTTTCGTATCAAGAGAATAAAGTGATTTATATTTGAATTGTTAGAACGTTAAAATGCCAAGCGAGGTGATAACTTTGCAGCTTGGCCAATGTGGCAATCAAAGTATTACATGTTATTTTGTCTCATATAATATAAATCCTTTTCATACGTTTTATAATTTTTTGATACAAATGCTACGATATTTCCAAACACTTGCAAATATGAAAATAACGAATATCTTTATCGTCTTTTTTTTTACATTATGCCTCAATTTTACAAACTTAAAATTTCTCTTTTATTATAATTTGTAATAAAACCTATATATTTTCTTTCTTAGAATTTATATATTTTTATACATTTTATTTATAGTTGGATTTGAGTTTTGGAAGAGATTATGCACAGAGCATGGAATCAGCCCAGAAGGAATCTTGGAAGATTATGCAATAGAGGGAACGGATAGAAAGGATGTCTTTTTTTATCAAGCAGATGATGAGCATTACGTACCACGAGCTGTGTTATTAGATTTAGAGCCCAGGGTTATTCATACTATTATGAATTTTCCATATTCAAAGGTAGTACGCATCTGGAATATGTATGTACATTTATGATTATGCATATATATGAATATGTATGTACATTTATGTTTATGCATATATATGAATATGTATGTACATTTATGATTATGCATATATATGAATATGTATGTACATTTATGTTTATGCATATATATGAATATGTATGTACATTTATGATTATGCATATATATGAATATGTACGTACATTTATGATTATGCATATAGATGAATATGTATGTACATTTATGATTATGCATATATATGAATATGTATGGACATTTATGTTTATGTTCTGTTTTATGTATTTGAGTTAGAAGAATATGTTTTACAAAGAGATCAGTGGAACCTTATAGTAATGCAAAATTTTATGTGATAAATTCGTAAATTAAAAATAGAATGTGCATATTTATATTTATCAGTATTTAATTTTACTTTTATGCATTGACAAAAGCATTTCTTTCTTCTAAGTTTGGGATTTTTAATTGCAATTTATTTAAATAATACCATAAAGAAACAAATGTAATGCGTGTGCTTTGTAATATTCTAGTAATATTCTAATAATAAAAGTGCGAGATAGTCTGTACAGACTGAAAGCATTTACTTTAAAAGGTCAAAAGAAAAAAACATTATCATGATCAGCAGAAACAGTAAACCACTGAAAGCATAAGAAAAGCATCAAGAAAATATAGTGATTTATATTTGAATTGTTAGAACGTTAAAATGCCAAGCGAGGTGATAACTTTGCAGCTTGGCCAATGTGGCAATCAAAGTATTACATGTTATTTTGTCTCATATAATATAAATCCTTTTCATACGTTTTATAATTTTTTGATACAAATGCTACGATATTTCCAAACACTTGCAAATATGAAAATAACGAATATCTTTATCGTCTTTTTTTTTACATTATGCCTCAATTTTACAAACTTAAAATTTCTCTTTTATTATAATTTGTAATAAAACCTATATATTTTCTTTCTTAGAATAAAATTTATATATTTTTATACATTTTATTTATAGTTGGATTTGAGTTTTGGAAAAGATTATGCACAGAGCATGGAATCAGCCCAGAAGGAATCTTGGAAGATTATGCAATAGAGGGAACGGATAGAAAGGATGTCTTTTTTTATCAAGCAGATGATGAGCATTACGTACCACGAGCTGTGTTATTAGATTTAGAGCCCAGGGTTATTCATACTATTAAGAATTTTCCATATTCAAAGGTAGTACGCATCTGGAATATGTATGTACATTTATGATTATGCATATATATGAATATGTATGCACATTTATGATTATGCATATATATGAATATGTATGTACATTTATGATTATGCATATATATGAATATGTATGTACATTTATGATTATGCATATATATGAATATGTATGTACATTTCCGGAAAAGCGACATGTTATTGACAATGTCAATAACATGTCGCTTTTCCGTAATGCTGATTGGCTATCTTGTTGCTACGCGCTTGCTTCGTTCGTGCGACTTCCTTCACTGGTTTAATTTGACAGCTCTTTTAGAAAGGGGATTTGTTGCCGTCACATTCTCAAAATTTTTATTAAAATTCTCTTTCTTTAGATGATTTGGCTTATTAATTAGCGCAATATTTTGTTTAAAATGAATCCAATGTGTCTGATATGTAGGAACAAAATAAATCTCTCGTCTAATAAGATGTTTTTCACGCACTGTGGACACGTTTTCCACTACGTATGCTTGAGTCAATGGCTCCAAAGGTAAAACTTTTACTATAAAATGCTTAGAAAAACATTATTAGAGAAAAAAATTATTAGAGAAAATGTGATATCTATTTCCTTTATATTAATAAATCTATTTATTGGCTATATAGATTGTTTTTTACCTGAAATTATTGAACGTCCCCGGTTTGTTAATATTAAGGCTCCTGCAGACTCGCCGACCATGTCCGAATCGTGACGTCGAAGCGAGAAAATACATGCTGAAAATTCTTGCGAATTATTTTTAAATAAAAAGATATTTCGATGAAATAACACTACAAATCTCTTTGGCACACTTATAAAATTTACCGAAAACTCTTTTTTTCCTTTTATAATCAATCAACAGCTGTAAAATGACTGTAATATGAGGCCTAGTCCGTCTGATCTTTGCACATGCGCAGTCATTCCACATGTCAAAGTCTAATGTAAGTAAATGTTTCATTATTTTACGGCTGTCGATTGACTGTCAAGAGAAAAGGATAGTCTTCGGTAAATTTTATAAGTATGCCAAAGAGATTCGTAGTGTTGTTTCATCGAAATATCTTTTTATTTAAAAATAATTCGCAAGAATTTTCAACGTGTGGTTTCTCGCTTCTGACGTCACAATCCAACATGGCTACGGCGAGTCCCCAGGAGCCTTAATACTTTAATTGTGCAAAAGGATTTATCAATCTGTATAGTCAATCAAAATATTAGTAGTTGAACTCATATTAAGACGAACTCCGACGAGTTTGCCTGCTTTACCGATAGAGATTCGACTATAAATCTATTTATTGGCTATACAGATTGTTTTTTACCTGAAATTATTGAGCGTCCCCGGTTTGTTAATATTAATACTTTAATTGTGCAAAAGGATTTATCAATCTGTATAGTCAATCAAAATATTATTGAATATAATAGTTGAACTCATAAATTTATGAGTGAAAATCCTTTTGCACAATTAAGTATTAATTATATTAATTTCACGCGTAATTCACAATCAAACGTATCAACGTTTCCAGAACCACATATTTAATTTAGAATTATAGAGAATTATATATTATTAATAATCTCTTATTATTAATACATTTGCCTTTACCTGCAAAGACTGAAAAATTATCGAATAACATTATATATCGAATAAAAGAATTAAAAATCATAACTATAAAAAGTATATATATATATAAAACACACTCATTGTCAAATTAAAATCGTATATAATAAATACATACACATCCTTTTGGCTCTTTGAATCCGCAAAGTAGCTTGAGCAAGCCATCTATATATATAAGTACCGTCTGTCTGTCTGTCTGACCGCGAACTACTTCCACATTTATGGACCGATTTTCGTGAAACAGGTACCAAAATGTTGCAAATTTTTCGGGGATTGCTTCTCATAGAGGAGGGTATGTTTTCGCGAAAAAATTTTTTTCCAGGTTTCTTTGACAACCCTACTCATTCACCCACGCACCCACCTATGCACTCCCTTATTAATGGACCGATTCCCTCGAAATTGATACCAAAATTTTGTAAATTTTTCGGGGATGACGACAATGTGTTTTTTTTTATTATCTCTACTAACGCACCCACCCACACATTCAAATATTTATTGATCGATTTTCTCGAAATTGGTACCAAAATTTTCGAAATTTGTCGGAAATGGCTACTATATGATTTTTTTAAATTTTTACAACCCTACCCATCCACCTACGCACCCACCCACACACTCCCTTATTAATGGACAGATTCCCTCGAAATTGATACCAAATTTTTGCAAATTTCTCGGGGATGGCTACTATGTGGTTTTTTTAAGTTTTGTACCCCACCCACGCATCCACCTACGCGCGCGCGCGCATTTATAGACCGATTTTTACGACATTGGTACTAAAATTTCGCAAATTTTTTGAAGATGGCTACTAGGTTGTCTTTTTAAGTTTTACACCCCCATCCACGCACCCACCCACGTACTCACATATTTATTGATTAATTTTTACGAAATCTTACCATATACATACAATTTGCAAAACGCTAGGAAAGAGAATAAAAGAAAAATAAAGAGCGATGAAGCGTGCGCAAGAGAGAAAGAGAATCTGTTTCTATAAAATACACTTTCTTCCCATTCCTCTCTCAAAAAAATTTTCACACAGATGTGTTTTGTAAGGTAGCTCCATATATAATTAAAATTTCTATAAATACTATGTTCTTGCTCAATTTTCAGAGTGTTCCCCAAGCCCCAAAAATTTTTTTATGGTTTTATCATATTTAGGAGATCAAAATCTACAAAAAAACACTATTGCTTTTACTAATATCTCTGGGGGCCAAAATCGGTAATCTTTTAACATCCTCCTTTATGAGTGTGTGGATGGGTGCGTGGGTAGGGGTGTGAAACTTATAAAAACCACATTGCGCACTCTCCGAAAAATTTGAAACATTAAAAAAATCCAAACTCTTTTACGACAAATGTTGTTTACAAAGAGATTTTGTAAAATGAAAAATTGTGTGAAAACTAATAATAGCGAGGTCAGTGTTGGGTAAAAACTTTGAGGCCTGCGCTTCGCGCGGGCCGAAAAGCTAGTTTTGAAATAAAATCTGATCTCATTATCAGTGACATATTCATATATTGTTAAGTATATTATATATTGTTGCAGATCGAAAACTTGTCCACAATGTCGCAGAAGAACAACTAAGTGCCAAATATATAGAATATACTTTAATTTTCCACACAACAAGAATATGGATAATTCATCGCCCTCACAGCCAAGAAAAGAAAATAATAGTCTACTTCACGCACACATCAATAAAAATGGAATTTCATTGGATCTATTGCATACCGCAATTAGTTCAAGAGGCCGTAAAATCGTACCACCATTATGTTATTGGGCAGGTAAACAAATGCACAATTAATAATAAAAATTAAATAGGATTTGCGAAATTAATCAACCAAAACTAGCCAGTAATTAATTTTTATTAAAAAATCCACAACGTTTCGACCATGTGGTTGTGGTCCTTTTCAAGTGGGGACACTAAAAAATTTTTATTTTAAAGATTCTACATGTCATTATAAACAAAAATGCTTTTTGGAAAAATTACGACAACACACAGAATTATTACGGAGATCAACCTACTTATATGAATTTAGTCATAGTTAGATCTCATTATAAAGAGTAATCGTTAGAAGTTTTATAAAATGTATAAGTCAAAAAATTGAAAGTGCGAGAAAGCAATCAACATATTCCGACAGGGGATCGTCACAGTCTGATAACTTTTTCAAGTTATATATTCAATAGTACTTTTTTGATTATTTCTAAATTTCTTCGATGCAAACGCTCATCTGATAGTAGAATAATTGCTTTCCCAACGAAATCATAAAACGGTATTTACATAAAAGAATTAGATTTTTAAAGTATAACAAAAAGCTAATTGACACGCAGACGGATATAATTATAATTCTTGGAAGCTCAGCACCAGGCGTTTTAGTGATGACAGTGATGATACGCCACAGTCTTTAGAGAAAGATAACAAAAATGAATCACCTTACATCTCGATACCATTTGTAAGAGATATTAGTGATAATATCTCACATTCTCTAAGGAAATTTGGCTTGAATACGATAGTAGTAATACTATGCCGGTTCTAACTCAGGTCCTCTGAGGGGGGTGCGGGGCGCGGGGGGTTCTCCGTGGCGAGGGGTATGACGTCACGCGGGGCGGGGGTATCTCGTAGGCGCGGGGGCTGACGTCACGCGGGTGGAGGGGGATGTTTCGACAAAGGAGGGGGAGTTTTCTGAGTGCAATATTTGTAGATGGTATCTTTACGACTTTTTTTTATGAGGGGTCTTAGACATTTTCCCCAAAAAGGTATAGAACAAGCGCCGATGATTGACAATTTTGTACCCTCGTTAATATAATTTTATTATGGAAGCGCCGATGTCCGGCTGCTCGAACTTGTCAACGGAGCGTTCTAGAGTTCATTAAAACTATGTTTTTCATTTTATGGACATTTTATCATTAGGAAAGGAATGAAGATTTTAGGGCCGACGCTGCGACGAACATGTCTAAACGTGATTTAATAGGCCTCTACCTATTTGCGTTGACGTTCGGCAGCTTTGTACCCTCGCGGAAAATCTCCCATAAAAACGAGAGCGAAACATTTTTCTTAATATTTTTTAAGGAAGAATGCAACGTATCGGCAGCTTGTGTCCTTACTCCTCTATCCATAAAACCGATATCTCGGGAAACTATCTTTTGAGATACGCCAAATGTTAGAAAAGAAGATAGAATTAGGTGAAATATATATAAGGAGGATGAGAGCGCGTCAAACCATAGTACGATTTGAAAGCGCATAGATGCAGCGGTGAAAAAAGTTTAGTGGTTACTTTCTTGTATTAGAAGTGTTAGTGGTATAATAGTGAATAAAAGAAATAATGGAAAACATCGAGCAGAACGAACGCGACCTGTTGGAGCGGTCCCGCCAAGTCACCACCTTGGGCGAATATTTTGAATGGGCGCTGCGCTGCGAGGACTTTATCAAACTGCTCGAAGAACGCAGTCGTGTCAAGCGTCCGCGACTCTCCATTGGATATAGACAATCTTTGGTTGCTAGAATCGCGCGACTCGAGGGTGCAAAGACTCGATTGCAGAGACAGTTTATACCCAGTGGTGGTAATTACAGTGGCGGTAATTACAGTGGCGATAATAACAAGGAAGACTCGTTTGGCGAGAGATCGATACCGCGTTCGAAAATCGGATACTGACAGGTGCGGTGATTAACGCAGACTATATCGAACCGCGACAATTTTTGGAAGACGCTAGTAGTGTAGTACTCGAGCAAGTGCAAGATGTTATAAAAATACACAACTGTGCAAAAGTAAATACCGTGTTCAACGGTGAGTTTGTGACAGGTGATAAGCGCTCCAACAAAAGCATTAACACGCGAAATTATGAACTCTTTCGCACGTCCGATTTACACGAGTGGTATGAGCGGCATGTCATCAAATCCACATTGGCGTCTCTCGAAGAGTTTCAGGAACGTGATAGCGGATGGGCATTGTCACGAATCCTTGATCTTACGGTCAACGTCAACAAGTGCAATCCTATGCGCGCGGGGTGTTATTTAACTTACCGCGAGAAATTATGACGAAGAGAGCAGTGGTGAACGTGCAGTCTAAAGACAATGCATGTTTCGCGTGGTCAGTGGTGGCCGCTCTGTACCCCGCCGAAAGAAATGTGACACGGGAATTTTCATATCCTCATTACACGACAGTGCTAAATTTACAAAACATTGAGTTTCCGATGACGTTAAACCAAATTAAAAAGTTTGAACTGGCAAATAACATCTCAATCAACGTCTACGGCATTGAGAGGAAGAAGGAATTATCTATTCTTCCGATACAGCTCACCGATCGGAAGAGAGAAAAACATGTAAATATGCTGTATGTGGAGGAGGACGACAGCGTTGGGCATTTCGCGTATATAAAAAATCTATCCCGGCTTGTCAGCACGCAACTGAGCAAACATGACCACAAGAAATATATCTGCGATCGGTATGTATATTTATTGCAAATTATATAATAATTGTAAATAAAATTGTAAATAAAATTGTAATTTTTTTTTCTTTCACAGATGCTTGCACTTCTTTAATTTGAGCGAAAAATTGGAGGCTCACATTGCGGACTGTCGAGAAATGAACGACTGCGCTATCCGATTACCAAGCGATAAAGATAAGTGGCTCGACTTCGACAACTACAACAGAAAGGAGCGACTTCCCTTCGTGGTGTACGCCGACTTGGAGTGTGTGCTGAAGAAGACGCCGGAACATGCGTCATACTCCCAACATCATGAGGTATTTAGCGTTGGGTATTACGTGCAATGTTCGTACGACAACTCGTTATCCGCGTATAATTCTCGCCGTAGTATCGATTGCGTTTCATGGTTCGCCG
This sequence comes from Prenolepis imparis, assembly GCF_030444845.1. Classification (NCBI taxonomy): domain Eukaryota; kingdom Metazoa; phylum Arthropoda; class Insecta; order Hymenoptera; family Formicidae; genus Prenolepis; species Prenolepis imparis. Next base: position 20,798 of record NW_028141177.1, read on the forward strand.
AAGAACTTAAAAATTTAGCGCATCGCGTAAAGGGTATTTTGTCTGATAATGTCCACATGACAAAATTAACGCAAGATGAATGGGAAAAATTTCATAGCGTCACGCAATGTCACATTTGCGAAAAACCGTTTGCGCCGGATGATACACGCGTACGCGATCATTGTCATCTGACCGGGCGATACAGGGGTCCCGCGCACTCAAACTGTAATCTAAACTACAAAGACTCTTATGTCATTCCTGTAGTTTTCCATAATCTATCCGGCTATGACGCACATTTTATCATAAAAGAAATAGCTACCGCGTATGAAGGACGCGTAGATGTGCTTCCAATAACAAAAGAAAAATACATTTCATTTACGAAGACTGTCAATAGTACCGACGACGATAAAGATCGGAAAGCTTGCATGAAATTACGATTCATCGATTCATACAAATTTCTCAATGCTAGTCTTGACAAATTGGCATCTTTTTTGAATAAGGATAAGTTAAAAATTTTGCGTTCCAATTTTTCCGCATTATCCGCTAACAATTTTGAATTATTAATGCGAAAAGGTGTCTTTCCGTACGAGTACATTGACTGCGTGGACAGGCTGCAGGACACGCGTTTACCACCACGCGAATCGTTTTACAGTTCTTTAACCAGTGACACTGTATTCGAGAGCGACTACGCACACGCCGTCAACGTGTGGCAGCAGTTCTCCATTCAAACCTTGGGTGAATACAGCGATCTGTACTTAAAAACTGATGTCTTGTTGTTGGCAGATATATTTGAAAACTTTCGCGACACTTGCATCGCGAGTTACGGACTCGACCCTACGTATTATTATACTCTTCCTGGGTATACATGGGACGCCATGTTAAAACATACATGCGTAAATTTCGAACTGCTTACCGATATCGATATGGTTATGTTTATTAAACGGGGTATACGCGGCGGTCTAAGTCAATGTTCAGGAAGATACGCGCATGCTAATAACAAGTACATGCAGTCATATGATCCATCGAAACCATCGTCATATTTAATGTATTTAGATGTAAATAATTTGTATGGATGGGCAATGTGTCAACCACTGCCTTATGCCGATTTTCGATGGGTCGACGATGTATCTAACTTTGACATCTCGTCAATAGCGCTCGATTCACCTACAGGCTATATCCTCGAAGTAGATTTAGAGTATCCACAACATCTTCACGACACGCACACTGACCTACCGTTTTGCCCGACACGTGACAAACCGCCTGGCAAGCGGGAAGATAAGCTTCTCGCAACGCTATATGATAAGAAGCGTTACGTCATACACTACCGCAACCTGCAGCAGTGCACGCGTCACGGCCTTCGCGTTACAAAAATACATCGCGTATTACAATTCACTCAATCCGCATGGCTCCGCGATTACATTGAACTAAATACAAAATTTAGAACACAAGCGAAAAATGATTTTGAGAAAAATTTGTACAAATTGATGAACAACGCGGTATTTGGCAAAACGATGGAAAATGTGCGTAATCATGTAGATGTAAAATTATTGACAAAGTGGGACGGACGATACGGAGCAGAGGCGATGATAGCGAAACCAAATTTCCATAGCAGGAGCGTCTTTTCAGAAAATTTAATTGCCGTAGAATTACGTAAACTAGAAGTAAAATTTAACAAACCAATCTATGTTGGTATGTGTATACTCGACATATCGAAAGTGTGTCTGTACGAATTTCATCACGAGTACATGTCACCGCTCTATCGTGACAGATGTCGGGTAATGTACACCGATACAGATAGTTTAATATATCATATTAAATGCGAAGAGGTGTATGAAAATATGAAACGCGATATCGCTAGATTCGATACGAGCGATTATCCAATTGACAACGCGTACAGTATACCGCTTGTGAATAAAAAGGTGCCAGGTCTAATGAAGGATGAAAATAATGGCGCGATAATGACTGAATTTGTAGGACTTAGAGCAAAAATGTACGCTTTGCGAGTAGATGGTAAGAAAGATACAAAAAAGGTTAAAGGTGTCAAAAGTAACGTTGTCGCAAGAACGATAACATTCGACGATTATACGCGGTGCCTGAACGACGAGATTGAAATGACACGTAGTCAGTCATGTATTAGGTCGAAATTGCATGAAGTATACACCATCTGCGAGACAAAAATTGCTCTAAGTCCGTACGACGATAAGCGGTATATCATACCTGATTCGACCGACACATTACCATGGGGACATTATCAGATACCCTTATAAAATATAATGTAATATAATGTAATATAATGTAATATAATGTAATATAATGTATGTGCGATATAATGTTATGTAACATATGTGTATGTATTTCATATATTGGAACGGAAAGGATATATTAATAAAGATTTTGTATTTCACATATTTCATGTATATTGTAATATTTCAAATACTTTTATTTGTTGTACACATTATATATTTTTTAATTTTTGAGTAATTAATAAATACAATTTGTATGAATTAAATTGCATTGTCCTTATGTATCCAAGAGTTGTGCGAATTGTCAAATCCCAGCCATTTTACGTAAACCTCGTCACCCCTCCTGCGCAGTACTTTCTCTACGAGATATACGTCCGGATAATTCGCGCTATGCAACTCGTGCCCGTAAAACGCTCCAGCGACAGATGTTTTGCGATAGTCCTCGAGTAGATAGGTTACGGGATTAGTACGCTGCACTTTAACAATTTTAAACACTTCGGTTGTCCAATTTGGTGTGTAACCCTTCTCGAAAAGTTTCTTGTACTTGCTAACGCGTACCGGGTCACCTACTTTGAATTTCGCCAGAGCGGCAATCTTTATGTTACTATATACCGTTTTTAAAAGTTTATCAGCGATCGCGGGGGTGACGTCGACGGGTCGCATGCCGATCGTTCGATGCTTGCGCGCGTTGTAATCCGATATGAGTTCCGCCAACGCGTCGATCCACTTGTAAGTTCCGTTCAGCGTAAACATCTTCCACATGTCGTTCTTCAGCGTGCGATTGAATCGCTCCACAACCGATGCCTTCAATACCGAATATGTAGAATAGTGATTGATGTTATGTTTCCGTATAAGCCATTGCACGTCGGCGTTATAAAATTCTTTCCCCATATCGGTTTGCATGTTTCTCGGGCATTTCTTGCTATCTCGAATTATCTCGGCGATAGCGTCAGCCGTCTCGCTTCCACCTTTACTCTTGAGTGGTATGGCCCACGCGTACTTGCTCAACACATCGATGACGGTGAGTATGTAGTGGTAACCTCTGTTGAAACGAGAGTACGCCACAGAGCTTGCCACAGGTCATCGTATCCCCGCACTATGACGTGTCTTCGGGGAAAATTTTTCCTTGCCGGCGCGTGCAGTTCGTTCACCAACTGCCGTTTCTCCAAACTATGTTGTTTCATCGCTTCGTCGGTTTTTCTCGATCGCCGTTTGTCGCTCGTTTTATGATTCATTTTCGTTTGTCGTTCTTCAATAGCCGTTCCTGACCCGTTCTTGAGCCGTTCGTAGCCGTTCCTGACCCGTTCTTGAGCCGTTCCTGACCCGTTCGTAGCCTTTCCTGACCCGTTCGCAGCCGTTACTGACCCGTTCGCAGCCCTGCTTGAGTTGTTTGTAGCCTTGCATGTAGCCTTTAAAGACTTGTTCGTAGCCTCGTTCGCAGCCCTGCTTGAGTTGTTGGTAGCCTCGTTCGCTGTTGCTAGGCCGTTCATAGCCTCGTTCGCAGCTGTTGCTAGGCCGTTCACTACCACTCATTGTAGTTAGATAGTAGTTCGATAATCCTTCGTAGCTGTTCGATAATTGTTCGTAGCCGTTCGATAACCCTTCGTAGATGTTCGATAACCGTTCGATAGCCGCTCCTAACCCGTTCACTGCTGCTCATTCAGGTTGATAACCGTTTCTGAGTTAGCGTTAGCCGCGCGTTGAAGTTCGTTTATCACAATCTGTATTGCCCGCACATCCTTCTCGAACGAAGTCAGCTTCTCATCTGATTCTTTCTGTTGATTCATCAATCTTTTAACGCAGGATTCCACATACAGTTTGTTGACGGCATCGGTGTCAGCCTCAGGTTGCGCTACACGACGAATCTTCCTCGACCTTGCGTCATAGTCCGTAACGACGCGACACAGAGCGTTTTCGTGCACATAACTTTTCACCAATCTATCCCAAGAACCGCTTGTGCCGGTTGCATCATTTCTTGGTTCGAATAATCCAAATTTGTTGATAGGCATTTTTTTTTTCCCCGATACGAGTGACGCTGATCGACTGATTAGATTTGTCGAGACACCATTCAATTTATAATAATGCCTGCTTCGCGAAGTTCCTCGATGATCGACAGGATCTCATTGTCGTGAGCGTTGTGGCCAGCTCGGCGCGAAGCGTCCAGCAATCGTACCCGATCCACTAGCTCGTTGGGGTCATCCCAGTGTATGTAATCGATCTTATTGTCGGTTAGCGCCATCGCGTGAGGCATGAATACTCCCTTTCCAGATTTTTTCTTTTCAATCGATATCAATGGTGCGATTATATGTTTGTACTTGTATCCCCTGTTGCTTCGTAATTGGCCTTGTGTGTCATAATTGCGTTTATGCGCGTTCGTCGCCAATAATATACTCTTGTATTTACGCATATCATCCTCCGTGTAAATGTCATCATCGGGAATTCTCTTGAAGATCAATTCGTATAATCCTGGTGTACCAATGTACCTCACTTCATCTATAATTATAGAGTCATATTTGTCAATGTCGAATCGTTTGTTACCGAGACGCATTTCATCCTTGTCGAAATAGACACCGCACACGTGATCGATTTTCCTTTCTTTGTCGCCACCGAGGAGAGTGCTCATGTACTCTTGTCCCAGTGGTCCCAAGTGCTTTCGCAACATTTCTTGACCTTCCAGCGTTTGTAATGTGTTTCGAACAAACGATGTTTCGAGCGTGCTGCCCGAGGTTTCGAAAACATTTTCGTTTGCGAGTGTTTCGGGTATCATAGGTTGTACGATTCTCGTTGTCGCGAACGGTGTAGAGCTTATCATCGGTTCATCCAATAAAGCATTCGATGTACGCGGTGTCGATGAGCGATTCGGGTTTGACCGTTTCCTCTTTTTCGGTGTCGCATCATCCTTCTCCTCTTCCTCCTCTTCCTCCTCTTCCTCCTTGTACCGCTTGATAGGTAAGATTTTAATCTTTGCGGTACTTTCCGGCTCGTTTTTCACCGCGATCGAGTTGTCGACAATCTTTTGTAGCGGCTCAATAATAGGTCTAAAATGGGTCTTGATCGCGATATCGTCATCGATCTTACCGGTCTTCAAAACGCGATGTTTCTTGCGGATTGATTCACTCGTTTTCGCAATCTCCTTCTCTATCTTTTCACGTTCGCGAATATTATCGTTCTCAGCCATGTCGGTAGAGTGTCGAACGCTCGTGTTTCACCTCTCTCGACAGAACATCGGCAACGACTAATTGTTTTGCGGTATCGCGAACACGTTAAATCCATTTCTGTATCGGCCGTTCGTAAGCGAGCTATCCTTATCTATCACTAGAAATCCATACTTTTGCTGCCAACAAGTACGACATAATTCACTGAAATCCTCGTATGACATGTCAGTATTCACGTGATCATTGTACACATGTTTCAAGTTGGTACCATCCTGTTTAAACAAGATTAGCAGGTTTGCGTTGTCGCGTATAAGATGTTTCGGTATTCTTGCGTATGTCTGACAGAGATAGAAGCAGTCGACGTTCGAGTGGCGTCCCATTGAAAAGTATTCTCTTATCGTATTTTGTTTGTCACACGCCACGTCATCGAAAACGAAAATCGAGTTTGGACATGCTTCGCTCGGTGGAATGACGTCACTGTTATTGGAGAATGTAAAATAGCCGATTTCATCGATCGACGTCAACAAATTCTCCAGATACTGATATTTTGGCTGTTGCAGTGACTTTGAGTACACGTACACGTTTTCAAAGCGGACGCCGTGCGGGCTTTCTATCAAACTAATCAACACGTTAGTTTTACCGCAATTCGAGGGGCCGCAAACGATCGCGCGTATAGTAGTCGGCAGTATTGTACCGTGTCTACGCATCTCCGCGTTGTCCCCCATCGATCGTAATCTGGCGTCGTAATTCGTCACGCGTATCGCGAAAGGTTGTCGCACGAATCTCATTTTCCCACTCACCGATTGAATCGAACGCTTGCCTATTTATAGCTGCGCGGAACCACGAATCGCTCAGTAACGAAAAAATGTTTGTCATGCTATCAAGTCCTTACGATATTTGTAATTTGAGCGCCGAACAGCTACAATTTGTGTCGAAAACAGTTTTATTGCGAATGTGTGGTAATTACGTCCACTGTGTGTGGGACAAGCTTCCGGAACATATAAAGGCGGATTTGGAGGTTCAAACTTATCGCCGCTGTTTCGAACATTACAATCGACCGTGGCAGCAGACGCACATCGACGGTCCAGCGCCGATGATAAAGGATTGCAGCGAATGTCAACGAAAATAGGTAGAGGCCTATTAAATCTCGCGATAAACGCACTTCCGATCGAATTCCATATCCCCGGCTATCAGTTTTGCGGTCCGGGCACGCGACTACAAAAGCGATTAGCCAGAGGCGATCGAGGTATCAACCCATTGGACGCAGCGTGCCGTGAACACGATATAGCGTACTCTCGAAGCAACGATCTCATCGAGAGACACGCGGCAGATAGGATACTCGCCAAGGAAGCGCAAACTCACATCGTTGCGAGAGATTCGACTCTCGGTGAGAGAGCCGCCGCCACAGCTGTCTGGGCAGCGATGAAAGCCAAGACGAAGTTCGGTATGGGCCTGAAGACGACAAAGACGAAGACGAAGAAAAAGATGGCGAAGAAGCGAATACTTCCGGTAGCGAAACGTGGGGGTGTATTGCCGATTCTACCAATGTTGGGCGCGCTCGGATCTCTGGTCGGTGGAGCGGCTGGTGTAGCAAAGATGGTGAACGACGGAAAAGCCGCACAACGTCAGTTGCAAGAGATGCTACGTCACAATCGCGCCATGGAAGGTCACGGATTGTATCTCGCTCCATACAAACGCGGACGAGGAGTTTCAACGAGAAAAAAGGGGAAAAAAAATCGTCAAAGAGACGCTAAAAATGCCACAGGGCGTAACTACCAACATACAATTGCTACAACTGGCAAAACGTATGCACATTCCGTATTTTAGAGGTGTTTTCATGCGTGATTCATTACCGATCGGTGATATCGAAACGAGAGCGGCATCGTAAATTTGGATAACGCTAAAGGATCGGGTACTCATTGGGTAGCGTATGCAAAGAGGGGGGATCGCGCTATATATTTTGACAGTTTCGGCAATCTTCGACCGCCGAATGAATTGGTGCGATATTTAAATGTGACAAAGATACAATACAATTACACACCTGTTCAAAGTTACAATCAAAGCATCTGTGGACAATTGTGCTTACAATTTCTCCGAGCGGTCGATGCATGTGAATTTAAAGACTAACATTGCGCTATTTAACTCAGTATTCGTTACAGTTTTGCCGATATGTCTATGACATTCACACTGACCGGGAAGAGTAGTGTTCTCGCGGCAAACTACTTTCCCGCCGTAGATTTGAGCGACGATGAATACGAGCTAGGTCTAGCGGATTTTGAGACTTATCACACGATATCGAATGTGAATTCCTCGAATAATAAATTTTACTTTGGCAAAGATGACGCGGAAATTACGATTCCCGAGGGATCGTACGAGCTGCAAGCGATACATGAGTTTTTGAAACATGCAATTTTACGAAAACGTCCGCGACACGCTGTTCATGACGATGATAAAAAACACGCTGACACCACGCATATTCGGACGAATGACGACGGTGACTTTGAAGATGGAGAATATCCGATAGTGCTCCGCGCTAATTATAATACGATGAGGAGCGAGATCAAATCGCCTACAGAATGAATTTTAGCAAGCCTAACAACATTGGTTCGCTGCTGGGATTTTCGAACCGTATACTGCAGCCGCGAAAATGGTATAAGTCGGACATGCCGATTAATATTATCAAAGTGAACATTATCCGCGTAGAATGTAATGTGACCGCGGGCGCGTACAGCAACGGCAAACTCGTTCATACGATACATGAATTTTCACCGAGGGTACCACCAGGATATAAGATATCAGAAACATCGGCGCACATCATTTACCTGCCGATCATCGTGCGGAGCATTACGGATTTAACGTTACGCGTTGTCGACCAGGACAGACGATTGCTCGATTTTCGAGGAGAAGAGATCACCATTAGATTGTACGTACGACGATGACAGCGATAACGTACGTGTGCGGCGTATGAGATGCTCGTGTTGAACGGATCGAAAGATACGAGAGATAACACAATCTTTACGGAGCCAGCGACAACAACAACGTCGACATTCACTAATATCCAATCATCCGGTTGCAGTAAGAAAAAGAAACTGAACGCATCAAACGTTGCGTTTTTACAATCTTTGGGATTCGCGGTGCGAAACATCTGAACAATGACCGACATCCTCAACATTGGAGACGAGCCAATCTTCGACGATCGCATCGTCAAGATCGAGACTCACACGTACAACCCGTTCGCTAACACAACATTCGGACACAGTGATGAGATAAGAATACCCATACAACAACAGGATCTGTATACGTTGCCGTATGAAAGTTTCCTATACATCGAGGGAGAACTAAAGATAAATAAACCAGCCGAAGGATCTGCTGTGATACTGGGAAATAATTGTGTCGCATTCATGTTCGATGAGATTCGATACGAACTCGATGGCGTGGAGATTGATCGCAATAGAAACGTGGGAATAACAAGTTTGCTCAAAAACTATGTAACGATATCATCCGATAGAAGCGTGATTATGAGAAACGCCGGCTGGACTGATCCGACTACTGCGAATGGAAACTTCAATTTTTGCGTACCGCTCTACATGTTATTGGGATTTTGCGAGGATTACAGACGAGTGGTGATGAACGCTCGTCATGAGTTAATCTTAATACGATCGCGCAACGACAACAATTGTCTGATTGGAGATTCGACGCTGGAGCCTGTGATCAACATATTCAAGATACAATGGCGAATGCCGCATGTGTTGTTGAGCGAGATTAAGAAGCTGTCGATGCTGCGCGCTCTGGAAAGCGGACATTACCTCAGCATGGGTTTTCGCTCGTGGGATCTGTATGAGTATCCGCTATTGCAGCGTACAACCAAGCATTCATGGGCCATTAAGACAGCGACTCAGCTGGAGAAGCCACGATATGTTATCTTCTCTCTGCAGACAGGTCGGAAAAACATCATGTCTGAGGATATGAGTCGATTCGACGATTGCAAGATGACCAATGTGAAACTCTATCTGAACTCGGAATGTTATCCGTACGACGATATGAATCTGGATTTCGATAAAAACAGATGGTCGATTCTGTACGATACGTATGCGCGTTTCTGCAAGAACTATTATGGATACGAGTATCTCGAGCCGAGTCTCACCGTCTCAATGTTTCTACGTAACGGTCCGTTCGTGATCATCGATTGTTCTCGACAAAACGAATCGGTCAAGAGCGCAACCGTGGATGTGAGATTGGAATTCGAGTGTAAGGAGAATGTGCCGATGAATACCACTGCGTACTGTCTCATCATACATGATCGCGTGATCCAGTACAACCCGTTGACCAACGTTGTGCGCAAAATCACCTAAACACACCAACAATTTAGAGAGAGGGGGAAGCATAGCAGAATATAAATCAAAGTGTTATGAGATAGTTGCCATTCTTCTTTTTAACTGATACATCGAAGAGAGAGATCTCGTCATGTCCGTACCAACGTTTGTGGATCTATCTACAGGGGTTTATCCTCAATAAACAATTCATTGTAAAGGAAGCGGCAATCCTGAGAAGAGGATTTATTTTGTCACATTATTTTTTCGCATGTCCTGTACCATGGAGTGTACTCATAAAATCGGAGAGACACCAAGCCTCATGGTTGACTCGAAATCATCATGGATTGCAATGGGAAGATGGAAACGTTCCATACAGCATGGCTCAGCGTTTGATTACAACAGCTATCATTGGTGGACCACATGAAGAAGAAGAAGAATCCATTCTCATATATTACATATATGTAAAAGGACTTGAGAAGCGAGAATAGTTAGCCGATATATTGGATGATGCGGGAAACGGTTTCATTATTGAGACCTTGGATGCTGATTACGACGATATCGAGTCTCTAAATAATCTAGATGTTAAAAACACTATGCGATGTGGAAAACATGTTAAGAATTGCGCATTACAAAATGTATTCAAAATATTTAACTGGTGGTCGCAACGCCAGAAAGAATTGCAAGATTTGGAAAAATAAAATATTTAAACATTAATGTGTTTTATCTCTTATTCCCCTTCCCCAATCCTTTCCTCACGAATCGTTTCTAAGAATTCTTTTTATCCGAGTGCCGTTTCCCCTTCTCCTAAATTTCATAGCGCCAATAGTATTCTAGAATCTCCCACCACATTTACCCCACTACTTTTAAAAATAAGCGTCACGTATATTCTTAATTTTATACGATCAGTGTAGCGTTAACCGTTCATACTGATGGTTCACTTTTAAAATCTGGAAATATGTACTACGCTAAAAGAAGCAGTGGCTCCGGCAGACCTGTGAATAATTACGTCCCGAGTCGTGATGACACTCCATCGTTTGAGAATAAATGTGACGAGTAAGTTTAACTTCTTTCTATCTTTATATTTTTTTTTTTTTTACAAATTGTATTATTTTCAAACTAATTTCATTTTTACAGCATTTCATTGGAGCGTCGTGCGGTTCGTATACTAGGCAGACGATACGCATTGACAGCTACGGAATTTAAATTCCTCGAAATTGGTATCAAAGTGGATCCACCGAGTTACGTGGAAATCGCCATAGGAGATCAAGGAAAGGAACTGATACTATCTCTCGAAGCGTGGAAAGGACTCTACGAGCAACGTCACAATATTCAGAATCTGCTTCGAAACGATTTTAAAGATGCCTACAGTTTTATAAGCGTTGGACCGTTAACAGTGCGAGTTCGTACGATTAACGACGCCAAGTTAATAAGTCTTGAATCTTCAAATGTATGCATGATGATGATCGAATCGACGTTACACCGTATGTTCGATCTCGATCCTTGCATTGATGTAACTTTTGACCGATTGGTTAAAATTACCAATACAGTCGATATCAAGTTTACGCAATTTTCAAATATCGCGTCCAATGTAACGAATCCTAAAGAAGTATCAAATGTAATACGCGCTAGCGACGCCTTCAACAAGCATCAGCTCATCGATTGCGAGCTGGCAGCTTTAGTTTTTAGTCCATAATATGTAAGAAAAAAAATATTTAAAAGAAGAATAAAGAGTTTTTAAGTCTAAATTATGATGTAATTTATTTGCATGCATTTCCATTCTCCATCTTTCTCCCACCCGTAACCAGTCCCAGCTCTCATACGTAGCTCGTTGCACGGTCCTTGTGGGGGATGACGTCATGCGGGGAAGGGTGAACGTGACGCTAGAGACTAAGAGGCTAGGGATCGCGAGACTAGGGACTGAGAGGCTAGGGATCGCGAGGCTAGGGACCGAGAGGCTAGGGATCGCGAGGCTAGGGACCGAGAGGCTAGGGACTGCGAGAGAGGTAGCGCTTAGGAGAGAAAGAGAGAGCGCGAGGTGAACGCGAGAGAAAGAGAGAGTGTGAGGCGAACGTGAAGGAGAGAGATGTTGCGGCGAGGAGAGAGAGAGAGAGAGAGAGAGAGAGAGAGAGAGAGAGAGAGAGATGACGCGAGGTTAGGGACTGCTAGAGATAGCGCTTAGGAGAGAAAGAAAGAGCGCGAGGTGAACGCGAGAGACAGAGATAGCGAGAGGCGCATGCGAGAGATGACGCAGTGAAGGAAAAGAGGAATTTTTAAAATGAATATATTAATTTAATATTAATTATTTTTAATTATGAATAAATGTGTATTATACATTTGTGTGTGTGTGTGTGTGTTTAAAAGAATATAAATGGATATAAATGTATATAAATGTGAATATATAAATGTGAATATAAAATGGATATAAAATTTTTAAAAATATATATAAATGAATATAAAGATAAGAATATAAAGATGAAAATATAAAGATGAAAATATAAATGAATATCATAATATATAAAAATTGTCGGTGATGGAGGTGGCTATGGTAAAGCCGACGATTGTGGATGCGAGGCGGTGAGGCAGCCGAATGCTAGGTGCTGTGAGAAGCGGAGGCGACGGCTGGGCGGGGACTCCTGCATAACAGAACATTTTTATTAATTATTTTAATAATTTATAATTAAAAAGAAATACTTACTAGTTCCAATTTTCCACCACAGGTTCAGGTGGATATGGCTCTAGGCCAAACAGCTCCCGAAGAGCGTACATGTTTTCCCATAGCCCATTGTAAACGGTATCCATTTCCCGCGCCTCCGCAGTTTCACACCACATTTCTGCAAACATTCGCCGATGTTCCCACCTTACCATTCTCACCCACTCTCGTTCAGTTAAGCCTTGCTCCACCATGTGTTGCGGTCGTAAATTTTGCACAATGCTATCGATCATCTGAAAAATATGAATATTTAATATATATCTAAACATATTGCAATATTCTGTACAATAGTTTTAAATAAATTGTACAACTTACTATTTCGGGGAGCGTACGGCGCAGAAAACCTCCAGTCATTTTTTCACTATTTTTTTACACTCACTTCGCTCGGCGACTGTTCGAGACTTTTTGATGTGGAGACAGACTCTCTCCATAAGCTTCAACCCCCATCCCTCTCAAAATTATCGCAATTCTTCCTTAAAAGATATTTAGGAAAATGTTTCGCTCTCGTTTACGACCGATTTTCCGCGAGGGTACAAAGCTGCCGAACGTCAACGCTTTTACATTTGCACCCCTATAAATAACGTTTGACATGTTCGTCGCAGCGTCGGCCCTAAAATCTTCATTCCTTTCCTAATGATAAAATGTCCATAAAATGAAAAACATAGTTTTATGGCTTCGGGTAGCCATAAATCACAAAGATAATCAGTTGCCGAACATGCTTAGACCCCCCCTCCTTTGTCGAAACATCCTCCTCCACCCGCGTGACGTCAGCCCCCGCGCCTACGAGATACCCCTGCCCCGCGCGACGTCATACCCCTCGCCCCGGAGAACCCCCCGCGCCCCGCACCCCCCTCAGAGGACCTGAGTTAGAACCGGCATAGTATTACTACTTACGATCTATAGATTACCCAAAAAATTAAACACCGTTATTATGGCCGGTATTCATAGTCCGATCTTATATTTAAGATCATCAATGGATGCTACGCAGCCATTTGATTGGTTGAATGGGATCTTAAGTCAACTACAAACTAGACTTAAGACAATCTTAAATTAAGATGATCTTAAGATCGGACTATGAATACCGGCTTAAATGTGGCAAGGATGTCTTGACTAGCGATCGCGCGACTAACGTCGTCTATAAAATAAATTGCAATGACTGCTCGGCTTCATACATAGGGCAAACAAAGAGACATCTTAATACGCGAGTAAAGGAACATTGTAACAATATAAAATTACATCATACGTCGCATTCTGTTATAAGCAAACATCGGTCGGAATTCGATCATGACTTTGATTGGAATAACTATAATATTTTACACACCGAAAAACATGTAAGAAAGAGAGAGATAGCAGAAATGTTTTTTATTAAAAAACAAAACAACATAAACTTTCAGAAGGATACAGAAAATCTAAACGATATATATAACAGAAGAATAAAGGTCGTATGAAACAAGCTAACGAAAAAGTTATCAGACTGTGATGATCCCCTTTCGGAATATGTTGATTGCTTTCTCGCACTTTCAATTTTTTGACTTATACATTTTATAAAACTTCTAACGATTACTCTTTATAATGAGATCTAACTACGATTAAATTCATGTAAGTAGGTTGATCTCCATAATAATTCTGTGTGTTGTCGTAATTTTTCCAAAAAGCGTTTTTGTTTATAATGACATATGTAGAATCTTTAAAATACAAATTTTTTAGTGTTTCCACTTGAAAAGGACTACAACCACATGGTCGAAACCCATTGTGGATTTCTGAATAAAAATTAATTACTGGCTAGTTTTGGTTGATTAATTTCGCAAATCCTATTTTACTGACCAGCGATTGCCAACAAAAAGTAAATATTTATTAAAAATTAAATAGATTTTTTTATAAGAAACAAAATAAATAGATATTTATACGCACTCGTATTTCTTACATAGGTGAACGAATATCTTTGAAGGATAATAACCCAGTATATATACCGCCTAGTATTTAATTTGCAGGATCGTCAATAATTTTCAAAATTTAATTGCATAAAGTAGCAATTTAGAAGCAAATGCAAAAGGTACATATAACAAATATAATTTATATACAATATTTTTCAACAAGAATATGTTTACTATCTTGCGCTTTCGCTGTCCATTATAGAGTGTTTACCATGGATGTAAGAAATACCTGGATGGAGCATGACGGGGGTGAAACACAAAGAGTGAGAGGAGTGAAATGTCTATTGACACGGATGAGGCATCTAAAATGACAGCGGCGGATAATATCACGGAATGCGATTTATTTAGCGTCTTGGAAGAAAGATTTCTCACTCGAAACAAATGAATAAAATTTAAATATTTATATATATTTGTATTTATACATATATATTTATATATATTACATATATTAAATACCCACACAGCACATGATATCGTACGAATATTCTATATTCATTCTGTGAATGTACGTACTGTACGTAATATACTAAGAACATCTCTATAATATCTTGTGTAGTATATTATTTTTCGTATATTCACAGGATATTATCAGAACATCTTGTGTAGTATATTATTTTTTGTATATTCTCGTATATTCTCAGAATGTACTTTTAATATCTCTTATAGTATATTATTTTTCGTATATTCTCATAATCACCGATTAGGTACTAGTAAAGACGGTCAGCCCTGGGTAAATTTCTGTCTCTACCAAATGGGCTCGGTGGGCCCGTCATACGGTCGGTAATGATTATATTAGTTATTCTCTCCAACCTGTATACGGAGGATAACTAACAAGAACATTTTACCGACTTTACCTTACCAAATTCCTATCTCATTATATTTATATATGAATATATAATTATTATAATTATGTTGAATATAAACTATATAATGACACTAATATAAATAAAAAAAATAATAGCGCAAAAAAAAAATGAGCATAAAAATAATATAATTATAATAAAACAATAATAATATTAATAATTATTAATAAATAAATTAAATTAAAAAAATTAAAATTAAAATAATATACAAATTTAAAAAATACATATATCTATATATATAATTATCGTATTTGAATATTTTGAATAATCTCTTTAAAACATTGTTTAGAGATTATTATTAATATATATTTTTTTAAAATTTATATAATATATATATTATTTAGTATATATTTCTCTCTCTCTCTCATTATTATCATTATTTTTTATTTTATTTATTTTTCTATTATCAGAATTTCTATTTGTTTTATTTATGTGACAATAAATGGTTTTCTTGCATTAAACTTTTTATATTTTATATTACATATTTTTAAATATACTATAATTTTATTAAATTAATGAGATTTTTGAGATTAAAATGTCATCAATTACAACATAAATTGGATAATTCTTCACTGAACAAATAATTAAAATTACATATGTAATTAAAAATTACTCGATTTATGTCGTGTTTGATATCATTTTAATCGTAAAAATTTCATTAATTTATTAAAATTACTTTTAAACTGATATAATGTAAAATAAAAGTTTTAAGTTTTTATTTATAAGTTGTTTTTATTCATGAATTGCTATAGATGGGGAAAGCCGATTGTAAGCGACTTCGGAACTCTTTGATATATGATAGGTCTTCTCGCGCTCGCTCTTCGTTGACGGTCTCGCTCTTGCTTTCGCAGGAAGACGCGATTTTCGAATCAGTTTATCTTTCTGAGCTGTTCTAGCACGTCGAAAAGATAAACATCTTATGAAATAAAAACTATAACTTTTATTTTACATTTTATTGGTTCGAAAATAATTTTAATGAATTGATGAGATTTTTCTAATTAGAATGACACCAAACATGATATAAATTGGATGAATTTTATTAAAAATGTAATTAAAATTTTAATTATTAAGTAATGAAAAATTATCCGATTTATGTCGTGTTTGGTGTCATTTTAATCGCTAAAATTTTATTAATCCATTAAAATTATTTTCAAACCGATAAAATGTAAATTAAAAGTTTTAGTTTTTATGTATAAAATGTTTTCAATCGTGATTATTGTAGATAAGGAAAGATTCCCGTTGTCGTCAGAGCGAAAACGAATAAAGAACAAGCGAGATGACGTATCATCAAAGAGTTCCGAAATCTCTCTCGCGAGGTTCCCTTTAAATATAATCTTTCATATCATATGTCATATGTTACTATGGAAAATTAAATTTTTGTATTTCGCATTTTATCGAGTTGAAAATAATTTTAATGGATTATTGAGATTTTTGCGATTAAAATGACACCAAACACGCAAAAAATCGGTAATTTTTAATTATATAGTATATGTAATCAAAATTTTAATCACTTATTTAATTAAAAATTACCGATTTATGTTATATGTTTGGTGTCATTTTAATCGCAAAAACCTCATTAATTCATTAAAATAATTTTCAACTCGATAAAATGCGAAATACAAAAATTGTATTTTCTATAGTAACATGACATATGATATGAAAGATTATATTTAAAGGGAACCTCGCGAGAGAGACTTCGGAACTCTTTGATGATACGTCATCTCGCTTGTTCTTTATTCGTTCTCGCTCTCGCTTCGACGACATCGGGAATCTTTCCTTATCTACAATAATCACGATTGTAAACATCTTATACATAAAAACTAAAACTTTTAATTTGCATTTTATCGGTTTGAAAATAATTTATATTTTTAGTTAAAATATGCAATTTTAATTACTTGTCTAATAAAAAATTATCTGATTTATGTCGTGATTGGTGTCATTTTAATCGTAAAAAATCTCATTAATCTAGTAAAATTACATTCAAAAATATCAAATAAAAATAAAAAATGCAAAAAAGCCGCATTTGTCGCATAAATAAAACAAGTTAGAAAAGTAAAATAAAAAATAATAATAATTGTGACATATTCCAAGAAAACGTCTTTCTTAGAAATCCCCACCAAAAGGGAATTGCACACGACACTCAGATTTTTCTCGATTTGATGGGTATATAAACCCTTAATTCTTAACTTCATTGCGGCATACCATCATTAACGTCTCACCGTAACTCTGCGGCATACCATCATTAGCATCTCACCGTAACTCTATGGCATCTCATTATCGAGATCCTACCGTAGCTCTACAATACATCATTTCTGTAGCCTTACGATACTCTGTATAAAGTCACGCGTTTGCCGTCAACTGCGTAGACATACCCAATTTGTTAGTCGCGCATAGAATTATAAAGTAAAAGTTAAATAAAGAACTCTTGTGCTTCAAAACTCGAATACGTTGATTTTGCCAAACATCCGCGACCGAGGTCCTAGAGAAGGGAAGAAGGCGAACGAGCGTATTACGATCCACTGCCTGAAGTTCACAGTCTATCACAAGGTAAGTACTTATAATTACCCAGACTATTTAACACGCCAATTTTAATTCTAAGTTACGTTAGACTGACAATTCTCTTTCAATCACTACCTTCTCCTAAAACAAATAAACGAAATCCACTGTTAAGCATTGCATGCAGTTAACAGTTTCCCGTTGTCAATCGGTATTTATCAAATTAGAATCCAACTACCTTTCCATAATTTATTCAAGGTATCAATATCAGAAACTAGCAATATTAACGTGTAGAAACAGTACTCTTGATATCACTCGGACGTCGTCCAATCCACATTTTACCTCTAGCCGTTGGACGTACCTTTCGTAAGTCCATACGACTCTCTACCATTTCCTCAGTATCCCGTCGTTGTCGAGCACCCAGCGATAGTGCCTGGTGACAAAGCTCCCATCAACACCCTACGTTATTTCCATCGTCGACGATAGGCATCCTTCGTATGCCCGAAGACATTCTCCTTAACCATCGACCTTCCTTTTGAATTCATATTTAAAACCAAATGAATAAACGTATCGGATATTGATATCTCACTCTCTCTAGTTCCCCTTCATGTTATCTCACGATAATCCTTATCTAACTCATTATAAATATATTATTCTCATCATTGCCTCTACCAATTAATTCAAATGCTACCCAGATCTACTGAATTAGACGTCCAAGGATTAACAAACGATGATGCAAATTCAATTATAAATATAATTATCGGGCTACTAACTGACGTTTTAGAAGGAACTATTGATATCGATCAACTCATAGTCTGCTTAGATAATCTTCATATCCCTGGTGCTCAAATAAGCGTCGAATTCACAGACGATTAAATAAATATCAAATTTATTTTATTAATTAGCCCCTGAATTATTATTATCCAGATGAATAAACAACTTCAAGGCTTAATTTGCAATACAATTTACCAATTAATACTCAATTTGATCTATGAATATTTGAATGGTAAAATAACTTTCGATCAAGTCATAACTATTTTAAACGACATCGAAGATATCGCTAATAGATTCGATACTCCCAACTAGTAACTAATACCCCACTCCTGTGACCTACAACATTCCCTAGATCCGTAACTTCGGTCCTAGCTCTCGGCGTCCCAGAGGTATAGCCGGTGTAAGCAGGTTGCCTCACAAAAATAGAGAGCGCCCGTTTTCTCACTAGCCTAGGCATAGAGAGAGAAGGAAGATCATCCAGACGTGACAACATACATATTCATATATATATTCATACATATTCATATAAATTGCAATTAAAAATCCCAAACTTAGAAGAAAGAAATGCTTTTGTCAATGCATAAAAGTAAAATTATACACTGATAAATATAAATATGCACATTCTATTATTAATTTACGAATTTATCACATAAAATTTTGCATTACTATAAGGTTCCACTTGATCTCTTTGTAAAATATATTCTTCTAACTCAAATACATAAAACAGAACATAAACATAAATGTCCATACATACTCATATATATGCATAATCATAAATGTACATACATATTTATATATATGCATAATCATAAATGTACATACATATTCATATATATGCATAATCATAAATGTACATACATATTCATATATATGCATAATCATAAATGTACATACATATTCATATATATGCATAAACATAAATGTACATACATATTCATATATATGCATAAACATAAATGTACATACATACTCATATATATGCATAATCATAAATGTACATACATATTCCAGATGCGTACTACCTTTGAATATGGAAAATTCATAATAGTATGAATAACCCTGGGCTCTAAATCTAATAACACAACTCGTGGTACGTAATGCTCATCTGCTTGATAAAAAAAGACATCCTTTCTATCCGTTCGCTCTATTGCATAATCTTCCAAGATTCCTTCTGGGCTGATTCCATGCTCTGTGCATAATCTCTTCCAAAACTCAAATCCAACTATAAATAAAATGTATAAAAATATATAAATTTTATTCTAAGAAAGAAAATATATAGGTTTTATTACAAATTATAATAAAAGAGAAATTTTAAGTTTGTAAAATTGAGGCATAATGTAAAAAAAAAAGACGATAAAGATATTCGTTATTTTCATATTTGCAAGTGTTTGGAAATATCGTAGTTGTATCAAAAAATTATAAAACGTATGAAAAGGATTTATATTATATGAGACAAAATAACATGTAATACTTTGATTGCCACATTGGCCAAGCTGCAAAGTTATCACCTCGCTTGGCATTTTAACGTTCTAACTATTCAATTATAAATCACTTTATTTTCTTGATGCTTTTCTTATGCCTTCAGTGGTTTACTGTTTCTGCTGATCATGATATTTTTTTTCTTTTGACCTTTTAAAGTAAATGCTTTCAGTCTGTACAGACTATCTCGCACTTTTATTATTAGAATATTACTAGAATATTACAAAGCACACGCATTACATTTGTTTCTTTATGGTATTATTTAAATAAATTGCAATTAAAAATCCCAAACTTAGAAGAAAGAAATGCTTTTGTCAATGCATAAAAGTAAAATTATATACTGATAAATATAAATATGCACATTCTATTTTTAATTTACGAATTTATCACATAAAATTTTGCATTACTATAAGGTTCCACTGATCTCTTTGTAAAACATATTCTTCTAACTCAAATACATAAAACAGAACATAAACATAAATGTCTATACATATTCATATATATACATAATCATAAATGTACATACATATTCATATATATGCATAATCATAAATGTACATACATATTGAAAGCGACGCGCAGCTGTTTAGCACAGCGTCCGACAGCCGTTGTTACCGAATACCCGTGCGGTACTGCCACCATGGGTAGACCGGGTGGCGCACAAGTATGCGTGCGCACGCGATACCGCGCGACACCGTAACCGAATTGCGCCGAGAGAGAAATCACACTCTCCATCGAGATGTGCGAGCGAACAGACATAGTGAGCAAGAGAGTCATTAGAGAAAGTGTAGCATTGTGAATTAATTGCTTATTAAACAGTTGTTAAGGTTTATATTTAGACTCAATTGAATCATCCTTGGACTATCCCGAGATCCTCAGTAAGTTACTCCAAAATTCCTCATACCCATCTTCCTTAAGGGCAACACCCGGTATCCACGTGCCTGCCTAAGTTCACCATCAACGACGCAAGTATTCTGTTATAACATTATTAGTTTGAAGTGTACTAACTTTCATCTCAGAAGTGGGATCTAACCGACGGTTGCTCCGGTTTGGAGGAGAGGAGCAGAAATTAAAAGACGCAGAATTGGCGTTAAGGGGTTTATTCAAATCCATCGAGAACGTTCGAGAACGATCACGTGATCGGCGCATGGTGCGAACACGTGCACAGGAGGTGATGGATCGGGCAAGTCTGGAGAAGCTCTCTACCGAGCAGTTGAGGGCAGAGGCAGCCAAATATGGGCTACCGACCACGGGAAACTGGAATGCACTGATTGACTCCATCATGACCCATCTGGAGACGCATGGGCCAGTTCAAGAAATGATGGAGCTGGCTTCTCCCAAGCAGCCAACAACGGCCGCCATGTTGAAGACGGCCAAGGCGACCACGTCGCACAAGGATCCGCAGACACCCGGCACGGACATCATGCGACAGATGCTGCAATCGATGCAGCAACAGCAGCAACAGCTGGGGCAGATCCTCCAGTTATTAATGGAGCAGCGTACGGAGGGCACCAGGCAACAGGAAGCAGCGTCACCGACGCTCGACCGGGCGCCGTCGCGAGATTCCCCGTCGGACGAGACGGGCCGACGATCGACGGAGCCGTGGTCATCGGGATCAGCGGTGCAGGCGCTGGCCCACCAGATACCGGAATTCGCCGGTACAGAGGAGGACAATGTCCACTCCTGGGTCAAGAGAGTGGACAAAGTAGCTCAGGTCCATGGAGCGACGGACGGAGCGGCGCTGTTGGCGGCGTCCAGTAGGCTCACCAAGTCCGCACGCAGGTGGTTCGACGTCCAAGGAGACGCGGCGGTCGAATCTTGGGTAGGCCTACGCACAGAATTGATCAAAATGTTTGATAGAAAAATACCATTCTTCAGAGCGATGCAAAAGATAGAGGCTCGCAAGTGGGTGCCAGGTAAGGAGTCATTTGATGACTACGCATTAGAGAAGTTGTCTCTAATGCACCGGCTGGACCTCCCAGAGGACGACCGAATCCAGCTGTTGGTGAGCGGCATCCAGCAACTTCCCATGAGGGCCACGGCGCTGTCGCTGACTGCAGTCACCGTGGACTCCTTTCTAGAGAGGATGCGCACCATCACGCAGGGCACGGCGGACGTCGAGAGGAAGTCCACACCGGGACTCCAGCAGGCCAAGAAGGATGGCACCTGCAAAAACTGTGGGAAAAAGGGACTCAGTCACCAACAATGTAAGTCAGAACTTAATTGTTTTTACTGTAAGGAGCGCGGACATCGAAGGTTTGACTGTCCGGCCCTTAAGAAGAAGGAGAGCAGACCGACAGCTAAGATGGGCAATTCTCCAACGGTGGCTGCGGCGAGCGTAGATCCCGACCCGTCGGAAGCGAGCGAGGTCGCGGCTGTCGACGAGACAGGCTCCCAGTTAATTGTCGACAACCCATTAAGTCAAGTAAGCCTGTCAGGTAGAAAAGATAAATTGTTAGCGTTAGTAGATACAGGTAGTCCCGTGTCTTTCATAAAAGCGAGCGTTTATAGAAAATTAGTTAATCCGACTAATAGTAAAATCGTAAGCGTAGAAACAAATTTGAGGAATTTGTCAAACCAAAGATTAGATATTTTAGGCATAATCGCGGTAAAGTTGAATATTGAAATATTAAATTGTAAAGAATTTCTAATAGACTTACACGTTATAAACAGCGGGTCGTTTCAAGGAGACATTATTATAGGTCGCGAGTTTTTGTGTAAAAATAAACTTACCTTGGTTTATAATCCAGCAGCGAAGGACGTAGAACAAACAATAAATCTGTTTTCGTTTCTGCCTTTGTGTGTCGACGAGGAAGGAGCGGATGACCTAGAACAAATAATAAAAGAAAACAATATAGATTTCGATTTTGAAACAAAGCAGCAGTTACAGAATTTAATATTAAATATTAGAGATCGTGAGGTCGTACCTGTTGACGATGATTATACCGTTCAGGTCAACCTGAAGGACACCTCGGTGTTCGTATACGCGCCGAGGCGATTCGCAATGGAGGAACGAAGACAAATGCGTCAGATCACGGATGATCTATTAAAGCGAGGGATAATCCAAGCGAGCGCATCTCCGTACTGTGCGAGAGTCCTTCTAGTAAAAAAGAAAAATGGTCAACCAAGACTTTGCGTTGATCTTCGACCATTAAATAGTCGCGTGTTTAAACAAAAATATCCGTTTCCGATAAATAATGAGACAGCCAGCGTGTATCACATAATTTTAATATTTTGCGATTTGTTTCTTGGAAACATTCACAAAATTCTTTGAAAATTGCTGTACGTTTGGGGCTGCTGTTCAAATAATTAGAAATTTTTTTAATAAAATATATTTTTTATTTAATCGGCTCTCAATATTAATAAATAATAAATAAATAAATGTGATCTGATGTTCTAGATGTCGGCAACTAGAGCCAAGCGCGAAAATTAATTTCTAATTTTTCGGAACAGTATCTCTTGGTTTGAGATCACTGAGTTCCATTTGATTAATTATCAATTACTTATAGATACTGTTCCGAACTTATAGATACTGTTCCGAAAAATTAGAAATTAATTTTCGCGCTTGGCTCTAGTTGCCGACATCTAGAACATCAGATCACATTTATTTATTTATTATTTATTAATATTGAGAGCCGATTAAATAAAAAATATATTTTCTTAAGTTTACGCCTGGGCCTAAACATGGCGTTATTTACAAAAACATCTAATTTAGAAGGCAAATGAAAAATATAGAATCGAAAGGGTCTGAATAGCTTAGTGGTAAGAGCAGTCGCCCGGAAAGCGAAAGACGCGGGTTCAATTCCCGCTTCAGCGACTTTTCGGACCTATATTTTTCTCGCCTATTTTTCCATTGGAAGTACGAGGTTAATTGATAATTAATCAAATGGAACTCAGTGATCTCAAACCAAGAGATACTGTTCCGAAAAATTAGAAATTAATTTTCGCGCTTGGCTCTAGTTGCCGACATCTAGAACATCAGATCACATTTATTTATTTATTATTTTTTTTAATAAATTCATTGCAATACGCAGGTATTTTATTACATGCAGTATGCGCTGCTAATGCAGCGGAGTGGCAAGGGCATGTTAAAGTTAATAAACGTGGGCATAGTTTTTCCAAATTTTTTTTGAACGATAAATATTTCCCTGTCATCACAGATGCGTTATCGCACGATAAGGCGACAATATTTGGAAATGGTATGCAGTTTCCACATTTCACATTTAAATGCCTGAAACAACTTTTCTGCGCTTGAATCTTTGGCATCAATATCGATTAATTTGACTAATTGCGAGCGAACATCTAATGTCTCCGAATCAACGTATCGGACAAAAAAAGTCATTCATTTATTATTAGATATGTATGATGTTTCGTCAATAAAAACTGAAAACTTTGTATTTTGAATTTTATTGACGACACGATCCGTCTCAATCGGATACAAAACGTTTGTAATAATGCCTTTACATTTCGTTCGACTCATGCTCATGCTTTTCAATACGTCAGAATCTTCTCCTATTTGTTGAAAAAATGTAAGAATCTATGTTGCATTTTGATGAGTTCGATTTGATCACGTTCGGAATGGCTACAGAAAATATTGCATAAAGTTCGATTTGATCACGTTCGAAATGGACACGTTCGATTTGTTCACGTTCGGAATGGCCACAGAAAATATTGCATAAAGTTCAATTTGACCACGTTCGGAATGGACACGTTCGATTTGACCACGTTCGAAATGGCCACAGAAAATATTGCATGAAGTTCGATTTGACCACGTTCGGAATGGACACGTTCGATTTGACCACGTTCGAAATGGACACGTTCGGAATGGACACGTTCGATTTGCCCACGTTCAGAATGGCCACAGAAAATATTGCATGAAATTCAATTTGACCACGTTCGGAATAGACACGTTCTATTTGACCAAGAAGGGAAGGTTAAGTTTACTTTTCGACACCGGCGCAACCGTGACCTTAATTAAACTAAGAAACCTAAAAGGGGAAGATGATCTACGAAGGGACCCATGATCTACGAAGGGAAAATGGCATTGACCAGAGTACGGGACACCAGATCCAGACCATAGGCAAAATCAAGGCCACAGTAACCTTGAAGGACCGAAAAATACGGCATCCTATCTACATCGTGAAGGACGATTTCCTTATCGACTACGAAGGAATCTTGGGAGTAGATTTCTTGCAAAAGCACAAGAAAACGTGTGATTACGACAAAAAACAGCTACAACTAGCAGACACAATATTAAAATTACGCCCGTACCGCGCGCTAATGAAGCCGCGAAGCGAAACAATCGTCCGAGCCACCACCGACTCGAATAAGGTAGGCGTGGTGCGCGCCGAGGAAATGCTGCCCGGAGTATTTATCGGACACTGTCTCGTAGAACCAGAAGAATTTTCATGCCCGGTTAGCGTTATAAATACAACCGAAAAATACATTAAAATGTCAACTCCATGGGTAAACGTCGAGGAAATTACGAACACGGTGGCTCGAAGAGATAATGTCCCGCCCCCGCAGGAAGCGCCTACACTCTCCCGCAGAGAGCAAATAAAAAATTTACTCCGACTACAACATCTCAATCAAGAAGAAGAAAAAACATTGCTTCAAATCTGTGAGGAATTCGGTGACGTGTTTTACCTTAAAGGAGACGCGCTGACTTGCACTCCGACTACGTCACACGAAATCGCGCTCCGAGCTGACAGTGCACCTGTAAATGTACGCCCATACCGATTGCCGGAGAAACACAAAAAAGAAATAAATAAACAAATAGAGGGCATGTTGAAGGACAAGCTAATCCGACCTAGTAACCGCCAATGGAATGCGCCTTTACTTGTGGTCCCCAAAAAAGCGGATGCGGAAGGAAACCGAAAATTACGCATAGTTGTAGATTTCCGGAAACTTAATAATTTAACCATAGGCGATTCTTTTCCAATACCGAACATAACGGATATACTAGACCAACTGGGAAATGCAAAGTACTTCACCACCTTAGATCTAGCGTCGGGCTACCATCAGATACCTATGGCCGAGCCCGATAAATGCAAGACTGCATTTTCCACACCGTATGGACATTACGAGTTCAATCGAATGCCATTCGGGTTAACGAACGCGCCAGCTACATTCCAACGGTTAATGAACTCCGTGCTGACGGGACTACAAGGGATCAAATGTATACTTGGACGATATAGTAATATACGGTAACAGCCTACAGGATCACCACATGCGACTCACGAGGTTCTCTACAGATTACGTAAACACACCTTAAAACTCCAACCAGACAAATGCGAGTTCCTTAGAAAGGAAGTAATATATTTAGGGCACATCGTTACAGAAAAGGGGATCATGCCTGATCCTTCCAAAATAAACGCCGTACAAAAATTCCCCACTCCCACCAAAGCTAAGGAAATACAAGCGTTCATAGGTTTAGCAAGTTACTATAGAAAATTTATAGAAAATTTCTCAAAAATTGCTAAACCGTTGACAAAATTAACAAAAAAGGAAGAAAAATTTGAGTGGAACAGCGAACAGCAAAACGCATTTGACACGTTAAAAAATAAATTAACTACCGCACCCATACTAAAATATCCGGAATTCGACCAGGAATTCCTCGTAACAACGGATGCCTCAGATTACGCCATCGGAGCCATACTGTCGCAAGGCCCGGCAGCAATCCCCGAAAAATTTGCAACACTTTGGTACCAATTTCGAGAAAATCGGTCCATAAATGTGGAAGTAGTTCGCGGTCAGACAGACAGACGGACGAAACTTATATATATTAGATTATATGTTAATGTGATAATATATTAATTTAAATAAAACAATTAACAAATTAAAAAAAAAATATTATTTTATTTAAATAAATTAATTATTATTTATATTTACCATTTAGAAATTCTTCAATTTCTTTTTCTATTTCTTTCGGTATATTATTTTCTTCCATGATTGTATTTTCAAATTGATTTGTATTCGTTTGATCAATGATGACATTTAATATGTGAAACCAGCTACTTATATATATAGATATAGATAGATAGATAGTCATTTCTGAAATGACATGTAAATAAAACTCATCACCTCTAAGGGGTGATTTTTGCAAAATCTCACTGAACAAAATAATTTAAAAATTTTTACGATTTAAGAAAAACAATACATTAATAAATAAATGCTCTTACTTAATAACACCATTTAACAATCACGCCACTACCAAAAGATGATTTTATTAAAATTATATGTTTCTCTTTTATAACTACAAAGTTTTTTAACATAAAATAACATTTTTTAAATGCGCACGCGCGTGAGTTGATGCGTGGGTGGGTGAGTTGGGGTGTAAAATTAAAAAAAACCACATAGTAGCCATCTCTAATAAATTTGCTAAATTTTGCTACCAATTTCTTGAAAATCGGTCAATAAATTTGTAAATGCGTGAGTGGGTGCGTTGGTGGGTGCGTATGTAGACAAAAAAAATCACATACAGTAACCATCTTTGAAAAATTTGCGAAATTTTAGTACCAATTTAGTGAAAATCGTTTAATAAATGTGTGAATGCGTATGTGGATGCGTGGGTGGGTGCGCAAGTAGACAAAACTAAAAAAATCACATATAATAGTCATCCCCGAATAATTTTCGAAATTTTGGTACCAATTTCGTAAAATCGGTTAACAAATTTATGAATGCGTGGGTGGGTGTGTGGGTGGTTGCGTGGGTTAGCAAAACTTAAAAAATGAAAAATTTGAAAATTTTAATACCAATTTCGAATCGTTCACCAATTTCGTGAAAATCAGCGAACAAATGTATTAGTACGTGGGTGGGTGCGTGGGTGGTTGCGAGGGTTTGTTAAAAAAAATCACATATAATAGCCATCCCCGAAAAATTTGATAAATTTTGTTACCAATTTCATGCAAATAGATGAAAAAATATATGATTGCGTAGGTGGGTGCGTGGGTGGTTGCGTGGGTGGGCAAAACTTTAAAATAACCATAATGGTCATCCCTTAAAAATATCGAAAATTTGACTAACAATTTCGAAAACATCGGTTAACAAATATGTGATTGCTTGGGTGGGTGCGTGGGTGAAGGTGTAAAACAAAAAAAATCACATATAGTAGCCATCCCCGAATAATTAGCGAAATTTTGGAACCAATTTATTGAAAATCGGTTAACAAATGTATGAGTGCGTAGGTGGGTGCGTGGGTGGTTGCGAGGGTGGGTTAAAAAAATCACATATAGTAGCCATCACCGAAAAATTTGCTGAATTTTTTTACGAATTTATTGAAAATCGGTGAACAAATGTATGAGTGCGTTGGTTGGTTTTTTGGGTGGTTGCGTGGGTTTTGCCCACCCGCGCAACCACCCACATACAATGTTTTGGAACACCCTAAACACATTGGCGTAAATGGCGTAAAAATCTGTGAAAAAATTATTTTCAGGAAAACATACCCTCCTCTATGAAAAAAAAAAATTTTTTTTTAAAATTAAAATAAACCCCACAGCAGCCACCCCCGAAAAATTTGCAACATTTTGGTACTTGTTTCACAAAAATCGGTCCACAAATGTGGAAGGAGTTCGCGTACATACAGACAGACAGACAGACGGACGGCACTTATATATTTAGACTAGCGTTTCGGACCGCGCTTCGCGCGGTCCTCAAAGCTTTTATAATTCGGACCGCGCTTCGCGCGGTTCTCATTAAGCCTTTATAAAACCTGATTTAACACAAAAGATTAATTGTTCTGTCTGTATTACCGCGAACTACTTGCATATTTTTTGACCGATTTTCACGAAATTTATATCAAATGTTGCAAATTTTTCGAAGATGACTACTATTATTGTTTTTTCACTCCCTGATATTGTATTTTGCGTCTTGTTTTGCATAAACTTAAATATTTATAATTAAAATTTTGTTTGCTTATATTAATTTTTTTTGTTATTTTAATTTCCACACAATTTAATATGTTTTAAATCTGAAACATTAGTTTAGTAAATATATATTCATACAAATTTTTTTTTTTTATTATTTAATTATTATACCAATTTTTTTCCTTACTCAAATATTTTTTGATTACGTCTAATGTACCCACCGCTAACCCGCTATTATTAGGTCTCATACAATTTCATAATTCTTCAATTTACAAAATTTCTCTGTATATTACATTTTTTGTAAAACATTTTTCACTTCCTTCAATTAGATGTCCTTGATTGCAAAATTCATCAATCTTAATTTTTACACTTTCCCTTGTTGCTCTAGAAAATGCCACATAAAGTTGACCATGAGCAAATACATGATGTGGCAAATAAATCCCAATTTTTTCTAAGCTCTGTCCTCTAGCAGAACCAGTTAGAACCTCCGCATAAATTAGATTATTTTTCAAATTAGTTACAATAAATCTTGTTCCATTACAAAGTCCTTTCTTAGTATTTAAATTTCTTAATAGGATTATTATAGCACTGACTTTTATTTTAAGTCGATGAACTGGCATTCCAGAAGGTGTCAGAGAGTTCAAAAACTCTGTTGGAAAATTTAATTGCTCCTGTGGATCATCACTTACAATAAAGTCAATTGAGAGATATTCCTTTTCCTCTCCTTCCATTTGACAAAGGATTGTGTCATTAATTTTAAAAGTATCCTCATTTTTAGGACAAAGTATCGCTCGATCTGGATTTTCTCTAATCCGTCTATCACCAAAAATTTCATTAATAAGAGATTCTTTTGATATAAAATCTTTGGGGATTTCAATTGTATCGAGATGTAGTCCATCCTTATTTGATAATTTACCATCTCCGAGTTGCATTAGCCAATTTGAAAATTCTTTTTCTTCCGCAATTCTCATATTTTGTTTTAATTTAACTTGAGTTACGTTCCTCCATATAGGATTGTATTTTACAATCGATTCAATTATAGCTGCTTTTTGTGCATGAGGCACTACTGGGAGATTTTGTCTGAAATCTCCTGCAAATAAAATTACTTTTCCTCCAAATGGTCGAGGATTCTTCATCAAATCCTTTAAAAGTTTATCAACTGCTGTTAAAGCATGTCCAACAGTCATGCTCACTTCATCCCATATGATTAATTTGGCATTAATCAATTCTCGTGCACCTTGAGAATTTCCTCTAATATTTGATTTAGCTCCATCATCAATTGGGATTGAAAGCTTAAACAGAGAGTGATAAGTTCTTCCTCCTTTCAGAAGTGTGGCTGCAATTCCAGTTGAAGCACATGGAAGAATTATTTCGTTTCTTCCTCGAATAACACTTAAAAATGTGTTAAATAGGTATGTTTTACCACTTCCTGCAAACCCGTCAATAAAAAATAACCTCTGAGTTTCATTTTCATTTTCAATTGCTCGCATGACTATATCGTACACGTGCTTTTGCTCAGCATTTAGTGTCGATAATAAATAATCACCACGTATTCTTTCTTCATCCACATTATACTCTGTTACGTAAATATTTATTGGAGTTGTATTTGGCAATTGGAAGTTCTCACAGCTACTTCCATTATTTATCAGAATTCCTTGTATATGGTTTAAAGCCATATTTTCAGGATTTACAACATTGTTATGTACAAAGTCCTCAATCATGAAATCTTTATATTTATTCCAAATAGTTGGTACATCTGTTGGAGTTCCAAAGATGCAAATGTAAGCAAATAATTCTCGAAGTTGTGCAGGCATATTCGATTCTGTTGCTTCTTCCAGCGTTTTTCCCCAAAGATTATCATTTTCTACCCAATTTTTTGCAATTGCTGCATCTTTAAATGTATTATAAAGAACTCCATTTACAGTTCTCAAATCTTCAAAACATTTAACTCCAGTCACATGTAGTAGAAGAAGACGGAGATAAAATCTCTCAATATCTTTTATGCTTACTGTATAGAGTCTTGAAATTATTTTTTCACCACCTTTTTTGCGTGGCTTCCACTTAGTTTCTTTTTTATCATATACATAATGATAAGGAATATCTGTGTAAATAAAATTCACTGCATTTTCATCAGATTGATTTAATTTGAACCATGCAGTCAGCGTAGTATCTCGAGTGAGCTCTCTCTGAGCAGCTTGCTCTTCATTTTCCTGCTCGAAAATAAACCATATGACGATTAGGCAAATGAACTGCCAATCTGATTACTGTATGAGACCTCATAAACAGATCGTATCCGTTCAGTCTCCATATTGCTTCTGGAGCACTAATACATCTTGCATCCAGGAATGATTTAATTTCATCTATTTTAATTAGCCTTATGCCATCTCGTGCTTGCATTTCAATCGCAGCACAGTCAAATCCTTTATGAATATATTTATATAAATATTTTACGCTCTTCACCGATGAACATATTTCCAAATTGATATGTCGATCATATTTCATGATTAAATATGATGAATATGGCACCACCCATCGATTATCAACTTCTTTGCCTCTAACGATGTATTTTTTACCAAAATTCCTTCGTTGATACATAGGATATCCATTCACATTAGCATTAGTTTCTTCACGAAACTCTTTTGGAAAACCTTTTGAACATTTTCCATCGTCTCCAGTGCAAGGATATCTGTGGGAGGAATCTCCACAAGGACCATGAATCATGCTTCAAAATTTTTAAATTTAGTTCTGAATATCTTTCTTCATCAAGGATTTCAGCCCATATCATCATGTCAATAACTTCTTGAAGTCGGGGCTTATCTTCATCACTCAACATTGCAAGTAAATGCAAATGTGGAAGTCCTCTTTTTTGAAATTCAATCACACCTGCATAAGCAATTATATTTCCAAAAATTTTATTATGAATTAGATCATTTAAAATCTCTTTGACATCCAAGTTAAATGTTTTAGCGACCAAATCTGGTCGAAATTCTATTAAACATCCATCAAGATTATCCTTAATTTCTGGGCATTGAGGATTGCAAGTCATTGTAAGTATTTTTTTCAAATATATCTTCTTTCTCTTTAGCCTCCTTCTTCCTCTCTCTCTCTCTCCCGCCACAAAACATAACAAAAATTTATTTACATAAATAAATAATTATTTGCGAAAAATTTGCGAAATTTTGGTACCAATTTCGTGAAAATCGGTCAATAAATGCGTGAATGCGTGGGTGGGTGTGCGTGGGTGGGTAGAAACTAAAAAAAACAACATTAGTAGCAATCCCCGAAAAATTTGCAACACTTTGGTACCAATTTCGAGAAAATCGGTCAATAAATGTGGAAGTAGTTCGCGGTCAGACAGACAGACGGACGAAACTTATATATATTAGATTATATGTTAATGTGATAATATATTAATTTAAATAAAACAATTAACAAATTAAAAAAAAAATATTATTTTATTTAAATAAATTAATTATTATTTATATTTACCATTTAGAAATTCTTCAATTTCTTTTTCTATTTCTTTCGGTATATTATTTTCTTCCATGATTGTATTTTCAAATTGATTTGTATTCGTTTGATCAATGATGACATTTAATATGTGAAACCAGCTACTTATATATATAGATATAGATAGATAGATAGTCATTTCTGAAATGACATGTAAATAAAACTCATCACCTCTAAGGGGTGATTTTTGCAAAATCTCACTGAACAAAATAATTTAAAAATTTTTACGATTTAAAAAAAACAATACATTAATAAATAAATGCTCTTACTTAATAACACCATTTAACAATCACGCCACTACCAAAAGATGATTTTATTAAAATTATATGTTTCTCTTTTATAACTACAAAGTTTTTTAACATAAAATAACATTTTTTAAATGCGCACGCGCGTGAGTTGATGCGTGGGTGGGTGAGTTGGGGTGTAAAATTAAAAAAAACCACATAGTAGCCATCTCTAATAAATTTGCTAAATTTTGCTACCAATTTCTTGAAAATCG
The DNA here is from genome assembly GCF_030444845.1 of Prenolepis imparis. Classification (NCBI taxonomy): domain Eukaryota; kingdom Metazoa; phylum Arthropoda; class Insecta; order Hymenoptera; family Formicidae; genus Prenolepis; species Prenolepis imparis. The sequence continues at coordinate 53,617 of NW_028141177.1, forward strand.
GTCAATAAATTTGTAAATGCGTGAGTGGGTGCGTTGGTGGGTGCGTATGTAGACAAAAAAAAATCACATACAGTAACCATCTTTGAAAAATTTGCGAAATTTTAGTACCAATTTAGTGAAAATCGTTTAATAAATGTGTGAATGCGTGTGTGGATGCGTGGGTGGGTGCGTAAGTAGACAAAACTAAAAAAATCACATATAATATTCACCCCCGAATAATTTTCGAAATTGTGGTACCAATTTCGTGAAAATCGGTTAACAAATTTATGAGTGCGTGGGTGGGTGCGTGGGTGGTTGCGTGTGTTTGCAAAACTTAAAAAATTAAAAATTTGAAAATTTTAATACCAATTTCGAATCGTTCACCAATTTCGTGAAAATCAGCGAACAAATGTATTAGTACGTGGGTGGGTGCGTGGGTGGTTGCGAGGGTTTGTTAAAAAAAATCACATATAATAGCCATCCCCGAAAAATTTGATAAATTTTGTTACCAATTTCATGCAAATAGATGAAAAAATATATGATTGCGTAGGTGGGTGCGTGGGTGGTTGCGTGGGTGGGCAAAACTTTAAAATAACCATAATGGTCATCCCTTAAAAATATCGAAAATTTGACTACCAATTTCGAAAACATCGGTTAACAAATATGTGATTGCTTGGGTGGGTGCGTGGGTGAAGGTGTAAAACAAAAAAAATCACATATAGTAGCCATCCCCGAATAATTAGCGAAATTTTGGAACCAATTTATTGAAAATCGGTTAACAAATGTATGAGTGCGTAGGTGGGTGCGTGGGTGGTTGCGAGGGTGGGTTAAAAAAATCACATATATAGTAGCCATCACCGAAAAATTTGCTGAATTTTTTTACGAATTTATTGAAAATCGGTGAACAAATGTATAAGTGCGTTGGTTGGTTTTTTGGGTGGTTGCGCGGGTGGGCAAAACCCACGCAACCACCCACATACAATGTTTTGGAACACCCTAAACACATTGGCGTAAATGGCGTAAAAATCTGTGAAAAAATTATTTTCAGGAAAACATACCCTCCTCTGTGAGAAAAAAAAAATTTTTTTAAAAATTAAAATAAGCCCCACAGCAGCCACCCCCGAAAAATTTGCAACATTTTGGTACCTGTTTCACAAAAATCGGTCCACAAATGTGGAAGGAGTTCGCGTACATACAGACAGACAGACGGACGGACGGCACTTATATATATAGATAGATAGATACTTTATATATAGATATATAAAGTACCTTTGTGGTTTTTTTTAAGTTTTATATCCCTACTCATCCACATATATAAAAATCTGTCAATGAATATGTGAATATGTGGGTGGGTGCGTGGGTGGGTGAGTGGGTGGGCAAAAGTTAAAAAAAACATAGTAGCCATCCCCGAAAAATTTGCGAAATTTTGGTACCAATTCCGTGAAAATCGGTCAGTAAATGCGTGAATGCGTGGGTGGGTGTGCGTGGGTGGGTGTAAACTTAAAAAAACCTTTAAAAAACCACAAATTAATGATCCCCGAAAAATTTGCAAAATTGTGGTACCAATTTCGTGAAAATCTGTCAATGAATATGTGAATATACGTGCCTGGGTGCGTGGGTGGGTGCGTGGGTATAAAACTAAAAAAAACACATCGTCGTCATCTACGAAAAATTTGCGAAATTTTGGTACCAATTTCGTGAAAATCGGTCAATAAATGCGTGAATGCGTGGGTGGGTGTGCGTGGGTGGGTAGAAACTAAAAAAAACCACATTAGTAGCAATCCCCGAAAAATTTGCAACACTTTGGTACCAATTTCGAGAAAATCGGTCCATAAATGTGGAAGTAGTTCGCGGTCAGACAGACAGACGGACGAAACTTATATATATAGATTATATGTTAATGTGATAATATATTAATTTAAATAAAACAATTAACAAATTAAAAAAAAAATATTATTTTATTTAAATAAATTAATTATTATTTATATTTACCATTTAGAAATTCTTCAATTTCTTTTTCAATTTCTTTCGGTATATTATTTTCTTCCATGATTGTATTTTCAAATTGATTTGTATTCGTTTGATCAATGATGACATTTAATATGTGAAACCAGCTACTTATATATATAGATATAGATAGATAGATAGTCATTTCTGAAATGACATGTAAATAAAACTCATCACCTCTAAGGGGTGATTTTTGCAAAATCTCACTGAACAAAATAATTTAAAAATTTTTACGATTTAAAAAAAACAATACATTAATAAATAAATGCTCTTACTTAATAACACCATTTAACAATCACGCCACTACCAAAAGATGATTTTATTAAAATTATATGTTTCTCTTTTATAACTACAAAGTTTTTTAACATAAAATAACATTTTTTAAATGCGCACGCGCGTGAGTAGATGCGTGGGTGGGTGAGTTGGAGTGTAAAATTAAAAAAAACCACATAGTAGCCATCTCTAATAAATTTGCTAAATTTTGCTACCAATTTCTTGAAAATCGGTCAATAAATTTGTAAATGCGTGAGTGGGTGCGTTGGTGGGTGCGTATGTAGACAAAAAAAAAATCACATACAGTAACCATCTTTGAAAAATTTGCGAAATTTTAGTACCAATTTAGTGAAAATCGTTTAATAAATGTGTGAATGCGTGTGTGGATGCGTGGGTGGGTGCGTAAGTAGACAAAACTAAAAAAATCACATATAATAGTCATCCCCGAATAATTTTCGAAATTTTGGTACCAATTTCGTAAAATCGGTTAACAAATTTATGAATGCGTGGGTGGGTGTGTGGGTGGTTGCGTGGGTTAGCAAAACTTAAAAAATTAAAAATTTGAAAATTTTAATACCAATTTCGAATCGTTCACCAATTTCGTGAAAATCAGCGAACAAATGTATTAGTACGTGGGTGGGTGCGTGGGTGGTTGCGAGGGTTTGTTAAAAAAAATCACATATAATAGTCATCCCCGAATAATTTTCGAAATTTTGTTACCAATTTCATGCAAATAGATGAAAAAATATAACCATAATGGTCATCCCTTAAAAATATCGAAAATTTGACTACCAATTTCGAAAATATCGGTTAACAAATATGTGATTGCTTGGGTGGGTACGTGGGTGAAGGTGTAAAACAAAAAAAATCACATATAGTAGCCATCCCCGAATAATTAGCGAAATTTTGGAACCAATTTATTGAAAATCGGTTAACAAATGTATGAGTGCGTAGGTGGGTGCGTGGGTGGTTGCGGGGGTGGGTTAAAAAAATCACACATAGTAGCCATCACCGAAAAATTTGCTGAATTTTTTTACGAATTTATTGAAAATCGGTGAACAAATGTATGAGTGCGTTGGTTGGTTTTTTGGGTGGTTGCGCGAGTGGGCAAAACCCACGCAACCACCCACATACAATGTTTTGGAACACCCTAAACACATTGGCGTAAATGGCGTAAAAATCTGTGAAAAAATTATTTTCAGGAAAACATACCCTCCTCTATGAGAAAAAAAAATTTTTTTTAAAAATTAAAATAAACCCCACAGCAGCCACCCCCGAAAAATTTGCAACATTTTGGTACCTGTTTCACAAAAATCGGTCCACAAATGTGGAAGGAGTTCGCGTACATACAGACAGACAGACAGACGGACGGCACTTATATATATAGACTAGCGTTTCGGACCGCGCTTCGCGCGGTCCTCAAAGCTTTTATAATTCGGACCGCGCTTCGCGCGGTTCTCATTAAGCCTTTATAAAACCTGATTTAACACAAAAGATTAATTGTTCTGTCTGTATTACCGCGAACTACTTGCATATTTTTTGACCGATTTTCACGAAATTTATATCAAATGTTGCAAATTTTTCGAAGATGACTACTATTATTGTTTTTTCACTCCCTGATATTGTATTTTGCGTCTTGTTTTGCATAAACTTAAATATTTATAATTAAAATTTTGTTTGCTTATATTAATTTTTTTTGTTATTTTAATTTCCACACAATTTAATATGTTTTAAATCTGAAACATTAGTTTAGTAAATATATATTCATACAAATTTTTTTTTTTTATTATTTAATTATTATACCAATTTTTTTCCTTACTCAAATATTTTTTGATTACGTCTAATGTACCCACCGCTAACCCGCTATTATTAGGTCTCATACAATTTCATAATTCTTCAATTTACAAAATTTCTCTGTATATTACATTTTTTGTAAAACATTTTTCACTTCCTTCAATTAGATGTCCTTGATTGCAAAATTCATCAATCTTAATTTTTACACTTTCCCTTGTTGCTCTAGAAAATGCCACATAAAGTTGACCATGAGCAAATACATGATGTGGCAAATAAATCCCAATTTTTTCTAAGCTCTGTCCTCTAGCAGAACCAGTTAGAACCTCCGCATAAATTAGATTATTTTTCAAATTAGTTACAATAAATCTTGTTCCATTACAAAGTCCTTTCTTAGTATTTAAATTTCTTAATAGGATTATTATAGCACTGACTTTTATTTTAAGTCGATGAACTGGCATTCCAGAAGGTGTCAGAGAGTTCAAAAACTCTGTTGGAAAATTTAATTGCTCCTGTGGATCATCACTTACAATAAAGTCAATTGAGAGATATTCCTTTTCCTCTCCTTCCATTTGACAAAGGATTGTGTCATTAATTTTAAAAGTATCCTCATTTTTAGGACAAAGTATCGCTCGATCTGGATTTTCTCTAATCCGTCTATCACCAAAAATTTCATTAATAAGAGATTCTTTTGATATAAAATCTTTGGGGATTTCAATTGTATCGAGATGTAGTCCATCCTTATTTGATAATTTACCATCTCCGAGTTGCATTAGCCAATTTGAAAATTCTTTTTCTTCCGCAATTCTCATATTTTGTTTTAATTTAACTTGAGTTACGTTCCTCCATATAGGATTGTATTTTACAATCGATTCAATTATAGCTGCTTTTTGTGCATGAGGCACTACTGGGAGATTTTGTCTGAAATCTCCTGCAAATAAAATTACTTTTCCTCCAAATGGTCGAGGATTCTTCATCAAATCCTTTAAAAGTTTATCAACTGCTGTTAAAGCATGTCCAACAGTCATGCTCACTTCATCCCATATGATTAATTTGGCATTAATCAATTCTCGTGCACCTTGAGAATTTCCTCTAATATTTGATTTAGCTCCATCATCAATTGGGATTGAAAGCTTAAACAGAGAGTGATAAGTTCTTCCTCCTTTCAGAAGTGTGGCTGCAATTCCAGTTGAAGCACATGGAAGAATTATTTCGTTTCTTCCTCGAATAACACTTAAAAATGTGTTAAATAGGTATGTTTTACCACTTCCTGCAAACCCGTCAATAAAAAATAACCTCTGAGTTTCATTTTCATTTTCAATTGCTCGCATGACTATATCGTACACGTGCTTTTGCTCAGCATTTAGTGTCGATAATAAATAATCACCACGTATTCTTTCTTCATCCACATTATACTCTGTTACGTAAATATTTATTGGAGTTGTATTTGGCAATTGGAAGTTCTCACAGCTACTTCCATTATTTATCAGAATTCCTTGTATATGGTTTAAAGCCATATTTTCAGGATTTACAACATTGTTATGTACAAAGTCCTCAATCATGAAATCTTTATATTTATTCCAAATAGTTGGTACATCTGTTGGAGTTCCAAAGATGCAAATGTAAGCAAATAATTCTCGAAGTTGTGCAGGCATATTCGATTCTGTTGCTTCTTCCAGCGTTTTTCCCCAAAGATTATCATTTTCTACCCAATTTTTTGCAATTGCTGCATCTTTAAATGTATTATAAAGAACTCCATTTACAGTTCTCAAATCTTCAAAACATTTAACTCCAGTCACATGTAGTAGAAGAAGACGGAGATAAAATCTCTCAATATCTTTTATGCTTACTGTATAGAGTCTTGAAATTATTTTTTCACCACCTTTTTTGCGTGGCTTCCACTTAGTTTCTTTTTTATCATATACATAATGATAAGGAATATCTGTGTAAATAAAATTCACTGCATTTTCATCAGATTGATTTAATTTGAACCATGCAGTCAGCGTAGTATCTCGAGTGAGCTCTCTCTGAGCAGCTTGCTCTTCATTTTCCTGCTCGAAAATAAACCATATGACGATTAGGCAAATGAACTGCCAATCTGATTACTGTATGAGACCTCATAAACAGATCGTATCCGTTCAGTCTCCATATTGCTTCTGGAGCACTAATACATCTTGCATCCAGGAATGATTTAATTTCATCTATTTTAATTAGCCTTATGCCATCTCGTGCTTGCATTTCAATCGCAGCACAGTCAAATCCTTTATGAATATATTTATATAAATATTTTACGCTCTTCACCGATGAACATATTTCCAAATTGATATGTCGATCATATTTCATGATTAAATATGATGAATATGGCACCACCCATCGATTATCAACTTCTTTGCCTCTAACGATGTATTTTTTACCAAAATTCCTTCGTTGATACATAGGATATCCATTCACATTAGCATTAGTTTCTTCACGAAACTCTTTTGGAAAACCTTTTGAACATTTTCCATCGTCTCCAGTGCAAGGATATCTGTGGGAGGAATCTCCACAAGGACCATGAATCATGCTTCAAAATTTTTAAATTTAGTTCTGAATATCTTTCTTCATCAAGGATTTCAGCCCATATCATCATGTCAATAACTTCTTGAAGTCGGGGCTTATCTTCATCACTCAACATTGCAAGTAAATGCAAATGTGGAAGTCCTCTTTTTTGAAATTCAATCACACCTGCATAAGCAATTATATTTCCAAAAATTTTATTATGAATTAGATCATTTAAAATCTCTTTGACATCCAAGTTAAATGTTTTAGCGACCAAATCTGGTCGAAATTCTATTAAACATCCATCAAGATTATCCTTAATTTCTGGGCATTGAGGATTGCAAGTCATTGTAAGTATTTTTTTCAAATATATCTTCTTTCTCTTTAGCCTCCTTCTTCCTCTCTCTCTCTCTCCCGCCACAAAACATAACAAAAATTTATTTACATAAATAAATAATTATTTGCGAAAAATTTGCGAAATTTTGGTACCAATTTCGTGAAAATCGGTCAATAAATGCGTGAATGCGTGGGTGGGTGTGCGTGGGTGGGTAGAAACTAAAAAAAACAACATTAGTAGCAATCCCCGAAAAATTTGCAACACTTTGGTACCAATTTCGAGAAAATCGGTCAATAAATGTGGAAGTAGTTCGCGGTCAGACAGACAGACGGACGAAACTTATATATATTAGATTATATGTTAATGTGATAATATATTAATTTAAATAAAACAATTAACAAATTAAAAAAAAAATATTATTTTATTTAAATAAATTAATTATTATTTATATTTACCATTTAGAAATTCTTCAATTTCTTTTTCTATTTCTTTCGGTATATTATTTTCTTCCATGATTGTATTTTCAAATTGATTTGTATTCGTTTGATCAATGATGACATTTAATATGTGAAACCAGCTACTTATATATATAGATATAGATAGATAGATAGTCATTTCTGAAATGACATGTAAATAAAACTCATCACCTCTAAGGGGTGATTTTTGCAAAATCTCACTGAACAAAATAATTTAAAAATTTTTACGATTTAAAAAAAACAATACATTAATAAATAAATGCTCTTACTTAATAACACCATTTAACAATCACGCCACTACCAAAAGATGATTTTATTAAAATTATATGTTTCTCTTTTATAACTACAAAGTTTTTTAACATAAAATAACATTTTTTAAATGCGCACGCGCGTGAGTTGATGCGTGGGTGGGTGAGTTGGGGTGTAAAATTAAAAAAAACCACATAGTAGCCATCTCTAATAAATTTGCTAAATTTTGCTACCAATTTCTTGAAAATCGGTCAATAAATTTGTAAATGCGTGAGTGGGTGCGTTGGTGGGTGCGTATGTAGACAAAAAAAAATCACATACAGTAACCATCTTTGAAAAATTTGCGAAATTTTAGTACCAATTTAGTGAAAATCGTTTAATAAATGTGTGAATGCGTGTGTGGATGCGTGGGTGGGTGCGTAAGTAGACAAAACTAAAAAAATCACATATAATATTCACCCCCGAATAATTTTCGAAATTGTGGTACCAATTTCGTGAAAATCGGTTAACAAATTTATGAGTGCGTGGGTGGGTGCGTGGGTGGTTGCGTGTGTTTGCAAAACTTAAAAAATTAAAAATTTGAAAATTTTAATACCAATTTCGAATCGTTCACCAATTTCGTGAAAATCAGCGAACAAATGTATTAGTACGTGGGTGGGTGCGTGGGTGGTTGCGAGGGTTTGTTAAAAAAAATCACATATAATAGCCATCCCCGAAAAATTTGATAAATTTTGTTACCAATTTCATGCAAATAGATGAAAAAATATATGATTGCGTAGGTGGGTGCGTGGGTGGTTGCGTGGGTGGGTGAGTTGGGGTGTAAAATTAAAAAAAACCACATAGTAGCCATCTCTAATAAATTTGCTAAATTTTGCTACCAATTTCTTGAAAATCGGTCAATAAATTTGTAAATGCGTGAGTGGGTGCGTTGGTGGGTGCGTATGTAGACAAAAAAAATCACATACAGTAACCATCTTTGAAAAATTTGCGAAATTTTAGTACCAATTTAGTGAAAATCGTTTAATAAATGTGTGAATGCGTATGTGGATGCGTGGGTGGGTGCGCAAGTAGACAAAACTAAAAAAATCACATATAATAGTCATCCCCGAATAATTTTCGAAATTTTGGTACCAATTTCGTAAAATCGGTTAACAAATTTATGAATGCGTGGGTGGGTGTGTGGGTGGTTGCGTGGGTTAGCAAAACTTAAAAAATGAAAAATTTGAAAATTTTAATACCAATTTCGAATCGTTCACCAATTTCGTGAAAATCAGCGAACAAATGTATTAGTACGTGGGTGGGTGCGTGGGTGGTTGCGAGGGTTTGTTAAAAAAAATCACATATAATAGCCATCCCCGAAAAATTTGATAAATTTTGTTACCAATTTCATGCAAATAGATGAAAAAATATATGATTGCGTAGGTGGGTGCGTGGGTGGTTGCGTGGGTGGGCAAAACTTTAAAATAACCATAATGGTCATCCCTTAAAAATATCGAAAATTTGACTAACAATTTCGAAAACATCGGTTAACAAATATGTGATTGCTTGGGTGGGTGCGTGGGTGAAGGTGTAAAACAAAAAAAATCACATATAGTAGCCATCCCCGAATAATTAGCGAAATTTTGGAACCAATTTATTGAAAATCGGTTAACAAATGTATGAGTGCGTAGGTGGGTGCGTGGGTGGTTGCGAGGGTGGGTTAAAAAAATCACATATAGTAGCCATCACCGAAAAATTTGCTGAATTTTTTTACGAATTTATTGAAAATCGGTGAACAAATGTATGAGTGCGTTGGTTGGTTTTTTGGGTGGTTGCGTGGGTTTTGCCCACCCGCGCAACCACCCACATACAATGTTTTGGAACACCCTAAACACATTGGCGTAAATGGCGTAAAAATCTGTGAAAAAATTATTTTCAGGAAAACATACCCTCCTCTATGAAAAAAAAAAATTTTTTTTTAAAATTAAAATAAACCCCACAGCAGCCACCCCCGAAAAATTTGCAACATTTTGGTACTTGTTTCACAAAAATCGGTCCACAAATGTGGAAGGAGTTCGCGTACATACAGACAGACAGACAGACGGACGGCACTTATATATTTAGACTAGCGTTTCGGACCGCGCTTCGCGCGGTCCTCAAAGCTTTTATAATTCGGACCGCGCTTCGCGCGGTTCTCATTAAGCCTTTATAAAACCTGATTTAACACAAAAGATTAATTGTTCTGTCTGTATTACCGCGAACTACTTGCATATTTTTTGACCGATTTTCACGAAATTTATATCAAATGTTGCAAATTTTTCGAAGATGACTACTATTATTGTTTTTTCACTCCCTGATATTGTATTTTGCGTCTTGTTTTGCATAAACTTAAATATTTATAATTAAAATTTTGTTTGCTTATATTAATTTTTTTTGTTATTTTAATTTCCACACAATTTAATATGTTTTAAATCTGAAACATTAGTTTAGTAAATATATATTCATACAAATTTTTTTTTTTTATTATTTAATTATTATACCAATTTTTTTCCTTACTCAAATATTTTTTGATTACGTCTAATGTACCCACCGCTAACCCGCTATTATTAGGTCTCATACAATTTCATAATTCTTCAATTTACAAAATTTCTCTGTATATTACATTTTTTGTAAAACATTTTTCACTTCCTTCAATTAGATGTCCTTGATTGCAAAATTCATCAATCTTAATTTTTACACTTTCCCTTGTTGCTCTAGAAAATGCCACATAAAGTTGACCATGAGCAAATACATGATGTGGCAAATAAATCCCAATTTTTTCTAAGCTCTGTCCTCTAGCAGAACCAGTTAGAACCTCCGCATAAATTAGATTATTTTTCAAATTAGTTACAATAAATCTTGTTCCATTACAAAGTCCTTTCTTAGTATTTAAATTTCTTAATAGGATTATTATAGCACTGACTTTTATTTTAAGTCGATGAACTGGCATTCCAGAAGGTGTCAGAGAGTTCAAAAACTCTGTTGGAAAATTTAATTGCTCCTGTGGATCATCACTTACAATAAAGTCAATTGAGAGATATTCCTTTTCCTCTCCTTCCATTTGACAAAGGATTGTGTCATTAATTTTAAAAGTATCCTCATTTTTAGGACAAAGTATCGCTCGATCTGGATTTTCTCTAATCCGTCTATCACCAAAAATTTCATTAATAAGAGATTCTTTTGATATAAAATCTTTGGGGATTTCAATTGTATCGAGATGTAGTCCATCCTTATTTGATAATTTACCATCTCCGAGTTGCATTAGCCAATTTGAAAATTCTTTTTCTTCCGCAATTCTCATATTTTGTTTTAATTTAACTTGAGTTACGTTCCTCCATATAGGATTGTATTTTACAATCGATTCAATTATAGCTGCTTTTTGTGCATGAGGCACTACTGGGAGATTTTGTCTGAAATCTCCTGCAAATAAAATTACTTTTCCTCCAAATGGTCGAGGATTCTTCATCAAATCCTTTAAAAGTTTATCAACTGCTGTTAAAGCATGTCCAACAGTCATGCTCACTTCATCCCATATGATTAATTTGGCATTAATCAATTCTCGTGCACCTTGAGAATTTCCTCTAATATTTGATTTAGCTCCATCATCAATTGGGATTGAAAGCTTAAACAGAGAGTGATAAGTTCTTCCTCCTTTCAGAAGTGTGGCTGCAATTCCAGTTGAAGCACATGGAAGAATTATTTCGTTTCTTCCTCGAATAACACTTAAAAATGTGTTAAATAGGTATGTTTTACCACTTCCTGCAAACCCGTCAATAAAAAATAACCTCTGAGTTTCATTTTCATTTTCAATTGCTCGCATGACTATATCGTACACGTGCTTTTGCTCAGCATTTAGTGTCGATAATAAATAATCACCACGTATTCTTTCTTCATCCACATTATACTCTGTTACGTAAATATTTATTGGAGTTGTATTTGGCAATTGGAAGTTCTCACAGCTACTTCCATTATTTATCAGAATTCCTTGTATATGGTTTAAAGCCATATTTTCAGGATTTACAACATTGTTATGTACAAAGTCCTCAATCATGAAATCTTTATATTTATTCCAAATAGTTGGTACATCTGTTGGAGTTCCAAAGATGCAAATGTAAGCAAATAATTCTCGAAGTTGTGCAGGCATATTCGATTCTGTTGCTTCTTCCAGCGTTTTTCCCCAAAGATTATCATTTTCTACCCAATTTTTTGCAATTGCTGCATCTTTAAATGTATTATAAAGAACTCCATTTACAGTTCTCAAATCTTCAAAACATTTAACTCCAGTCACATGTAGTAGAAGAAGACGGAGATAAAATCTCTCAATATCTTTTATGCTTACTGTATAGAGTCTTGAAATTATTTTTTCACCACCTTTTTTGCGTGGCTTCCACTTAGTTTCTTTTTTATCATATACATAATGATAAGGAATATCTGTGTAAATAAAATTCACTGCATTTTCATCAGATTGATTTAATTTGAACCATGCAGTCAGCGTAGTATCTCGAGTGAGCTCTCTCTGAGCAGCTTGCTCTTCATTTTCCTGCTCGAAAATAAACCATATGACGATTAGGCAAATGAACTGCCAATCTGATTACTGTATGAGACCTCATAAACAGATCGTATCCGTTCAGTCTCCATATTGCTTCTGGAGCACTAATACATCTTGCATCCAGGAATGATTTAATTTCATCTATTTTAATTAGCCTTATGCCATCTCGTGCTTGCATTTCAATCGCAGCACAGTCAAATCCTTTATGAATATATTTATATAAATATTTTACGCTCTTCACCGATGAACATATTTCCAAATTGATATGTCGATCATATTTCATGATTAAATATGATGAATATGGCACCACCCATCGATTATCAACTTCTTTGCCTCTAACGATGTATTTTTTACCAAAATTCCTTCGTTGATACATAGGATATCCATTCACATTAGCATTAGTTTCTTCACGAAACTCTTTTGGAAAACCTTTTGAACATTTTCCATCGTCTCCAGTGCAAGGATATCTGTGGGAGGAATCTCCACAAGGACCATGAATCATGCTTCAAAATTTTTAAATTTAGTTCTGAATATCTTTCTTCATCAAGGATTTCAGCCCATATCATCATGTCAATAACTTCTTGAAGTCGGGGCTTATCTTCATCACTCAACATTGCAAGTAAATGCAAATGTGGAAGTCCTCTTTTTTGAAATTCAATCACACCTGCATAAGCAATTATATTTCCAAAAATTTTATTATGAATTAGATCATTTAAAATCTCTTTGACATCCAAGTTAAATGTTTTAGCGACCAAATCTGGTCGAAATTCTATTAAACATCCATCAAGATTATCCTTAATTTCTGGGCATTGAGGATTGCAAGTCATTGTAAGTATTTTTTTCAAATATATCTTCTTTCTCTTTAGCCTCCTTCTTCCTCTCTCTCTCTCTCCCGCCACAAAACATAACAAAAATTTATTTACATAAATAAATAATTATTTGCGAAAAATTTGCGAAATTTTGGTACCAATTTCGTGAAAATCGGTCAATAAATGCGTGAATGCGTGGGTGGGTGTGCGTGGGTGGGTAGAAACTAAAAAAAACAACATTAGTAGCAATCCCCGAAAAATTTGCAACACTTTGGTACCAATTTCGAGAAAATCGGTCAATAAATGTGGAAGTAGTTCGCGGTCAGACAGACAGACGGACGAAACTTATATATATTAGATTATATGTTAATGTGATAATATATTAATTTAAATAAAACAATTAACAAATTAAAAAAAAAATATTATTTTATTTAAATAAATTAATTATTATTTATATTTACCATTTAGAAATTCTTCAATTTCTTTTTCTATTTCTTTCGGTATATTATTTTCTTCCATGATTGTATTTTCAAATTGATTTGTATTCGTTTGATCAATGATGACATTTAATATGTGAAACCAGCTACTTATATATATAGATATAGATAGATAGATAGTCATTTCTGAAATGACATGTAAATAAAACTCATCACCTCTAAGGGGTGATTTTTGCAAAATCTCACTGAACAAAATAATTTAAAAATTTTTACGATTTAAAAAAAACAATACATTAATAAATAAATGCTCTTACTTAATAACACCATTTAACAATCACGCCACTACCAAAAGATGATTTTATTAAAATTATATGTTTCTCTTTTATAACTACAAAGTTTTTTAACATAAAATAACATTTTTTAAATGCGCACGCGCGTGAGTTGATGCGTGGGTGGGTGAGTTGGGGTGTAAAATTAAAAAAAACCACATAGTAGCCATCTCTAATAAATTTGCTAAATTTTGCTACCAATTTCTTGAAAATCGGTCAATAAATTTGTAAATGCGTGAGTGGGTGCGTTGGTGGGTGCGTATGTAGACAAAAAAAAATCACATACAGTAACCATCTTTGAAAAATTTGCGAAATTTTAGTACCAATTTAGTGAAAATCGTTTAATAAATGTGTGAATGCGTGTGTGGATGCGTGGGTGGGTGCGTAAGTAGACAAAACTAAAAAAATCACATATAATATTCACCCCCGAATAATTTTCGAAATTGTGGTACCAATTTCGTGAAAATCGGTTAACAAATTTATGAGTGCGTGGGTGGGTGCGTGGGTGGTTGCGTGTGTTTGCAAAACTTAAAAAATTAAAAATTTGAAAATTTTAATACCAATTTCGAATCGTTCACCAATTTCGTGAAAATCAGCGAACAAATGTATTAGTACGTGGGTGGGTGCGTGGGTGGTTGCGAGGGTTTGTTAAAAAAAATCACATATAATAGCCATCCCCGAAAAATTTGATAAATTTTGTTACCAATTTCATGCAAATAGATGAAAAAATATATGATTGCGTAGGTGGGTGCGTGGGTGGTTGCGTGGGTGGGTGAGTTGGGGTGTAAAATTAAAAAAAACCACATAGTAGCCATCTCTAATAAATTTGCTAAATTTTGCTACCAATTTCTTGAAAATCGGTCAATAAATTTGTAAATGCGTGAGTGGGTGCGTTGGTGGGTGCGTATGTAGACAAAAAAAATCACATACAGTAACCATCTTTGAAAAATTTGCGAAATTTTAGTACCAATTTAGTGAAAATCGTTTAATAAATGTGTGAATGCGTATGTGGATGCGTGGGTGGGTGCGCAAGTAGACAAAACTAAAAAAATCACATATAATAGTCATCCCCGAATAATTTTCGAAATTTTGGTACCAATTTCGTAAAATCGGTTAACAAATTTATGAATGCGTGGGTGGGTGTGTGGGTGGTTGCGTGGGTTAGCAAAACTTAAAAAATGAAAAATTTGAAAATTTTAATACCAATTTCGAATCGTTCACCAATTTCGTGAAAATCAGCGAACAAATGTATTAGTACGTGGGTGGGTGCGTGGGTGGTTGCGAGGGTTTGTTAAAAAAAATCACATATAATAGCCATCCCCGAAAAATTTGATAAATTTTGTTACCAATTTCATGCAAATAGATGAAAAAATATATGATTGCGTAGGTGGGTGCGTGGGTGGTTGCGTGGGTGGGCAAAACTTTAAAATAACCATAATGGTCATCCCTTAAAAATATCGAAAATTTGACTACCAATTTCGAAAACATCGGTTAACAAATATGTGATTGCTTGGGTGGGTGCGTGGGTGAAGGTGTAAAACAAAAAAAATCACATATAGTAGCCATCCCCGAATAATTAGCGAAATTTTGGAACCAATTTATTGAAAATCGGTTAACAAATGTATGAGTGCGTAGGTGGGTGCGTGGGTGGTTGCGAGGGTGGGTTAAAAAAATCACATATATAGTAGCCATCACCGAAAAATTTGCTGAATTTTTTTACGAATTTATTGAAAATCGGTGAACAAATGTATAAGTGCGTTGGTTGGTTTTTTGGGTGGTTGCGCGGGTGGGCAAAACCCACGCAACCACCCACATACAATGTTTTGGAACACCCTAAACACATTGGCGTAAATGGCGTAAAAATCTGTGAAAAAATTATTTTCAGGAAAACATACCCTCCTCTGTGAGAAAAAAAAAATTTTTTTAAAAATTAAAATAAGCCCCACAGCAGCCACCCCCGAAAAATTTGCAACATTTTGGTACCTGTTTCACAAAAATCGGTCCACAAATGTGGAAGGAGTTCGCGTACATACAGACAGACAGACGGACGGACGGCACTTATATATATAGATAGATAGATACTTTATATATAGATATATAAAGTACCTTTGTGGTTTTTTTTAAGTTTTATATCCCTACTCATCCACATATATAAAAATCTGTCAATGAATATGTGAATATGTGGGTGGGTGCGTGGGTGGGTGAGTGGGTGGGCAAAAGTTAAAAAAAACATAGTAGCCATCCCCGAAAAATTTGCGAAATTTTGGTACCAATTCCGTGAAAATCGGTCAGTAAATGCGTGAATGCGTGGGTGGGTGTGCGTGGGTGGGTGTAAACTTAAAAAAACCTTTAAAAAACCACAAATTAATGATCCCCGAAAAATTTGCAAAATTGTGGTACCAATTTCGTGAAAATCTGTCAATGAATATGTGAATATACGTGCCTGGGTGCGTGGGTGGGTGCGTGGGTATAAAACTAAAAAAAACACATCGTCGTCATCTACGAAAAATTTGCGAAATTTTGGTACCAATTTCGTGAAAATCGGTCAATAAATGCGTGAATGCGTGGGTGGGTGTGCGTGGGTGGGTAGAAACTAAAAAAAACCACATTAGTAGCAATCCCCGAAAAATTTGCAACACTTTGGTACCAATTTCGAGAAAATCGGTCCATAAATGTGGAAGTAGTTCGCGGTCAGACAGACAGACGGACGAAACTTATATAGATTATATGTTAATGTGATAATATATTAATTTAAATAAAACAATTAACAAATTAAAAAAAAAATATTATTTTATTTAAATAAATTAATTATTATTTATATTTACCATTTAGAAATTCTTCAATTTCTTTTTCAATTTCTTTCGGTATATTATTTTCTTCCATGATTGTATTTTCAAATTGATTTGTATTCGTTTGATCAATGATGACATTTAATATGTGAAACCAGCTACTTATATATATAGATATAGATAGATAGATAGTCATTTCTGAAATGACATGTAAATAAAACTCATCACCTCTAAGGGGTGATTTTTGCAAAATCTCACTGAACAAAATAATTTAAAAATTTTTACGATTTAAAAAAAACAATACATTAATAAATAAATGCTCTTACTTAATAACACCATTTAACAATCACGCCACTACCAAAAGATGATTTTATTAAAATTATATGTTTCTCTTTTATAACTACAAAGTTTTTTAACATAAAATAACATTTTTTAAATGCGCACGCGCGTGAGTAGATGCGTGGGTGGGTGAGTTGGAGTGTAAAATTAAAAAAAACCACATAGTAGCCATCTCTAATAAATTTGCTAAATTTTGCTACCAATTTCTTGAAAATCGGTCAATAAATTTGTAAATGCGTGAGTGGGTGCGTTGGTGGGTGCGTATGTAGACAAAAAAAAAATCACATACAGTAACCATCTTTGAAAAATTTGCGAAATTTTAGTACCAATTTAGTGAAAATCGTTTAATAAATGTGTGAATGCGTGTGTGGATGCGTGGGTGGGTGCGTAAGTAGACAAAACTAAAAAAATCACATATAATAGTCATCCCCGAATAATTTTCGAAATTTTGGTACCAATTTCGTAAAATCGGTTAACAAATTTATGAATGCGTGGGTGGGTGTGTGGGTGGTTGCGTGGGTTAGCAAAACTTAAAAAATTAAAAATTTGAAAATTTTAATACCAATTTCGAATCGTTCACCAATTTCGTGAAAATCAGCGAACAAATGTATTAGTACGTGGGTGGGTGCGTGGGTGGTTGCGAGGGTTTGTTAAAAAAAATCACATATAATAGTCATCCCCGAATAATTTTCGAAATTTTGTTACCAATTTCATGCAAATAGATGAAAAAATATAACCATAATGGTCATCCCTTAAAAATATCGAAAATTTGACTACCAATTTCGAAAATATCGGTTAACAAATATGTGATTGCTTGGGTGGGTACGTGGGTGAAGGTGTAAAACAAAAAAAATCACATATAGTAGCCATCCCCGAATAATTAGCGAAATTTTGGAACCAATTTATTGAAAATCGGTTAACAAATGTATGAGTGCGTAGGTGGGTGCGTGGGTGGTTGCGGGGGTGGGTTAAAAAAATCACACATAGTAGCCATCACCGAAAAATTTGCTGAATTTTTTTACGAATTTATTGAAAATCGGTGAACAAATGTATGAGTGCGTTGGTTGGTTTTTTGGGTGGTTGCGCGAGTGGGCAAAACCCACGCAACCACCCACATACAATGTTTTGGAACACCCTAAACACATTGGCGTAAATGGCGTAAAAATCTGTGAAAAAATTATTTTCAGGAAAACATACCCTCCTCTATGAGAAAAAAAAATTTTTTTTAAAAATTAAAATAAACCCCACAGCAGCCACCCCCGAAAAATTTGCAACATTTTGGTACCTGTTTCACAAAAATCGGTCCACAAATGTGGAAGGAGTTCGCGTACATACAGACAGACAGACAGACGGACGGCACTTATATATATAGACTAGCGTTTCGGACCGCGCTTCGCGCGGTCCTCAAAGCTTTTATAATTCGGACCGCGCTTCGCGCGGTTCTCATTAAGCCTTTATAAAACCTGATTTAACACAAAAGATTAATTGTTCTGTCTGTATTACCGCGAACTACTTGCATATTTTTTGACCGATTTTCACGAAATTTATATCAAATGTTGCAAATTTTTCGAAGATGACTACTATTATTGTTTTTTCACTCCCTGATATTGTATTTTGCGTCTTGTTTTGCATAAACTTAAATATTTATAATTAAAATTTTGTTTGCTTATATTAATTTTTTTTGTTATTTTAATTTCCACACAATTTAATATGTTTTAAATCTGAAACATTAGTTTAGTAAATATATATTCATACAAATTTTTTTTTTTTATTATTTAATTATTATACCAATTTTTTTCCTTACTCAAATATTTTTTGATTACGTCTAATGTACCCACCGCTAACCCGCTATTATTAGGTCTCATACAATTTCATAATTCTTCAATTTACAAAATTTCTCTGTATATTACATTTTTTGTAAAACATTTTTCACTTCCTTCAATTAGATGTCCTTGATTGCAAAATTCATCAATCTTAATTTTTACACTTTCCCTTGTTGCTCTAGAAAATGCCACATAAAGTTGACCATGAGCAAATACATGATGTGGCAAATAAATCCCAATTTTTTCTAAGCTCTGTCCTCTAGCAGAACCAGTTAGAACCTCCGCATAAATTAGATTATTTTTCAAATTAGTTACAATAAATCTTGTTCCATTACAAAGTCCTTTCTTAGTATTTAAATTTCTTAATAGGATTATTATAGCACTGACTTTTATTTTAAGTCGATGAACTGGCATTCCAGAAGGTGTCAGAGAGTTCAAAAACTCTGTTGGAAAATTTAATTGCTCCTGTGGATCATCACTTACAATAAAGTCAATTGAGAGATATTCCTTTTCCTCTCCTTCCATTTGACAAAGGATTGTGTCATTAATTTTAAAAGTATCCTCATTTTTAGGACAAAGTATCGCTCGATCTGGATTTTCTCTAATCCGTCTATCACCAAAAATTTCATTAATAAGAGATTCTTTTGATATAAAATCTTTGGGGATTTCAATTGTATCGAGATGTAGTCCATCCTTATTTGATAATTTACCATCTCCGAGTTGCATTAGCCAATTTGAAAATTCTTTTTCTTCCGCAATTCTCATATTTTGTTTTAATTTAACTTGAGTTACGTTCCTCCATATAGGATTGTATTTTACAATCGATTCAATTATAGCTGCTTTTTGTGCATGAGGCACTACTGGGAGATTTTGTCTGAAATCTCCTGCAAATAAAATTACTTTTCCTCCAAATGGTCGAGGATTCTTCATCAAATCCTTTAAAAGTTTATCAACTGCTGTTAAAGCATGTCCAACAGTCATGCTCACTTCATCCCATATGATTAATTTGGCATTAATCAATTCTCGTGCACCTTGAGAATTTCCTCTAATATTTGATTTAGCTCCATCATCAATTGGGATTGAAAGCTTAAACAGAGAGTGATAAGTTCTTCCTCCTTTCAGAAGTGTGGCTGCAATTCCAGTTGAAGCACATGGAAGAATTATTTCGTTTCTTCCTCGAATAACACTTAAAAATGTGTTAAATAGGTATGTTTTACCACTTCCTGCAAACCCGTCAATAAAAAATAACCTCTGAGTTTCATTTTCATTTTCAATTGCTCGCATGACTATATCGTACACGTGCTTTTGCTCAGCATTTAGTGTCGATAATAAATAATCACCACGTATTCTTTCTTCATCCACATTATACTCTGTTACGTAAATATTTATTGGAGTTGTATTTGGCAATTGGAAGTTCTCACAGCTACTTCCATTATTTATCAGAATTCCTTGTATATGGTTTAAAGCCATATTTTCAGGATTTACAACATTGTTATGTACAAAGTCCTCAATCATGAAATCTTTATATTTATTCCAAATAGTTGGTACATCTGTTGGAGTTCCAAAGATGCAAATGTAAGCAAATAATTCTCGAAGTTGTGCAGGCATATTCGATTCTGTTGCTTCTTCCAGCGTTTTTCCCCAAAGATTATCATTTTCTACCCAATTTTTTGCAATTGCTGCATCTTTAAATGTATTATAAAGAACTCCATTTACAGTTCTCAAATCTTCAAAACATTTAACTCCAGTCACATGTAGTAGAAGAAGACGGAGATAAAATCTCTCAATATCTTTTATGCTTACTGTATAGAGTCTTGAAATTATTTTTTCACCACCTTTTTTGCGTGGCTTCCACTTAGTTTCTTTTTTATCATATACATAATGATAAGGAATATCTGTGTAAATAAAATTCACTGCATTTTCATCAGATTGATTTAATTTGAACCATGCAGTCAGCGTAGTATCTCGAGTGAGCTCTCTCTGAGCAGCTTGCTCTTCATTTTCCTGCTCGAAAATAAACCATATGACGATTAGGCAAATGAACTGCCAATCTGATTACTGTATGAGACCTCATAAACAGATCGTATCCGTTCAGTCTCCATATTGCTTCTGGAGCACTAATACATCTTGCATCCAGGAATGATTTAATTTCATCTATTTTAATTAGCCTTATGCCATCTCGTGCTTGCATTTCAATCGCAGCACAGTCAAATCCTTTATGAATATATTTATATAAATATTTTACGCTCTTCACCGATGAACATATTTCCAAATTGATATGTCGATCATATTTCATGATTAAATATGATGAATATGGCACCACCCATCGATTATCAACTTCTTTGCCTCTAACGATGTATTTTTTACCAAAATTCCTTCGTTGATACATAGGATATCCATTCACATTAGCATTAGTTTCTTCACGAAACTCTTTTGGAAAACCTTTTGAACATTTTCCATCGTCTCCAGTGCAAGGATATCTGTGGGAGGAATCTCCACAAGGACCATGAATCATGCTTCAAAATTTTTAAATTTAGTTCTGAATATCTTTCTTCATCAAGGATTTCAGCCCATATCATCATGTCAATAACTTCTTGAAGTCGGGGCTTATCTTCATCACTCAACATTGCAAGTAAATGCAAATGTGGAAGTCCTCTTTTTTGAAATTCAATCACACCTGCATAAGCAATTATATTTCCAAAAATTTTATTATGAATTAGATCATTTAAAATCTCTTTGACATCCAAGTTAAATGTTTTAGCGACCAAATCTGGTCGAAATTCTATTAAACATCCATCAAGATTATCCTTAATTTCTGGGCATTGAGGATTGCAAGTCATTGTAAGTATTTTTTTCAAATATATCTTCTTTCTCTTTAGCCTCCTTCTTCCTCTCTCTCTCTCTCCCGCCACAAAACATAACAAAAATTTATTTACATAAATAAATAATTATTTGCGAAAAATTTGCGAAATTTTGGTACCAATTTCGTGAAAATCGGTCAATAAATGCGTGAATGCGTGGGTGGGTGTGCGTGGGTGGGTAGAAACTAAAAAAAACAACATTAGTAGCAATCCCCGAAAAATTTGCAACACTTTGGTACCAATTTCGAGAAAATCGGTCAATAAATGTGGAAGTAGTTCGCGGTCAGACAGACAGACGGACGAAACTTATATATATTAGATTATATGTTAATGTGATAATATATTAATTTAAATAAAACAATTAACAAATTAAAAAAAAAATATTATTTTATTTAAATAAATTAATTATTATTTATATTTACCATTTAGAAATTCTTCAATTTCTTTTTCTATTTCTTTCGGTATATTATTTTCTTCCATGATTGTATTTTCAAATTGATTTGTATTCGTTTGATCAATGATGACATTTAATATGTGAAACCAGCTACTTATATATATAGATATAGATAGATAGATAGTCATTTCTGAAATGACATGTAAATAAAACTCATCACCTCTAAGGGGTGATTTTTGCAAAATCTCACTGAACAAAATAATTTAAAAATTTTTACGATTTAAAAAAAACAATACATTAATAAATAAATGCTCTTACTTAATAACACCATTTAACAATCACGCCACTACCAAAAGATGATTTTATTAAAATTATATGTTTCTCTTTTATAACTACAAAGTTTTTTAACATAAAATAACATTTTTTAAATGCGCACGCGCGTGAGTTGATGCGTGGGTGGGTGAGTTGGGGTGTAAAATTAAAAAAAACCACATAGTAGCCATCTCTAATAAATTTGCTAAATTTTGCTACCAATTTCTTGAAAATCGGTCAATAAATTTGTAAATGCGTGAGTGGGTGCGTTGGTGGGTGCGTATGTAGACAAAAAAAAATCACATACAGTAACCATCTTTGAAAAATTTGCGAAATTTTAGTACCAATTTAGTGAAAATCGTTTAATAAATGTGTGAATGCGTGTGTGGATGCGTGGGTGGGTGCGTAAGTAGACAAAACTAAAAAAATCACATATAATATTCACCCCCGAATAATTTTCGAAATTGTGGTACCAATTTCGTGAAAATCGGTTAACAAATTTATGAGTGCGTGGGTGGGTGCGTGGGTGGTTGCGTGTGTTTGCAAAACTTAAAAAATTAAAAATTTGAAAATTTTAATACCAATTTCGAATCGTTCACCAATTTCGTGAAAATCAGCGAACAAATGTATTAGTACGTGGGTGGGTGCGTGGGTGGTTGCGAGGGTTTGTTAAAAAAAATCACATATAATAGCCATCCCCGAAAAATTTGATAAATTTTGTTACCAATTTCATGCAAATAGATGAAAAAATATATGATTGCGTAGGTGGGTGCGTGGGTGGTTGCGTGGGTGGGTGAGTTGGGGTGTAAAATTAAAAAAAACCACATAGTAGCCATCTCTAATAAATTTGCTAAATTTTGCTACCAATTTCTTGAAAATCGGTCAATAAATTTGTAAATGCGTGAGTGGGTGCGTTGGTGGGTGCGTATGTAGACAAAAAAAATCACATACAGTAACCATCTTTGAAAAATTTGCGAAATTTTAGTACCAATTTAGTGAAAATCGTTTAATAAATGTGTGAATGCGTATGTGGATGCGTGGGTGGGTGCGCAAGTAGACAAAACTAAAAAAATCACATATAATAGTCATCCCCGAATAATTTTCGAAATTTTGGTACCAATTTCGTAAAATCGGTTAACAAATTTATGAATGCGTGGGTGGGTGTGTGGGTGGTTGCGTGGGTTAGCAAAACTTAAAAAATGAAAAATTTGAAAATTTTAATACCAATTTCGAATCGTTCACCAATTTCGTGAAAATCAGCGAACAAATGTATTAGTACGTGGGTGGGTGCGTGGGTGGTTGCGAGGGTTTGTTAAAAAAAATCACATATAATAGCCATCCCCGAAAAATTTGATAAATTTTGTTACCAATTTCATGCAAATAGATGAAAAAATATATGATTGCGTAGGTGGGTGCGTGGGTGGTTGCGTGGGTGGGCAAAACTTTAAAATAACCATAATGGTCATCCCTTAAAAATATCGAAAATTTGACTAACAATTTCGAAAACATCGGTTAACAAATATGTGATTGCTTGGGTGGGTGCGTGGGTGAAGGTGTAAAACAAAAAAAATCACATATAGTAGCCATCCCCGAATAATTAGCGAAATTTTGGAACCAATTTATTGAAAATCGGTTAACAAATGTATGAGTGCGTAGGTGGGTGCGTGGGTGGTTGCGAGGGTGGGTTAAAAAAATCACATATAGTAGCCATCACCGAAAAATTTGCTGAATTTTTTTACGAATTTATTGAAAATCGGTGAACAAATGTATGAGTGCGTTGGTTGGTTTTTTGGGTGGTTGCGTGGGTTTTGCCCACCCGCGCAACCACCCACATACAATGTTTTGGAACACCCTAAACACATTGGCGTAAATGGCGTAAAAATCTGTGAAAAAATTATTTTCAGGAAAACATACCCTCCTCTATGAAAAAAAAAAATTTTTTTTTAAAATTAAAATAAACCCCACAGCAGCCACCCCCGAAAAATTTGCAACATTTTGGTACTTGTTTCACAAAAATCGGTCCACAAATGTGGAAGGAGTTCGCGTACATACAGACAGACAGACAGACGGACGGCACTTATATATTTAGACTAGCGTTTCGGACCGCGCTTCGCGCGGTCCTCAAAGCTTTTATAATTCGGACCGCGCTTCGCGCGGTTCTCATTAAGCCTTTATAAAACCTGATTTAACACAAAAGATTAATTGTTCTGTCTGTATTACCGCGAACTACTTGCATATTTTTTGACCGATTTTCACGAAATTTATATCAAATGTTGCAAATTTTTCGAAGATGACTACTATTATTGTTTTTTCACTCCCTGATATTGTATTTTGCGTCTTGTTTTGCATAAACTTAAATATTTATAATTAAAATTTTGTTTGCTTATATTAATTTTTTTTGTTATTTTAATTTCCACACAATTTAATATGTTTTAAATCTGAAACATTAGTTTAGTAAATATATATTCATACAAATTTTTTTTTTTTATTATTTAATTATTATACCAATTTTTTTCCTTACTCAAATATTTTTTGATTACGTCTAATGTACCCACCGCTAACCCGCTATTATTAGGTCTCATACAATTTCATAATTCTTCAATTTACAAAATTTCTCTGTATATTACATTTTTTGTAAAACATTTTTCACTTCCTTCAATTAGATGTCCTTGATTGCAAAATTCATCAATCTTAATTTTTACACTTTCCCTTGTTGCTCTAGAAAATGCCACATAAAGTTGACCATGAGCAAATACATGATGTGGCAAATAAATCCCAATTTTTTCTAAGCTCTGTCCTCTAGCAGAACCAGTTAGAACCTCCGCATAAATTAGATTATTTTTCAAATTAGTTACAATAAATCTTGTTCCATTACAAAGTCCTTTCTTAGTATTTAAATTTCTTAATAGGATTATTATAGCACTGACTTTTATTTTAAGTCGATGAACTGGCATTCCAGAAGGTGTCAGAGAGTTCAAAAACTCTGTTGGAAAATTTAATTGCTCCTGTGGATCATCACTTACAATAAAGTCAATTGAGAGATATTCCTTTTCCTCTCCTTCCATTTGACAAAGGATTGTGTCATTAATTTTAAAAGTATCCTCATTTTTAGGACAAAGTATCGCTCGATCTGGATTTTCTCTAATCCGTCTATCACCAAAAATTTCATTAATAAGAGATTCTTTTGATATAAAATCTTTGGGGATTTCAATTGTATCGAGATGTAGTCCATCCTTATTTGATAATTTACCATCTCCGAGTTGCATTAGCCAATTTGAAAATTCTTTTTCTTCCGCAATTCTCATATTTTGTTTTAATTTAACTTGAGTTACGTTCCTCCATATAGGATTGTATTTTACAATCGATTCAATTATAGCTGCTTTTTGTGCATGAGGCACTACTGGGAGATTTTGTCTGAAATCTCCTGCAAATAAAATTACTTTTCCTCCAAATGGTCGAGGATTCTTCATCAAATCCTTTAAAAGTTTATCAACTGCTGTTAAAGCATGTCCAACAGTCATGCTCACTTCATCCCATATGATTAATTTGGCATTAATCAATTCTCGTGCACCTTGAGAATTTCCTCTAATATTTGATTTAGCTCCATCATCAATTGGGATTGAAAGCTTAAACAGAGAGTGATAAGTTCTTCCTCCTTTCAGAAGTGTGGCTGCAATTCCAGTTGAAGCACATGGAAGAATTATTTCGTTTCTTCCTCGAATAACACTTAAAAATGTGTTAAATAGGTATGTTTTACCACTTCCTGCAAACCCGTCAATAAAAAATAACCTCTGAGTTTCATTTTCATTTTCAATTGCTCGCATGACTATATCGTACACGTGCTTTTGCTCAGCATTTAGTGTCGATAATAAATAATCACCACGTATTCTTTCTTCATCCACATTATACTCTGTTACGTAAATATTTATTGGAGTTGTATTTGGCAATTGGAAGTTCTCACAGCTACTTCCATTATTTATCAGAATTCCTTGTATATGGTTTAAAGCCATATTTTCAGGATTTACAACATTGTTATGTACAAAGTCCTCAATCATGAAATCTTTATATTTATTCCAAATAGTTGGTACATCTGTTGGAGTTCCAAAGATGCAAATGTAAGCAAATAATTCTCGAAGTTGTGCAGGCATATTCGATTCTGTTGCTTCTTCCAGCGTTTTTCCCCAAAGATTATCATTTTCTACCCAATTTTTTGCAATTGCTGCATCTTTAAATGTATTATAAAGAACTCCATTTACAGTTCTCAAATCTTCAAAACATTTAACTCCAGTCACATGTAGTAGAAGAAGACGGAGATAAAATCTCTCAATATCTTTTATGCTTACTGTATAGAGTCTTGAAATTATTTTTTCACCACCTTTTTTGCGTGGCTTCCACTTAGTTTCTTTTTTATCATATACATAATGATAAGGAATATCTGTGTAAATAAAATTCACTGCATTTTCATCAGATTGATTTAATTTGAACCATGCAGTCAGCGTAGTATCTCGAGTGAGCTCTCTCTGAGCAGCTTGCTCTTCATTTTCCTGCTCGAAAATAAACCATATGACGATTAGGCAAATGAACTGCCAATCTGATTACTGTATGAGACCTCATAAACAGATCGTATCCGTTCAGTCTCCATATTGCTTCTGGAGCACTAATACATCTTGCATCCAGGAATGATTTAATTTCATCTATTTTAATTAGCCTTATGCCATCTCGTGCTTGCATTTCAATCGCAGCACAGTCAAATCCTTTATGAATATATTTATATAAATATTTTACGCTCTTCACCGATGAACATATTTCCAAATTGATATGTCGATCATATTTCATGATTAAATATGATGAATATGGCACCACCCATCGATTATCAACTTCTTTGCCTCTAACGATGTATTTTTTACCAAAATTCCTTCGTTGATACATAGGATATCCATTCACATTAGCATTAGTTTCTTCACGAAACTCTTTTGGAAAACCTTTTGAACATTTTCCATCGTCTCCAGTGCAAGGATATCTGTGGGAGGAATCTCCACAAGGACCATGAATCATGCTTCAAAATTTTTAAATTTAGTTCTGAATATCTTTCTTCATCAAGGATTTCAGCCCATATCATCATGTCAATAACTTCTTGAAGTCGGGGCTTATCTTCATCACTCAACATTGCAAGTAAATGCAAATGTGGAAGTCCTCTTTTTTGAAATTCAATCACACCTGCATAAGCAATTATATTTCCAAAAATTTTATTATGAATTAGATCATTTAAAATCTCTTTGACATCCAAGTTAAATGTTTTAGCGACCAAATCTGGTCGAAATTCTATTAAACATCCATCAAGATTATCCTTAATTTCTGGGCATTGAGGATTGCAAGTCATTGTAAGTATTTTTTTCAAATATATCTTCTTTCTCTTTAGCCTCCTTCTTCCTCTCTCTCTCTCTCCCGCCACAAAACATAACAAAAATTTATTTACATAAATAAATAATTATTTGCGAAAAATTTGCGAAATTTTGGTACCAATTTCGTGAAAATCGGTCAATAAATGCGTGAATGCGTGGGTGGGTGTGCGTGGGTGGGTAGAAACTAAAAAAAACAACATTAGTAGCAATCCCCGAAAAATTTGCAACACTTTGGTACCAATTTCGAGAAAATCGGTCAATAAATGTGGAAGTAGTTCGCGGTCAGACAGACAGACGGACGAAACTTATATATATTAGATTATATGTTAATGTGATAATATATTAATTTAAATAAAACAATTAACAAATTAAAAAAAAAATATTATTTTATTTAAATAAATTAATTATTATTTATATTTACCATTTAGAAATTCTTCAATTTCTTTTTCTATTTCTTTCGGTATATTATTTTCTTCCATGATTGTATTTTCAAATTGATTTGTATTCGTTTGATCAATGATGACATTTAATATGTGAAACCAGCTACTTATATATATAGATATAGATAGATAGATAGTCATTTCTGAAATGACATGTAAATAAAACTCATCACCTCTAAGGGGTGATTTTTGCAAAATCTCACTGAACAAAATAATTTAAAAATTTTTACGATTTAAAAAAAACAATACATTAATAAATAAATGCTCTTACTTAATAACACCATTTAACAATCACGCCACTACCAAAAGATGATTTTATTAAAATTATATGTTTCTCTTTTATAACTACAAAGTTTTTTAACATAAAATAACATTTTTTAAATGCGCACGCGCGTGAGTAGATGCGTGGGTGGGTGAGTTGGAGTGTAAAATTAAAAAAAACCACATAGTAGCCATCTCTAATAAATTTGCTAAATTTTGCTACCAATTTCTTGAAAATCGGTCAATAAATTTGTAAATGCGTGGGTGGGTGTGCGTGGGTGGGTAGAAACTAAAAAAAACCACATTAGTAGCAATCCCCGAAAAATTTGCAACACTTTGGTACCAATTTCGAGAAAATCGGTCCATAAATGTGGAAGTAGTTCGCGGTCAGACAGACAGACGGACGAAACTTATATATATAGATTATATGTTAATGTGATAATATATTAATTTAAATAAAACAATTAACAAATTAAAAAAAAAATATTATTTTATTTAAATAAATTAATTATTATTTATATTTACCATTTAGAAATTCTTCAATTTCTTTTTCAATTTCTTTCGGTATATTATTTTCTTCCATGATTGTATTTTCAAATTGATTTGTATTCGTTTGATCAATGATGACATTTAATATGTGAAACCAGCTACTTATATATATAGATATAGATAGATAGATAGTCATTTCTGAAATGACATGTAAATAAAACTCATCACCTCTAAGGGGTGATTTTTGCAAAATCTCACTGAACAAAATAATTTAAAAATTTTTACGATTTAAAAAAAACAATACATTAATAAATAAATGCTCTTACTTAATAACACCATTTAACAATCACGCCACTACCAAAAGATGATTTTATTAAAATTATATGTTTCTCTTTTATAACTACAAAGTTTTTTAACATAAAATAACATTTTTTAAATGCGCACGCGCGTGAGTTGATGCGTGGGTGGGTGAGTTGGGGTGTAAAATTAAAAAAAACCACATAGTAGCCATCTCTAATAAATTTGCTAAATTTTGCTACCAATTTCTTGAAAATCGGTCAATAAATTTGTAAATGCGTGAGTGGGTGCGTTGGTGGGTGCGTATGTAGACAAAAAAAAATCACATACAGTAACCATCTTTGAAAAATTTGCGAAATTTTAGTACCAATTTAGTGAAAATCGTTTAATAAATGTGTGAATGCATGTGTGGATGCGTGGGTGGGTGCGTAAGTAGACAAAACTAAAAAAATCACATATAATATTCACCCCCGAATAATTTTCGAAATTGTGGTACCAATTTCGTGAAAATCGGTTAACAAATTTATGAGTGCGTGGGTGGGTGCGTGGGTGGTTGCGTGTGTTTGCAAAACTTAAAAAATTAAAAATTTGAAAATTTTAATACCAATTTCGAATCGTTCACCAATTTCGTGAAAATCAGCGAACAAATGTATTAGTACGTGGGTGGGTGCGTGGGTGGTTGCGAGGGTTTGTTAAAAAAAATCACATATAATAGCCATCCCCGAAAAATTTGATAAATTTTGTTACCAATTTCATGCAAATAGATGAAAAAATATATGATTGCGTAGGTGGGTGCGTGGGTGGTTGCGTGGGTGGGCAAAACTTTAAAATAACCATAATGGTCATCCCTTAAAAATATCGAAAATTTGACTACCAATTTCGAAAACATCGGTTAACAAATATGTGATTGCTTGGGTGGGTGCGTGGGTGAAGGTGTAAAACAAAAAAAATCACATATAGTAGCCATCCCCGAATAATTAGCGAAATTTTGGAACCAATTTATTGAAAATCGGTTAACAAATGTATGAGTGCGTAGGTGGGTGCGTGGGTGGTTGCGAGGGTGGGTTAAAAAAATCACATATATAGTAGCCATCACCGAAAAATTTGCTGAATTTTTTTACGAATTTATTGAAAATCGGTGAACAAATGTATAAGTGCGTTGGTTGGTTTTTTGGGTGGTTGCGCGGGTGGGCAAAACCCACGCAACCACCCACATACAATGTTTTGGAACACCCTAAACACATTGGCGTAAATGGCGTAAAAATCTGTGAAAAAATTATTTTCAGGAAAACATACCCTCCTCTGTGAGAAAAAAAAAATTTTTTTAAAAATTAAAATAAGCCCCACAGCAGCCACCCCCGAAAAATTTGCAACATTTTGGTACCTGTTTCACAAAAATCGGTCCACAAATGTGGAAGGAGTTCGCGTACATACAGACAGACAGACGGACGGACGGCACTTATATATATAGATAGATAGATACTTTATATATAGATATATAAAGTACCTTTGTGGTTTTTTTTAAGTTTTATATCCCTACTCATCCACATATATAAAAATCTGTCAATGAATATGTGAATATGTGGGTGGGTGCGTGGGTGGGTGAGTGGGTGGGCAAAAGTTAAAAAAAACATAGTAGCCATCCCCGAAAAATTTGCGAAATTTTGGTACCAATTCCGTGAAAATCGGTCAGTAAATGCGTGAATGCGTGGGTGGGTGTGCGTGGGTGGGTGTAAACTTAAAAAAACCTTTAAAAAACCACAAATTAATGATCCCCGAAAAATTTGCAAAATTGTGGTACCAATTTCGTGAAAATCTGTCAATGAATATGTGAATATACGTGCCTGGGTGCGTGGGTGGGTGCGTGGGTATAAAACTAAAAAAAACACATCGTCGTCATCTACGAAAAATTTGCGAAATTTTGGTACCAATTTCGTGAAAATCGGTCAATAAATGCGTGAATGCGTGGGTGGGTGTGCGTGGGTGGGTAGAAACTAAAAAAAACCACATTAGTAGCAATCCCCGAAAAATTTGCAACACTTTGGTACCAATTTCGAGAAAATCGGTCCATAAATGTGGAAGTAGTTCGCGGTCAGACAGACAGACGGACGAAACTTATATATATAGATTATATGTTAATGTGATAATATATTAATTTAAATAAAACAATTAACAAATTAAAAAAAAAATATTATTTTATTTAAATAAATTAATTATTATTTATATTTACCATTTAGAAATTCTTCAATTTCTTTTTCAATTTCTTTCGGTATATTATTTTCTTCCATGATTGTATTTTCAAATTGATTTGTATTCGTTTGATCAATGATGACATTTAATATGTGAAACCAGCTACTTATATATATAGATATAGATAGATAGATAGTCATTTCTGAAATGACATGTAAATAAAACTCATCACCTCTAAGGGGTGATTTTTGCAAAATCTCACTGAACAAAATAATTTAAAAATTTTTACGATTTAAAAAAAACAATACATTAATAAATAAATGCTCTTACTTAATAACACCATTTAACAATCACGCCACTACCAAAAGATGATTTTATTAAAATTATATGTTTCTCTTTTATAACTACAAAGTTTTTTAACATAAAATAACATTTTTTAAATGCGCACGCGCGTGAGTAGATGCGTGGGTGGGTGAGTTGGAGTGTAAAATTAAAAAAAACCACATAGTAGCCATCTCTAATAAATTTGCTAAATTTTGCTACCAATTTCTTGAAAATCGGTCAATAAATTTGTAAATGCGTGAGTGGGTGCGTTGGTGGGTGCGTATGTAGACAAAAAAAAAATCACATACAGTAACCATCTTTGAAAAATTTGCGAAATTTTAGTACCAATTTAGTGAAAATCGTTTAATAAATGTGTGAATGCGTGTGTGGATGCGTGGGTGGGTGCGTAAGTAGACAAAACTAAAAAAATCACATATAATAGTCATCCCCGAATAATTTTCGAAATTTTGGTACCAATTTCGTAAAATCGGTTAACAAATTTATGAATGCGTGGGTGGGTGTGTGGGTGGTTGCGTGGGTTAGCAAAACTTAAAAAATTAAAAATTTGAAAATTTTAATACCAATTTCGAATCGTTCACCAATTTCGTGAAAATCAGCGAACAAATGTATTAGTACGTGGGTGGGTGCGTGGGTGGTTGCGAGGGTTTGTTAAAAAAAATCACATATAATAGTCATCCCCGAATAATTTTCGAAATTTTGTTACCAATTTCATGCAAATAGATGAAAAAATATAACCATAATGGTCATCCCTTAAAAATATCGAAAATTTGACTACCAATTTCGAAAATATCGGTTAACAAATATGTGATTGCTTGGGTGGGTACGTGGGTGAAGGTGTAAAACAAAAAAAATCACATATAGTAGCCATCCCCGAATAATTAGCGAAATTTTGGAACCAATTTATTGAAAATCGGTTAACAAATGTATGAGTGCGTAGGTGGGTGCGTGGGTGGTTGCGGGGGTGGGTTAAAAAAATCACACATAGTAGCCATCACCGAAAAATTTGCTGAATTTTTTTACGAATTTATTGAAAATCGGTGAACAAATGTATGAGTGCGTTGGTTGGTTTTTTGGGTGGTTGCGCGAGTGGGCAAAACCCACGCAACCACCCACATACAATGTTTTGGAACACCCTAAACACATTGGCGTAAATGGCGTAAAAATCTGTGAAAAAATTATTTTCAGGAAAACATACCCTCCTCTATGAGAAAAAAAAATTTTTTTTAAAAATTAAAATAAACCCCACAGCAGCCACCCCCGAAAAATTTGCAACATTTTGGTACCTGTTTCACAAAAATCGGTCCACAAATGTGGAAGGAGTTCGCGTACATACAGACAGACAGACAGACGGACGGCACTTATATATATAGACTAGCGTTTCGGACCGCGCTTCGCGCGGTCCTCAAAGCTTTTATAATTCGGACCGCGCTTCGCGCGGTTCTCATTAAGCCTTTATAAAACCTGATTTAACACAAAAGATTAATTGTTCTGTCTGTATTACCGCGAACTACTTGCATATTTTTTGACCGATTTTCACGAAATTTATATCAAATGTTGCAAATTTTTCGAAGATGACTACTATTATTGTTTTTTCACTCCCTGATATTGTATTTTGCGTCTTGTTTTGCATAAACTTAAATATTTATAATTAAAATTTTGTTTGCTTATATTAATTTTTTTTGTTATTTTAATTTCCACACAATTTAATATGTTTTAAATCTGAAACATTAGTTTAGTAAATATATATTCATACAAATTTTTTTTTTTTATTATTTAATTATTATACCAATTTTTTTCCTTACTCAAATATTTTTTGATTACGTCTAATGTACCCACCGCTAACCCGCTATTATTAGGTCTCATACAATTTCATAATTCTTCAATTTACAAAATTTCTCTGTATATTACATTTTTTGTAAAACATTTTTCACTTCCTTCAATTAGATGTCCTTGATTGCAAAATTCATCAATCTTAATTTTTACACTTTCCCTTGTTGCTCTAGAAAATGCCACATAAAGTTGACCATGAGCAAATACATGATGTGGCAAATAAATCCCAATTTTTTCTAAGCTCTGTCCTCTAGCAGAACCAGTTAGAACCTCCGCATAAATTAGATTATTTTTCAAATTAGTTACAATAAATCTTGTTCCATTACAAAGTCCTTTCTTAGTATTTAAATTTCTTAATAGGATTATTATAGCACTGACTTTTATTTTAAGTCGATGAACTGGCATTCCAGAAGGTGTCAGAGAGTTCAAAAACTCTGTTGGAAAATTTAATTGCTCCTGTGGATCATCACTTACAATAAAGTCAATTGAGAGATATTCCTTTTCCTCTCCTTCCATTTGACAAAGGATTGTGTCATTAATTTTAAAAGTATCCTCATTTTTAGGACAAAGTATCGCTCGATCTGGATTTTCTCTAATCCGTTCCATGGTGATTCTATCACCAAAAATTTCATTAATAAGAGATTCTTTTGATATAAAATCTTTGGGGATTTCAATTGTATCGAGATGTAGTCCATCCTTATTTGATAATTTACCATCTCCGAGTTGCATTAGCCAATTTGAAAATTCTTTTTCTTCCGCAATTCTCATATTTTGTTTTAATTTAACTTGAGTTACGTTCCTCCATATAGGATTGTATTTTACAATCGATTCAATTATAGCTGCTTTTTGTGCATGAGGCACTACTGGGAGATTTTGTCTGAAATCTCCTGCAAATAAAATTACTTTTCCTCCAAATGGTCGAGGATTCTTCATCAATTCTTTTAAAAGTTTATCAACTGCTGTTAAAGCATGTCCAACAGTCATGCTCACTTCATCCCATATGATTAATTTGGCATTAATCAATTCTCGTGCACCTTGAGAATTTCCTCTAATATTTGATTTAGCTCCATCATCAATTGGGATTGAAAGCTTAAACAGAGAGTGATAAGTTCTTCCTCCTTTCAGAAGTGTGGCTGCAATTCCAGTTGAAGCACATGGAAGAATTATTTCGTTTCTTCCTCGAATAACACTTAAAAATGTGTTAAATAGGTATGTTTTACCACTTCCTGCAAACCCGTCAATAAAAAATAACCTCTGAGTTTCATTTTCATTTTCAATTGCTCGCATGACTATATCGTACACGTGCTTTTGCTCAGCATTTAGTGTCGATAATAAATAATCACCACGTATTCTTTCTTCATCCACATTATACTCTGTTACGTAAATATTTATTGGAGTTGTATTTGGCAATTGGAAGTTCTCACAGCTACTTCCATTATTTATCAGAATTCCTTGTATATGGTTTAAAGCCATATTTTCAGGATTTACAACATTGTTATGTACAAAGTCCTCAATCATGAAATCTATATATTTATTCCAGTTGGTACATCTGTTGGAGTTCCAAAGATGCAAATGTAAGCAAATAATTCTCGAAGTTGTGCAGGCATATTCGATTCTGTTGCTTCTTCCAGCGTTTTTCCCCAAAGATTATCATTTTCTACCCAATTTTTTGCAATTGCTGCATCTTTAAATGTATTATAAAGAACTCCATTTACAGTTCTCAAATCTTCAAAACATTTAACTCCAGTCACATGTAGTAGAAGAAGACGGAGATAAAATCTCTCAATATCTTTTATGCTTACTGTATAGAGTCTTGAAATTATTTTTTCACCACCTTTTTTGCGTGGCTTCCACTTAGTTTCTTTTTTATCATATACATAATGATAAGGAATATCTGTGTAAATAAAATTCACTGCATTTTCATCAGATTGATTTAATTTGAACCATGCAGTCAGCGTAGTATCTCGAGTGAGCTCTCTCTGAGCAGCTTGCTCTTCATTTCCTGCTCGAAAATAAACCATATGACGATTAGGCAAATGAACTGCCAATCTGATTACTGTATGAGACCTCATAAACAGATCGTATCCGTTCAGTCTCCATATTGCTTCTGGAGCACTAATACATCTTGCATCCAGGAATGATTTAATTTCATCTATTTTAATTAGCCTTATGCCATCTCGTGCTTGCATTTCAATCGCAGCACAGTCAAATCCTTTATGAATATATTTATATAAATATTTTACGCTCTTCACCGATGAACATATTTCCAAATTGATATGTCGATCATATTTCATGATTAAATATGATGAATATGGCACCACCCATCGATTATCAACTTCTTTGCCTCTAACGATGTATTTTTTACCAAAATTCCTTCGTTGATACATAGGATATCCATTCACATTAGCATTAGTTTCTTCACGAAACTCTTTTGGAAAACCTTTTGAACATTTTCCATCGTCTCCAGTGCAAGGATATCTGTGGGAGGAATCTCCACAAGGACCATGAATCATTCTTCAAAATTTTTAAATTTAGTTCTGAATATCTTTCTTCATCAAGGATTTCAGCCCATATCATCATGTCAATAACTTCTTGAAGTCGGGGCTTATCTTCATCACTCAACATTGCAAGTAAATGCAAATGTGGAAGTCCTCTTTTTTGAAATTCAATCACACCTGCATAAGCAATTATATTTCCAAAAATTTTATTATGAATTAGATCATTTAAAATCTCTTTGACATCCAAGTTAAATGTTTTAGCGACCAAATCTGGTCGAAATTCTATTAAACATCCATCAAGATTATCCTTAATTTCTGGGCATTGAGGATTGCAAGTCATTGTAAGTATTTTTTTCAAATATATCTTCTTTCTCTTTAGCCTCCTTCTTCCTCTCTCTCTCTCCCGCCACAAAACATAACAAAAATTTATTTACATAAATAAATAATTATTTGCGAAAAATTTGCGAAATTTTGGTACCAATTTCGTGAAAATCGGTCAATAAATGCGTGAATGCGTGGGTGGGTGTGCGTGGGTGGGTAGAAACTAAAAAAAACAACATTAGTAGCAATCCCCGAAAAATTTGCAACACTTTGGTACCAATTTCGAGAAAATCGGTCAATAAATGTGGAAGTAGTTCGCGGTCAGACAGACAGACGGACGAAACTTATATATATTAGATTATATGTTAATGTGATAATATATTAATTTAAATAAAACAATTAACAAATTTAAAAAAAAATATTATTTTATTTAAATAAATTAATTATTATTTATATTTACCATTTAGAAATTCTTCAATTTCTTTTTCTATTTCTTTCGGTATATTATTTTCTTCCATGATTGTATTTTCAAATTGATTTGTATTCGTTTGATCAATGATGACATTTAATATGTGAAACCAGCTACTTATATATATAGATATAGATAGATAGATAGTCATTTCTGAAATGACATGTAAATAAAACTCATCACCTCTAAGGGGTGATTTTTGCAAAATCTCACTGAACAAAATAATTTAAAAATTTTTACGATTTAAAAAAAACAATACATTAATAAATAAATGCTCTTACTTAATAACACCATTTAACAATCACGCCACTACCAAAAGATGATTTTATTAAAATTATATGTTTCTCTTTTATAACTACAAAGTTTTTTAACATAAAATAACATTTTTTAAATGCGCACGCGCGTGAGTTGATGCGTGGGTGGGTGAGTTGGGGTGTAAAATTAAAAAAAACCACATAGTAGCCATCTCTAATAAATTTGCTAAATTTTGCTACCAATTTCTTGAAAATCGGTCAATAAATTTGTAAATGCGTGAGTGGGTGCGTTGGTGGGTGCGTATGTAGACAAAAAAAAATCACATACAGTAACCATCTTTGAAAAATTTGCGAAATTTTAGTACCAATTTAGTGAAAATCGTTTAATAAATGTGTGAATGCGTGTGTGGATGCGTGGGTGGGTGCGTAAGTAGACAAAACTAAAAAAATCACATATAATATTCACCCCCGAATAATTTTCGAAATTGTGGTATCAATTTCGTGAAAATCGGTTAACAAATTTATGAGTGCGTGGGTG
The DNA here is from genome assembly GCF_030444845.1 of Prenolepis imparis. Classification (NCBI taxonomy): domain Eukaryota; kingdom Metazoa; phylum Arthropoda; class Insecta; order Hymenoptera; family Formicidae; genus Prenolepis; species Prenolepis imparis. The sequence continues at coordinate 91,261 of NW_028141177.1, forward strand.
GGTGCGTGGGTGGTTGCGTGTGTTTGCAAAACTTAAAAAATTAAAAATTTGAAAATTTTAATACCAATTTCGAATCGTTCACCAATTTCGTGAAAATCAGCGAACAAATGTATTAGTACGTGGGTGGGTGCGTGGGTGGTTGCGAGGGTTTGTTAAAAAAAATCACATATAATAGCCATCCCCGAAAAATTTGATCAATTTTGTTACCAATTTCATGCAAATAGATGAAAAAATATATGATTGCGTAGGTAGGTTGGTGCGTGGGTGGTTGCGTTGGTGGGCAAAACTTTAAAATAACCATAATGGTCATCCCTTAAAAATATCGAAAATTTTACTACCAATTTCGAAAACATCGGTTAACAAATATGTGATTGCTTGGGTGGGTGCGTGGGTGAAGGTGTAAAACCAAAAAAATCACATATAGTAGCCATCCCCGAATAATTAGCGAAATTTTGGAACCAATTTATTGAAAATCGGTTAACAAATGTATGAGTGCGTAGGTGGGTGCGTGGGTGGTTGCGAGGGTGGGTTAAAAAAATCACATATATAGTAGCCATCACCGAAAAATTTGCTGAATTTTTTTACGAATTTATTGAAAATCGGTGAACAAATGTATAAGTGCGTTGGTTGGTTTTTTGGATGGTTGCGCGGGTGGGCAAAACCCACGCAACCACCCACATACAATGTTTTGGAACACCCTAAACACATTGGCGTAAATGGCGTAAAAATCTGTGAAAAAATTATTTTCAGGAAAACATACCCTCCTCTATGAGAAAAAAAAAATTTTTTTAAAAATGAAAATAAACCCCACAGCAGCCACCCCCGAAAAATTTGCAACATTTTGGTACCTGTTTCACAAAAATCGGTCCACAAATGTGGAAGGAGTTCGCGTACATACAGACAGACAGACAGACGGACGGCACTTATATATATAGATAGATATGTATGTACATTTATGATTATGCATATACGTATATGAATATGTATGGACATTTATGTTTATGTTCTGTTTTATGTATTTGAGTTAGAAGAATATATTTTACAAAGAGATCAGTGGAACCTTATAGTAATGCAAAATTTTATGTGATAAATTCGTAAATTAAAAATAGAATGTGCATATTTATATTTATCAGTGTATAATTTTACTTTTATGCATTGACAAAAGCATTTCTTTCTTCTAAGTTTGGGATTTTTAATTGCAATTTATATGAATATGTATGAATATATATATGAATATGTATGTACATTTATGTTTATGCATATATATGAATATGTATGTACATTTATGTTTATGCATATATATGAATATGTATGTACATTTATGATTATGCATATATATGAATATGTATGGACATTTATGTTTATGTTCTGTTTTATGTATTTGAGTTAGAAGAATATATTTTACAAAGAGATCAGTGGAACCTTATAGTAATGCAAAATTTTATGTGATAAATTCGTAAATTAAAAATAGAATGTGCATATTTATATTTATCAGTGTATAATTTTACTTTTATGCATTGACAAAAGCATTTCTTTCTTCTAAGTTTGGGATTTTTAATTGCAATTTATATGAATATGTATGAATATATATATGAATATGTATGTACATTTATGTTTATGCATGTATATGAATATGTATGTACATTTATTTAAATAATACCATAAAGAAACAAATGTAACGCGTGCTTTGTAATATTCTAATAATAAAAGTGTGAGATAGTCTGTACAGACTGAAAGCATTTACTTTAAAAGGTCAAAAGAAAAAAACAATAACACTCATGATCAGCAGAAACAGTAAACCGTTGAAAGCATAACGTAAAGCACTCACTGAGCCATTTCCTCTGCTGAAAGCAGCCTATACAGTTGTGTATGGTTTTTTCGTATCAAGAGAATAAAGTGATTTATATTTGAATTGTTAAAATGCCAAGCGAGGTGATAACTTTGCAGCTTGGCCAATGTGGCAATCAAAGTATTACATGTTATTTTGTCTCATATAATATAAATCCTTTTCATACGTTTTATAATTTTTTGATACAACTACGATATTTCCAAACACTTGCAAATATGAAAATAACGAATATCTTTATCGTCTTTTTTTTTACATTATGCCTCAATTTTACAAACTTAAAATTTCTCTTTTATTATAATTTGTAATAAAACCTATATATTTTCTTTCTTAGAATAAAATTTATATATTTTTATACATTTTATTTATAGTTGGATTTGAGTTTTGGAAAAGATTATGTACAGAGCATGGAATCAGCCCAGAAGGAATCTTGGAAGATTATGCAATAGAGGGAACGGATAGAAAGGATGTCTTTTTTTATCAAGCAGATGATGAGCATTACGTACCACGAGCTGTGTTATTAGATTTAGAGCCCAGGGTTATTCATACTATTATGAATTTTCCATATTCAAAGGTAGTACGCATCTGGAATATGTATGTACATTTATGATTATGCATATATATGAATATGTATGTACATTTATGTTTATGCATATATATGAATGTGTATGTACATTTATGATTATGCATATAGATGAATATGTATGTACATTTATGTTTATGCATATATATGAATATGTATGTACATTTATGTTTATGCATATATATGAATATATATGTACATTTATGTTTATGCATATATATGAATATGTACATTTATGATTATGCATATATATGAATATGTATGTACATTTATGTTTATGCATATATATGAATATGTATGTACATTTATGTTTATGCATATATATGAATATGTATGTACATTTATGTTTATGCATATATATGAATATGTATGTACATTTATGATTATGCATATATATGAATATGTATGTACATTTATGATTATGCATATATATGAATATGTATGTACATTTATGTTTATGCATGTATATGAATATGTATGTACATTTATTTAAATAATACCATAAAGAAACAAATGTAACGCGTGCTTTGTAATATTCTAATAATAAAAGTGCGAGATAGTCTGTACAGACTGAAAGCATTTACTTTAAAAGGTCAAAAGAAAAAAACAATAACACTCATGATCAGCAGAAACAGTAAACCGTTGAAAGCATAACGTAAAGCACTCACTGAGCCATTTCCTCTGCTGAAAGCAGCCTATACAGTTGTGTGTGGTTTTTTCGTATCAAGAGAATAAAGTGATTTATATTTGAATTGTTAGAACGTTAAAATGCCAAGCGAGGTGATAACTTTGCAGCTTGGCCAATGTGGCAATCAAAGTATTACATGTTATTTTGTCTCATATAATATAAATCCTTTTCATACGTTTTATAATTTTTTGATACAAATGCTACGATATTTCCAAACACTTGCAAATATGAAAATAACGAATATCTTTATCGTCTTTTTTTTTACATTATGCCTCAATTTTACAAACTTAAAATTTCTCTTTTATTATAATTTGTAATAAAACCTATATATTTTCTTTCTTAGAATTTATATATTTTTATACATTTTATTTATAGTTGGATTTGAGTTTTGGAAGAGATTATGCACAGAGCATGGAATCAGCCCAGAAGGAATCTTGGAAGATTATGCAATAGAGGGAACGGATAGAAAGGATGTCTTTTTTTATCAAGCAGATGATGAGCATTACGTACCACGAGCTGTGTTATTAGATTTAGAGCCCAGGGTTATTCATACTATTATGAATTTTCCATATTCAAAGGTAGTACGCATCTGGAATATGTATGTACATTTATGATTATGCATATATATGAATATGTATGTACATTTATGTTTATGCATATATATGAATATGTATGTACATTTATGATTATGCATATATATGAATATGTATGTACATTTATGTTTATGCATATATATGAATATATATGTACATTTATGATTATGCATATATATGAATATATACGTACATTTATGATTATGCATATAGATGAATATGTATGTACATTTATGATTATGCATATATATGAATATGTATGGACATTTATGTTTATGTTCTGTTTTATGTATTTGAGTTAGAAGAATATGTTTTACAAAGAGATCAGTGGAACCTTATAGTAATGCAAAATTTTATGTGATAAATTCGTAAATTAAAAATAGAATGTGCATATTTATATTTATCAGTATTTAATTTTACTTTTATGCATTGACAAAAGCATTTCTTTCTTCTAAGTTTGGGATTTTTAATTGCAATTTATTTAAATAATACCATAAAGAAACAAATGTAATGCGTGTGCTTTGTAATATTCTAGTAATATTCTAATAATAAAAGTGCGAGATAGTCTGTACAGACTGAAAGCATTTACTTTAAAAGGTCAAAAGAAAAAAACATTATCATGATCAGCAGAAACAGTAAACCACTGAAAGCATAAGAAAAGCATCAAGAAAATATAGTGATTTATATTTGAATTGTTAGAACGTTAAAATGCCAAGCGAGGTGATAACTTTGCAGCTTGGCCAATGTGGCAATCAAAGTATTACATGTTATTTTGTCTCATATAATATAAATCCTTTTCATACGTTTTATAATTTTTTGATACAAATGCTACGATATTTCCAAACACTTGCAAATATGAAAATAACGAATATCTTTATCGTCTTTTTTTTTACATTATGCCTCAATTTTACAAACTTAAAATTTCTCTTTTATTATAATTTGTAATAAAACCTATATATTTTCTTTCTTAGAATAAAATTTATATATTTTTATACATTTTATTTATAGTTGGATTTGAGTTTTGGAAAAGATTATGCACAGAGCATGGAATCAGCCCAGAAGGTATCTTGGAAGATTATGCAATAGAGGGAACGGATAGAAAGGATGTCTTTTTTTATCAAGCAAATGATGAGCATTACGTACCACGAGCTGTGTTATTAGATTTAGAGCCCAGGGTTATTCATACTATTAAGAATTTTCCATATTCAAAGGTAGTACGCATCTGGAATATGTATGTACATTTATGATTATGCATATATATGAATATGTATGCACATTTATGATTATGCATATATATGAATATGTATGTACATTTATGATTATGCATATATATGAATATGTATGTACATTTATGATTATGCATATATATGAATATGTATGTACATTTCCGGAAAAGCGACATTGTCAATAACATGTCGCTTTTCCGTAATGCTGATTGGCTATCTTGTTGCTACGCGCTTGCTTCGTTCGTGCGACTTCCTTCACTGGTTTAATTTGACAGCTCTTTTAGAAAGGGGATTTGTTGCCGTCACATTCTCAAAATTTTTATTAAAATTCTCTTTCTTTAGATGATTTGGCTTATTAATTAGCGCAATATTTTGTTTAAAATGAATCCAATGTGTCTGATATGTAGGAACAAAATAAATCTCTCGTCTAATAAGATGTTTTTCACGCACTGTGGACATGTTTTCCACTACGTATGCTTGAGTCAATGGCTCCAAAGGTAAAACTTTTACTATAAAATGCTTAGAAAAACATTATTAGAGAAAAAAATTATTAGAGAAAATGTGATATCTATTTCCTTTATATTAATAAATCTATTTATTGGCTATATAGATTGTTTTTTACCTGAAATTATTGAACGTCCCCGGTTTGTTAATATTAAGGCTCCTGCAGACTCGCCGACCATGTCCGAATCGTGACGTCGAAGCGAGAAAATACATGCTGAAAATTCTTGCGAATTATTTTTAAATAAAAAGATATTTCGATGAAATAACACTACAAATCTCTTTGGCACACTTATAAAATTTACCGAAAACTCTTTTTTTCCTTTTATAATCAATCAACAGCTGTAAAATGACTGTAATATGAGGCCTAGTCCGTCTGATCTTTGCACATGCGCAGTCATTCCACATGTCAAAGTCTAATGTAAGTAAATGTTTCATTATTTTACGGCTGTCGATTGACTGTCAAGAGAAAAGGATAGTCTTCGGTAAATTTTATAAGTATGCCAAAGAGATTCGTAGTGTTGTTTCATCGAAATATCTTTTTATTTAAAAATAATTCGCAAGAATTTTCAACGTGTGGTTTCTCGCTTCTGACGTCACAATCCAACATGGCTACGGCGAGTCCCCAGGAGCCTTAATACTTTAATTGTGCAAAAGGATTTATCAATCTGTATAGTCAATCAAAATATTAGTAGTTGAACTCATATTAAGACGAACTCCGACGAGTTTGCCTGCTTTACCGATAGAGATTCGACTATAAATCTATTTATTGGCTATACAGATTGTTTTTTACCTGAAATTATTGAGCGTCCCCGGTTTGTTAATATTAATACTTTAATTGTGCAAAAGGATTTATCAATCTGTATAGTCAATCAAAATATTATTGAATATAATAGTTGAACTCATAAATTTATGAGTGAAAATCCTTTTGCACAATTAAGTATTAATTATATTAATTTCACGCGTAATTCACAATCAAACGTATCAACGTTTCCAGAACCACATATTTAATTTAGAATTATAGAGAATTATATATTATTAATAATCTCTTATTATTAATACATTTGCCTTTACCTGCAAAGACTGAAAAATTATCGAATAACATTATATATCGAATAAAAGAATTAAAAATCATAACTATAAAAAGTATATATATATATAAAACACACTCATTGTCAAATTAAAATCGTATATAATAAATACATACACATCCTTTTGGCTCTTTGAATCCGCAAAGTAGCTTGAGCAAGCCATCTATATATATAAGTACCGTCTGTCTGTCTGTCTGACCGCGAACTACTTCCACATTTATGGACCGATTTTCGTGAAACAGGTACCAAAATGTTGCAAATTTTTCGGGGATTGCTTCTCATAGAGGAGGGTATGTTTTCGCGAAAAAATTTTTTTCCAGGTTTCTTTGACAACCCTACTCATTCACCCACGCACCCACCTATGCACTCCCTTATTAATGGACCGATTCCCTCGAAATTGATACCAAAATTTTGTAAATTTTTCGGGGATGACGACAATGTGTTTTTTTTTATTATCTCTACTAACGCACCCACCCACACATTCAAATATTTATTGATCGATTTTCTCGAAATTGGTACCAAAATTTTCGAAATTTGTCGGAAATGGCTACTATATGATTTTTTTAAATTTTTACAACCCTACCCATCCACCTACGCACCCACCCACACACTCCCTTATTAATGGACAGATTCCCTCGAAATTGATACCAAATTTTTGCAAATTTCTCGGGGATGGCTACTATGTGGTTTTTTTAAGTTTTGTACCCCACCCACGCATCCACCTACGCGCGCGCGCGCATTTATAGACCGATTTTTACGACATTGGTACTAAAATTTCGCAAATTTTTTGAAGATGGCTACTAGGTTGTCTTTTTAAGTTTTACACCCCCATCCACCCACCCACGCACCCACCCACGTACTCACATATTTATTGATTAATTTTTACGAAATCTTACCATATACATACAATTTGCAAAACGCTAGGAAAGAGAATAAAAGAAAAATAAAGAGCGATGAAGCGTGCGCAAGAGAGAAAGAGAATCTGTTTCTATAAAATACACTTTCTTCCCATTCCTCTCTCAAAAAAATTTTCACACAGATGTGTTTTGTAAGGTAGCTCCATATATAATTAAAATTTCTATAAATACTATGTTCTTGCTCAATTTTCAGAGTGTTCCCCAAGCCCCAAAAATTTTTTTATGGTTTTATCATATTTAGGAGATCAAAATCTACAAAAAAACACTATTGCTTTTACTAATATCTCTGGGGGCCAAAATCGGTAATCTTTTAACATCCTCCTTTATGAGTGTGTGGATGGGTGCGTGGGTAGGGGTGTGAAACTTATAAAAACCACATTGCGCACTCTCCGAAAAATTTGAAACATTAAAAAAATCCAAACTCTTTTACGACAAATGTTGTTTACAAAGAGATTTTGTAAAATGAAAAATTGTGTGAAAACTAATAATAGCGAGGTCAGTGTTGGGTAAAAACTTTGAGGCCTGCGCTTCGCGCGGGCCGAAAAGCTAGTTTTGAAATAAAATCTGATCTCATTATCAGTGACATATTCATATATTGTTAAGTATATTATATATTGTTGCAGATCGAAAACTTGTCCACAATGTCGCAGAAGAACAACTAAGTGCCAAATATATAGAATATACTTTAATTTTCCACACAACAAGAATATGGATAATTCATCGCCCTCACAGCCAAGAAAAGAAAATAATAGTCTACTTCACGCACACATCAATAAAAATGGAATTTTATTGGATCTATTGCATACCGCAATTAGTTCAAGAGGCCGTAAAATCGTACCACCATTATGTTATTGGGCAGGTAAACAAATGCACAATTAATAATAAAAATTAAATAGGATTTGCGAAATTAATCAACCAAAACTAGCCAGTAATTAATTTTTATTAAAAAATCCACAACGTTTCGACCATGTGGTTGTGGTCCTTTTCAAGTGGGGACACTAAAAAATTTTTATTTTAAAGATTCTACATGTCATTATAAACAAAAATGCTTTTTGGAAAAATTACGACAACACACAGAATTATTACGGAGATCAACCTACTTATATGAATTTAGTCATAGTTAGATCTCATTATAAAGAGTAATCGTTAGAAGTTTTATAAAATGTATAAGTCAAAAAATTGAAAGTGCGAGAAAGCAATCAACATATTCCGACAGGGGATCGTCACAGTCTGATAACTTTTTCAAGTTATATATTCAATAGTACTTTTTTGATTATTTCTAAATTTCTTCGATGCAAACGCTCATCTGATAGTAGAATAATTGCTTTCCCAACGAAATCATAAAACGGTATTTACATAAAAGAATTAGATTTTTAAAGTATAACAAAAAGCTAATTGACACGCAGACGGATATAATTATAATTCTTGGAAGCTCAGCACCAGGCGTTTTAGTGATGACAGTGATGATACGCCACAGTCTTTAGAGAAAGATAACAAAAATGAATCACCTTACATCTCGATACCATTTGTAAGAGATATTAGTGATAATATCTCACATTCTCTAAGGAAATTTGGCTTGAATACGATAGTAGTAATACTATGCCGGTTCTAACTCAGGTCCTCTGAGGGGGGTGCGGGGCGCGGGGGGTTCTCCGTGGCGAGGGGTATGACGTCACGCGGGGCGGGGGTATCTCGTAGGCGCGGGGGCTGACGTCACGCGGGTGGAGGGGGATGTTTCGACAAAGGAGGGGGAGTTTTCTGAGTGCAATATTTGTAGATGGTATCTTTACGACTTTTTTTTATGAGGGGTCTTAGACATTTTCCCCAAAAAGGTATAGAACAAGCGCCGATGATTGACAATTTTGTACCCTCGTTAATATAATTTTATTATGGAAGCGCCGATGTCCGGCTGCTCGAACTTGTCAACGGAGCGTTCTAGAGTTCATTAAAACTATGTTTTTCATTTTATGGACATTTTATCATTAGGAAAGGAATGAAGATTTTAGGGCCGACGCTGCGACGAACATGTCTAAACGTGATTTAATAGGCCTCTACCTATTTGCGTTGACGTTCGGCAGCTTTGTACCCTCGCGGAAAATCTCCCATAAAAACGAGAGCGAAACATTTTTCTTAATATTTTTTAAGGAAGAATGCAACGTATCGGCAGCTTGTGTCCTTACTCCTCTATCCATAAAACCGATATCTCGGGAAACTATCTTTTGAGATACGCCAAATGTTAGAAAAGAAGATAGAATTAGGTGAAATATATATAAGGAGGATGAGAGCGCGTCAAACCATAGTACGATTTGAAAGCGCATAGATGCAGCGGTGAAAAAAGTTTAGTGGTTACTTTCTTGTATTAGAAGTGTTAGTGGTATAATAGTGAATAAAAGAAATAATGGAAAACATCGAGCAGAACGAACGCGACCTGTTGGAGCGGTCCCGCCAAGTCACCACCTTGGGCGAATATTTTGAATGGGCGCTGCGCTGCGAGGACTTTATCAAACTGCTCGAAGAACGCAGTCGTGTCAAGCGTCCGCGACTCTCCATTGGATATAGACAATCTTTGGTTGCTAGAATCGCGCGACTCGAGGGTGCAAAGACTCGATTGCAGAGACAGTTTATACCCAGTGGTGGTAATTACAGTGGCGGTAATTACAGTGGCGATAATAACAAGGAAGACTCGTTTGGCGAGAGATCGATACACGCGAAATTATGAACTCTTTCGCACGTCCGATTTACACGAGTGGTATGAGCGGCATGTCATCAAATCCACATTGGCGTCTCTCGAAGAGTTTCAGGAACGTGATAGCGGATGGGCATTGTCACGAATCCTTGATCTTACGGTCAACGTCAACAAGTGCAATCCTATGCGCGCGGGGTGTTATTTAACTTACCGCGAGAAATTATGACGAAGAGAGCAGTGGTGAACGTGCAGTCTAAAGACAATGCATGTTTCGCGTGGTCAGTGGTGGCCGCTCTGTACCCCGCCGAAAGAAATGTGACACGGAAATTTTCATATCCTCATTACACGACAGTGCTAAATTTACAAAACATTGAGTTTCCGATGACGTTAAACCAAATTAAAAAGTTTGAACTGGCAAATAACATCTCAATCAACGTCTACGGCATTGAGAGGAAGAAGGAATTATCTATTCTTCCGATACAGCTCACCGATCGGAAGAGAGAAAAACATGTAAATATGCTGTATGTGGAGGAGGACGACAGCGTTGGGCATTTCGCGTATATAAAAAATCTATCCCGGCTTGTCAGCACGCAACTGAGCAAACATGACCACAAGAAATATATCTGCGATCGGTATGTATATTTATTGCAAATTATATAATAATTGTAAATAAAATTGTAAATAAAATTGTAATTTTTTTTTCTTTCACAGATGCTTGCACTTCTTTAATTTGAGCGAAAAATTGGAGGCTCACATTGCGGACTGTCGAGAAATGAACGACTGCGCTATCCGATTACCAAGCGATAAAAATAAGTGGCTCGACTTCGACAACTACAACAGAAAGGAGCGACTTCCCTTCGTGGTGTACGCCGACTTGGAGTGTGTGCTGAAGAAGACGCCGGAACATGCGTCATACTCCCAACATCATGAGGTATTTAGCGTTGGGTATTACGTGCAATGTTCGTACGACAACTCGTTATCCGCGTATAATTCTCGCCGTAGTATCGATTGCGTTTCATGGTTCGCCGAAGAACTTAAAAATTTAGCGCATCGCGTAAAGGGTATTTTGTCTGATAATGTCCACATGACAAAATTAACGCAAGATGAATGGGAAAAATTTCATAGCGTCACGCAATGTCACATTTGCGAAAAACCGTTTGCGCCGGATGATACACGCGTACGCGATCATTGTCATCTGACCGGGCGATACAGGGGTCCCGCGCACTCAAACTGTAATCTAAACTACAAAGACTCTTATGTCATTCCTGTAGTTTTCCATAATCTATCCGGCTATGACGCACATTTTATCATAAAAGAAATAGCTACCGCGTATGAAGGACGCGTAGATGTGCTTCCAATAACAAAAGAAAAATACATTTCATTTACGAAGACTGTCAATAGTACCGACGACGATAAAGATCGGAAAGCTTGCATGAAATTACGATTCATCGATTCATACAAATTTCTCAATGCTAGTCTTGACAAATTGGCATCTTTTTTGAATAAGGATAAGTTAAAAATTTTGCGTTCCAATTTTTCCGCATTATCCGCTAACAATTTTGAATTATTAATGCGAAAAGGTGTCTTTCCGTACGAGTACATTGACTGCGTGGACAGGCTGCAGGACACGCGTTTACCACCACGCGAATCGTTTTACAGTTCTTTAACCAGTGACACTGTATTCGAGAGCGACTACGCACACGCCGTCAACGTGTGGCAGCAGTTCTCCATTCAAACCTTGGGTGAATACAGCGATCTGTACTTAAAAACTGATGTCTTGTTGTTGGCAGATATATTTGAAAACTTTCGCGACACTTGCATCGCGAGTTACGGACTCGACCCTACGTATTATTATACTCTTCCTGGGTATACATGGGACGCCATGTTAAAACATACATGCGTAAATTTCGAACTGCTTACCGATATCGATATGGTTATGTTTATTAAACGGGGTATACGCGGCGGTCTAAGTCAATGTTCAGGAAGATACGCGCATGCTAATAACAAGTACATGCAGTCATATGATCCATCGAAACCATCGTCATATTTAATGTATTTAGATGTAAATAATTTGTATGGATGGGCAATGTGTCAACCACTGCCTTATGCCGATTTTCGATGGGTCGACGATGTATCTAACTTTGACATCTCGTCAATAGCGCTCGATTCACCTACAGGCTATATCCTCGAAGTAGATTTAGAGTATCCACAACATCTTCACGACACGCACACTGACCTACCGTTTTGCCCGACACGTGACAAACCGCCTGGCAAGCGGGAAGATAAGCTTCTCGCAACGCTATATGATAAGAAGCGTTACGTCATACACTACCGCAACCTGCAGCAGTGCACGCGTCACGGCCTTCGCGTTACAAAAATACATCGCGTATTACAATTCACTCAATCCGCATGGCTCCGCGATTACATTGAACTAAATACAAAATTTAGAACACAAGCGAAAAATGATTTTGAGAAAAATTTGTACAAATTGATGAACAACGCGGTATTTGGCAAAACGATGGAAAATGTGCGTAATCATGTAGATGTAAAATTATTGACAAAGTGGGACGGACGATACGGAGCAGAGGCGATGATAGCGAAACCAAATTTCCATAGCAGGAGCGTCTTTTCAGAAAATTTAATTGCCGTAGAATTACGTAAACTAGAAGTAAAATTTAACAAACCAATCTATGTTGGTATGTGTATACTCGACATATCGAAAGTGTGTCTGTACGAATTTCATCACGAGTACATGTCACCGCTCTATCGTGACAGATGTCGGGTAATGTACACCGATACAGATAGTTTAATATATCATATTAAATGCGAAGAGGTGTATGAAAATATGAAACGCGATATCGCTAGATTCGATACGAGCGATTATCCAATTGACAACGCGTACAGTATACCGCTTGTGAATAAAAAGGTGCCAGGTCTAATGAAGGATGAAAATAATGGCGCGATAATGACTGAATTTGTAGGACTTAGAGCAAAAATGTACGCTTTGCGAGTAGATGGTAAGAAAGATACAAAAAAGGTTAAAGGTGTCAAAAGTAACGTTGTCGCAAGAACGATAACATTCGACGATTATACGCGGTGCCTGAACGACGAGATTGAAATGACACGTAGTCAGTCATGTATTAGGTCGAAATTGCATGAAGTATACACCATCTGCGAGACAAAAATTGCTCTAAGTCCGTACGACGATAAGCGGTATATCATACCTGATTCGACCGACACATTACCATGGGGACATTATCAGATACCCTTATAAAATATAATGTAATATAATGTAATATAATGTAATATAATGTAATATAATGTATGTGCGATATAATGTTATGTAACATATGTGTATGTATTTCATATATTGGAACGGAAAGGATATATTAATAAAGATTTTGTATTTCACATATTTCATGTATATTGTAATATTTCAAATACTTTTATTTGTTGTACACATTATATATTTTTTAATTTTTGAGTAATTAATAAATACAATTTGTATGAATTAAATTGCATTGTCCTTATGTATCCAAGAGTTGTGCGAATTGTCAAATCCCAGCCATTTTACGTAAACCTCGTCACCCCTCCTGCGCAGTACTTTCTCTACGAGATATACGTCCGGATAATTCGCGCTATGCAACTCGTGCTCGTAAAACGCTCCAGCGACAGATGTTTTGCGATAGTCCTCGAGTAGATAGGTTACGGGATTAGTACGCTGCACTTTAACAATTTTAAACACTTCGGTTGTCCAATTTGGTGTGTAACCCTTCTCGAAAAGTTTCTTGTACTTGCTAACGCGTACCGGGTCACCTACTTTGAATTTCGCCAGAGCGGCAATCTTTATGTTACTATATACCGTTTTTAAAAGTTTATCAGCGATCGCGGGGGTGACGTCGACGGGTCGCATGCCGATCGTTCGATGCTTGCGCGCGTTGTAATCCGATATGAGTTCCGCCAACGCGTCGATCCACTTGTAAGTTCCGTTCAGCGTAAACATCTTCCACATGTCGTTCTTCAGCGTGCGATTGAATCGCTCCACAACCGATGCCTTCAATACCGAATATGTAGAATAGTGATTGATGTTATGTTTCCGTATAAGCCATTGCACGTCGGCGTTATAAAATTCTTTCCCCATATCGGTTTGCATGTTTCTCGGGCATTTCTTGCTATCTCGAATTATCTCGGCGATAGCGTCAGCCGTCTCGCTTCCACCTTTACTCTTGAGTGGTATGGCCCACGCGTACTTGCTCAACACATCGATGACGGTGAGTATGTAGTGGTAACCTCTGTTGAAACGAGAGTACGCCACAGAGCTTGCCACAGGTCATCGTATCCCCGCACTATGACGTGTCTTCGGGGAAAATTTTTCCTTGCCGGCGCGTGCAGTTCGTTCACCAACTGCCGTTTCTCCAAACTATGTTGTTTCATCGCTTCGTCGGTTTTTCTCGATCGCCGTTTGTCGCTCGTTTTATGATTCATTTTCGTTTGTCGTTCTTCAATAGCCGTTCCTGACCCGTTCTTGAGCCGTTCGTAGCCGTTCCTGACCCGTTCTTGAGCCGTTCCTGACCCGTTCGTAGCCTTTCCTGACCCGTTGGCAGCCGTTACTGACCCGTTCGCAGCCCTGCTTGAGTTGTTTGTAGCCTTGCATGTAGCCTTTAAAGACTTGTTCGTAGCCTCGTTCGCAGCCCTGCTTGAGTTGTTGGTAGCCTCGTTCGCTGTTGCTAGGCCGTTCATAGCCTCGTTCGCAGCTGTTGCTAGGCCGTTCACTACCACTCATTGTAGTTAGATAGTAGTTCGATAATCCTTCGTAGCTGTTCGATAATTGTTCGTAGCCGTTCGATAACCCTTCGTAGATGTTCGATAACCGTTCGATAGCCGCTCCTAACCCGTTCACTGCTGCTCATTCAGGTTGATAGCCGTTTCTGAGTTAGCGTTAGCCGCGCGTTGAAGTTCGTTTATCACAATCTGTATTGCCCGCACATCCTTCTCGAACGAAGTCAGCTTCTCATCTGATTCTTTCTGTTGATTCATCAATCTTTTAACGCAGGATTCCACATACAGTTTGTTGACGGCATCGGTGTCAGCCTCAGGTTGCGCTACACGACGAATCTTCCTCGACCTTGCGTCATAGTCCGTAACGACGCGACACAGAGCGTTTTCGTGCACATAACTTTTCACCAATCTATCCCAAGAACCGCTTGTGCCGGTTGCATCATTTCTTGGTTCGAATAATCCAAATTTGTTGATAGGCATTTTTTTTTTCCCCGATACGAGTGACGCTGATCGACTGATTAGATTTGTCGAGACACCATTCAATTTATAATAATGCCTGCTTCGCGAAGTTCCTCGATGATCGACAGGATCTCATTGTCGTGAGCGTTGTGGCCAGCTCGGCGCGAAGCGTCCAGCAATCGTACCCGATCCACTAGCTCGTTGGGGTCATCCCAGTGTATGTAATCGATCTTATTGTCGGTTAGCGCCATCGCGTGATGAATACTCCCTTTCCAGATTTTTTCTTTTCAATCGATATCAATGGTGCGATTATATGTTTGTACTTGTATCCCCTGTTGCTTCGTAATTGGCCTTGTGTGTCATAATTGCGTTTATGCGCGTTCGTCGCCAATAATATACTCTTGTATTTACGCATATCATCCTCCGTGTAAATGTCATCATCGGGAATTCTCTTGAAGATCAATTCGTATAATCCTGGTGTACCAATGTACCTCACTTCATCTATAATTATAGAGTCATATTTGTCAATGTCGAATCGTTTGTTACCGAGACGCATTTCATCCTTGTCGAAATAGACACCGCACACGTGATCGATTTTCCTTTCTTTGTCGCCACCGAGGAGAGTGCTCATGTACTCTTGTCCCAGTGGTCCCAAGTGCTTTCGCAACATTTCTTGACCTTCCAGCGTTTGTAATGTGTTTCGAACAAACGATGTTTCGAGCGTGCTGCCCGAGGTTTCGAAAACATTTTCGTTTGCGAGTGTTTCGGGTATCATAGGTTGTACGATTCTCGTTGTCGCGAACGGTGTAAAGCTTATCATCGGTTCATCCAATAAAGCATTCGATGTACGCGGTGTCGATGAGCGATTCGGGTTTGACCGTTTCCTCTTTTTCGGTGTCGCATCATCCTTCTCCTCTTCCTCCTCTTCCTCCTCTTCCTCCTTGTACCGCTTGATAGGTAAGATTTTAATCTTTGCGGTACTTTCCGGCTCGTTTTTCACCGCGATCGAGTTGTCGACAATCTTTTGTAGCGGCTCAATAATAGGTCTAAAATGGGTCTTGATCGCGATATCGTCATCGATCTTACCGGTCTTCAAAACGCGATGTTTCTTGCGGATTGATTCACTCGTTTTCGCAATCTCCTTCTCTATCTTTTCACGTTCGCGAATATTATCGTTCTCAGCCATGTCGGTAGAGTGTCGAACGCTCGTGTTTCACCTCTCTCGACAGAACATCGGCAACGACTAATTGTTTTGCGGTATCGCGAACACGTTAAATCCGTTTCTGTATCGGCCGTTCGTAAGCGAGCTATCCTTATCTATCACTAGAAATCCATACTTTTGCTGCCAACAAGTACGACATAATTCACTGAAATCCTCGTATGACATGTCAGTATTCACGTGATCATTGTACACATGTTTCAAGTTGGTACCATCCTGTTTAAACAAGATTAGCAGGTTTGCGTTGTCGCGTATAAGATGTTTCGGTATTCTTGCGTATGTCTGACAGAGATAGAAGCAGTCGACGTTCGAGTGGCGTCCCATTGAAAAGTATTCTCTTATCGTATTTTGTTTGTCACACGCCACGTCATCGAAAACGAAAATCGAGTTTGGACATGCTTCGCTCGGTGGAATGACGTCACTGTTATTGGAGAATGTAAAATAGCCGATTTCATCGATCGACGTCAACAAATTCTCCAGATACTGATATTTTGGCTGTTGCAGTGACTTTGAGTACACGTACACGTTTTCAAAGCGGACGCCGTGCGGGCTTTCTATCAAACTAATCAACACGTTAGTTTTACCGCAATTCGAGGGGCCGCAAACGATCGCGCGTATAGTAGTCGGCAGTATTGTACCGTGTCTACGCATCTCCGCGTTGTCCCCCATCGATCGTAATCTGGCGTCGTAATTCGTCACGCGTATCGCGAAAGGTTGTCGCACGAATCTCATTTTCCCACTCACCGATTGAATCGAACGCTTGCCTATTTATAGCTGCGCGGAATTTATGCTGCCACGAATCGCTCAGTAACGAAAAAATGTTTGTCATGCTATCAAGTCCTTACGATATTTGTAATTTGAGCGCCGAACAGCTACAATTTGTGTCGAAAACAGTTTTATTGCGAATGTGTGGTAATTACGTCCACTGCGTGTGGGACAAGCTTCCGGAACATATAAAGGCGGATTTGGAGGTTCAAACTTATCGCCGCTGTTTCGAACATTACAATCGACCGTGGCAGCAGACGCACATCGACGGTCTAGCGCCGATGATAAAGGATTGCAGCGAATGTCAACGAAAATAGGTAGAGGCCTATTAAATCTCGCGATAAACGCACTTCCGATCGAATTCCATATCCCCGGCTATCAGTTTTGCGGTCCGGGCACGCGACTACAAAAGCGATTAGCCAGAGGCGATCGAGGTATCAACCATTGGACGCAGCGTGCCGTGAACACGATATAGCGTACTCTCGAAGCAAGCGATCTCATCGAGAGACACGCGGCAGATAGGATACTCGCCAAGGAAGCGCAAACTCGCATCGTTGCGAGAGATTCGACTCTTGGTGAGAGAGCCGCCGCCATAGCTGTCTGGGCAGCGATGAAAGCCAAGACGAAGTTCGGTATGGGCCTGAAGACGACAAAGACGAAGACGAAGAAAAAGATGGCGAAGAAGCGAATACTTCCGGTAGCGAAACGTGGGGGTGTATTGCCGATTCTACCAATGTTGGGCGCGCTCGGATCTCTGGTCGGTGGAGCGGCTGGTGTAGCAAAGATGGTGAACGACGGAAAAGCCGCACAACGTCAGTTGCAAGAGATGCTACGTCACAATCGCGCCATGGAAGGTCACGGATTGTATCTCGCTCCATACAAACGCGGACGAGGAGTTTCAACGAGAAAAAAGGGGAAAAAAAACGTCAAAGAGACGCTAAAAATGCCACAGGGCGTAACTACCAACATACAATTGCTACAACTGGCAAAACGTATGCACATTCCGTATTTTAGAGGTGTTTTCATGCGTGATTCATTACCGATCGGTGATATATATCGAAACGAGAGCGGCATCGTAAATTTGGATAACGCTAAAGGATCGGGTACTCATTGGGTAGCGTATGCAAAGAGGGGGGATCGCGCTATATATTTTGACAGTTTCGGCAATCTTCGACCGCCGAATGAATTGGTGCGATATTTAAATGTGACAAAGATACAATACAATTACACACCTGTTCAAAGTTACAATCAAAGCATCTGTGGACAATTGTGCTTACAATTTCTCCGAGCGGTCGATGCATGTGAATTTAAAGACTAACATTGCGCTATTTAACTCAGTATTCGTTAAACAGTTTTGCCGATATGTCTATGACATTCACACTGACCGGGAAGAGTAGTGTTCTCGCGGCAAACTACTTTCCCGCCGTAGATTTGAGCGACGATGAATACGAGCTAGGTCTAGCGGATTTTGAGACTTATCACACGATATCGAACGTGAATTCCTCGAATAATAAATTTTACTTTGGCAAAGATGACGCGGAAATTACGATTCCCGAGGGATCGTACGAGCTGCAAGCGATACATGAGTTTTTGAAACATGCAATTTTACGAAAACGTCCGCGACACGCTGTTCATGACGATGATAAAAAACACGCTGACACCACGCATATTCGGACGAATGACGACGGTGACTTTGAAGATGGAGAATATCCGATAGTGCTCCGCGCTAATTATAATACGATGAGGAGCGAGATCAAATCGCCTACAGAATGAATTTTAGCAAGCCTAACAACATTGGTTCGCTGCTGGGATTTTCGAACCGTATACTGCAGCCGCGAAAATGGTATAAGTCGGACATGCCGATTAATATTATCAAAGTGAACATTATCCGCGTAGAATGTAATGTGACCGCGGGCGCGTACAGCAACGGCAAACTCGTTCATACGATACATGAATTTTCACCGAGGGTACCACCAGGATATAAGATATCAGAAACACCGGCGCACATCATTTACCTGCCGATCATCGTGCGGAGCATTACGGATTTAACGTTACGCGTTGTCGACCAGGACAGACGATTGCTCGATTTTCGAGGAGAAGAGATCACCATTAGATTGTACGTACGACGACGACAGCGATAACGTACGTGTGCGGCGTATGAGATGCTCGTGTTGAACGGATCGAAAGATACGAGAGATAACACAATCTTTACGGAGCCAGCGACAACAACAACGTCGACATTCACTAATATCCAATCATCCGGTTGCAGTAAGAAAAAGAAACTGAACGCATCAAACGTTGCGTTTTTACAATCTTTGGGATTCGCGGTGCGAAACATCTGAACAATGACCGACATCCTCAACATTGGAGACGAGCCAATCTTCGACGATCGCATCGTCAAGATCGAGACTCACACGTACAACCCGTTCGCTAACACAACATTCGGACACAGTGATGAGATAAGAATACCCATACAACAACAGGATCTGTATACGTTGCCGTATGAAAGTTTCCTATACATCGAGGGAGAACTAAAGATAAATAAACCAGCCGAAGGATCTGCTGTGATACTGGGAAATAATTGTGTCGCATTCATGTTCGATGAGATTCGATACGAACTCGATGGCGTGGAGATTGATCGCAATAGAAACGTGGGAATAACAAGTTTGCTCAAAAACTATGTAACGATATCATCCGATAGAAGCGTGATTATGAGAAACGCCGGCTGGACTGATCCGACTACTGCGAATGGAAACTTCAATTTTTGCGTACCGCTCTACATGTTATTGGGATTTTGCGAGGATTACAGACGAGTGGTGATGAACGCTCGTCATGAGTTAATCTTAATACGATCGCGCAACGACAACAATTGTCTGATTGGAGATTCGACGCTGGAGCCTGTGATCAACATATTCAAGATACAATGGCGAATGCCGCATGTGTTGTTGAGCGAGATTAAGAAGCTGTCGATGCTGCGCGCTCTGGAAAGCGGACATTACCTCAGCATGGGTTTTCGCTCGTGGGATCTGTATGAGTATCCGCTATTGCAGCGTACAACCAAGCATTCATGGGCCATTAAGACAGCGACTCAGCTGGAGAAGCCACGATATGTTATCTTCTCTCTGCAGACAGGTCGGAAAAACATCATGTCTGAGGATATGAGTCGATTCGACGATTGCAAGATGACCAATGTGAAACTCTATCTGAACTCGGAATGTTATCCGTACGACGATATGAATCTGGATTTCGATAAAAACAGATGGTCGATTCTGTACGATACGTATGCGCGTTTCTGCAAGAACTATTATGGATACGAGTATCTCGAGCCGAGTCTCACCGTCTCAATGTTTCTACGTAACGGTCCGTTCGTGATCATCGATTGTTCTCGACAAAACGAATCGGTCAAGAGCGCAACCGTGGATGTGAGATTGGAATTCGAGTGTAAGGAGAATGTGCCGATGAATACCACTGCGTACTGTCTCATCATACATGATCGCGTGATCCAGTACAACCCGTTGACCAACGTTGTGCGCAAAATCACCTAAACACACCAACAATTTAGAGAGAGGGGGAAGCATAGCAGAATATAAATCAAAGTGTTATGAGATAGTTGCCATTCTTCTTTTTAACTGATACATCGAAGAGAGAGATCTCGTCATGTCCGTACCAACGTTTGTGGATCTACAGGGGTTTATCCTCAATAAACAATTCATTGTAAAGGAAGCGGCAATCCTGAGAAGAGGATTTATTTTGTCACATTATTTTTTCGCATGTCCTGTACCATGGAGTGTACTCATAAAATCGGAGAGACACCAAGCCTCATGGTTGACTCGAAATCATCATGGATTGCAATGGGAAGATGGAAACGTTCCATACAGCATGGCTCAGCGTTTGATTACAACAGCTATCATTGGTGGACCACATGAAGAAGAAGAAGAATCCATTCTCATATATGTAAAAGGACTTGAGAAGCGAGAATGGTTAGCCGATATATTGGATGATGCGGGAAACGGTTTCATTATTGAGACCTTGGATGCTGATTACGACGATATCGAGTCTCTAAATAATCTAGATGTTAAAAACACTATGCGATGTGGAAAACATGTTAAGAATTGCGCATTGCAAATTCAAAATATTTAACTGGTGGTCGCAACGCCAGAAAGAATTGCAAGATTTGGAAAAATAAAATATTTAAACATTAATGTGTTTTATCTCTTATTCCCCTTCCCCAATCCTTTCCTCACGAATCGTTTCTAAGAATTCTTTTTATCCGAGTGCCGTTTCCCCTTCTCCTAAATTTCATAGCGCCAATAGTATTCTAGAATCTCCCACCACATTTACCCCACTACTTTTAAAAATAAGCGTCACGTATATTCTTAATTTTATACGATCAGTGTAGCGTTAACCGTTCATACTGATGGTTCACTTTTAAAATCTGGAAATATGTACTACGCTAAAAGAAGCAGTGGCTCCGGCAGACCTGTGAATAATTACGTCCCGAGTCGTGATGACACTCCATCGTTTGAGAATAAATGTGACGAGTAAGTTTAACTTCTTTCTATCTTTATATTTTTTTTTTTTTTTTACAAATTGTATTATTTTCAAACTAATTTCATTTTTACAGCATTTCATTGGAGCGTCGTGCGGTTCGTATACTAGGCAGACGATACGCATTGACAGCTACGGAATTTAAATTCCTCGAAATTGATCAAAGTGGATCCACCGAGTTACGTGGAAATCGCCATAGGAGATCAAGGAAAGGAACTGATACTATCTCTCGAAGCGTGGAAAGGACTCTACGAGCAACGTCACAATATTCAGAATCTGCTTCGAAACGATTTTAAAGATGCCTACAGTTTTATAAGCGTTGGACCGTTAACAGTGCGAGTTCGTACGATTAACGACGCCAAGTTAATAAGTCTTGAATCTTCAAATGTATGCATGATGATGATCGAATCGACGTTACACCGTATGTTCGATCTCGATCCTTGCATTGATGTAACTTTTGACCGATTGGTTAAAATTACCAATACAGTCGATATCAAGTTTACGCAATTTTCAAATATCGCGTCCAATGTAACGAATCCTAAAGAAGTATCAAATGTAATACGCGCTAGCGACGCCTTCAACAAGCATCAGCTCATCGATTGCGAGCTGGCAGCTTTAGTTTTTAGTCCATAATATGTAAGAAAAAAAATATTTAAAAGAAGAATAAAGAGTTTTTAAGTCTAAATTATGATGTAATTTCTTTGCATGCATTTCCATTCTCCATCTTTCTCCCACCCGTAACCAGTCCCAGCTCTCATACGTAGCTCGTTGCACGGTCCTTGTGGGGGATGACGTCATGCGGGGAAGGGTGAACGTGACGCTAGAGACTGAGAGGCTAGGGATCGCGAGACTAGGGACTGAGAGGCTAGGGATCGCGAGGCTAGGGACCGAGAGGCTAGGGATCGCGAGGCTAGGGACCGAGAGGCTAGGGACTGCGAGAGAGGTAGCGCTTAGGAGAGAAAGAGAGAGCGCGAGGTGAACGCGAGAGAAAGAGAGGGTGTGAGGCGAACGTGAAGGAGAGAGATGTTGCGGCGAGGAGAGAGAGAGAGAGAGAGAGAGAGAGAGATGACGCGAGGTTAGGGACTGCTAGAGATAGCGCTTAGGAGAGAAAGAAAGAGCGCGAGGTGAACGCGAGAGACAGAGATAGCGAGAGGCGCATGCGAGAGATGACGCAGTGAAGGAAAAGAGGAATTTTTAAAATGAATATATTAATTTAATATTAATTATTTTTAATTATGAATAAATGTGTATTATACATTTGTGTGTGTGTGTGTGTGTGTTTAAAAGAATATAAATGGATATAAATGTATATAAATGTGAATATATAAATGTGAATATAAAATGGATATAAAATTTTTAAAAATATATATAAATGAATATAAAGATAAGAATATAAAGATGAAAATATAAAGATGAAAATATAAATGAATATCATAATATATAAAAATTGTCGGTGATGGAGGTGGCTATGGTAAAGCCGACGATTGTGGATGCGAGGCGGTGAGGCAGCCGAATGCTAGGTGCTGTGAGAAGCGGAGGCGACGGCTGGGCGGGGACTCCTGCATAACAGAACATTTTTATTAATTATTTTAATAATTTATAATTAAAAAGAAATACTTACTAGTTCCAATTTTCCACCACAGGTTCAGGTGGATATGGCTCTAGGCCAAACAGCTCCCGAAGAGCGTACATGTTTTCCCATAGCCCATTGTAAACGGTATCCATTTCCCGCGCCTCCGCAGTTTCACACCACATTTCTGCAAACATTCGCCGATGTTCCCACCTTACCATTCTCACCCACTCTCGTTCAGTTAAGCCTTGCTCCACCATGTGTTGCGGTCGTAAATTTTGCACAATGCTATCGATCATCTGAAAAATATGAATATTTAATATATATCTAAACATATTGCAATATTCTGTACAATAGTTTTAAATAAATTGTACAACTTACTATTTCGGGGAGCGTACGGCGCAGAAAACCTCCAGTCATTTTTTCACTATTTTTTTACACTCACTTCGCTCGGCGACTGTTCGAGACTTTTTGATGTGGAGACAGACTCTCTCCATAAGCTTCAACCCCCATCCCTCTCAAAATTATCGCAATTCTTCCTTAAAAGATATTTAGGAAAATGTTTCGCTCTCGTTTACGACCGATTTTCCGCGAGGGTACAAAGCTGCCGAACGTCAACGCTTTTACATTTGCACCCCTATAAATAACGTTTGACATGTTCGTCGCAGCGTCGGCCCTAAAATCTTCATTCCTTTCCTAATGATAAAATGTCCATAAAATGAAAAACATAGTTTTATGGCTTCGGGTAGCCATAAATCACAAAGATAATCAGTTGCCGAACATGCTTAGACCCCCCCTCCTTTGTCGAAACATCCCCCTCCACCCGCGTGACGTCAGCCCCCGCGCCTACGAGATACCCCTGCCCCGCGCGATGTCATACCCCTCGCCCCGGAGAACCCCCCGCGCCCCGCACCCCCCTCAGAGGACCTGAGTTAGAACCGGCATAGTATTATTACTTACGATCTATAGATTACCCAAAAAATTAAACACCGTTATTATGGCCGGTATTCATAGTCCGATCTTATATTTAAGATCATCAATGGATGCTACGCAGCCATTTGATTGGTTGAATGGGATCTTAAGTCAACTACAAACTAGACTTAAGACAATCTTAAATTAAGATGATCTTAAGATCGGACTATGAATACCGGCTTAAATGTGGCAAGGATGTCTTGACTAGCGATCGCGCGACTAACGTCGTCTATAAAATAAATTGCAATGACTGCTCGGCTTCATACATAGGGCAAACAAAGAGACATCTTAATACGCGAGTAAAGGAACATTGTAACAATATAAAATTACATCATACGTCGCATTCTGTTATAAGCAAACATCGGTCGGAATTCGATCATGACTTTGATTGGAATAACTATAATATTTTACACACCGAAAAACATGTAAGAAAGAGAGAGATAGCAGAAATGTTTTTTATTAAAAAACAAAACAACATAAACTTTCAGAAGGATACAGAAAATCTAAACGATATATATAACAGAAGAATAAAGGTCGTATGAAACAAGCTAACGAAAAAGTTATCAGACTGTGATGATCCCCTTTCGGAATATGTTGATTGCTTTCTCGCACTTTCAATTTTTTGACTTATACATTTTATAAAACTTCTAACGATTACTCTTTATAATGAGATCTAACTACGACTAAATTCATGTAAGTAGGTTGATCTCCATAATAATTCTGTGTGTTGTCGTAATTTTTCCAAAAAGCGTTTTTGTTTATAATGACATATGTAGAATCTTTAAAATACAAATTTTTTAGTGTTTCCACTTGAAAAGGACCACAACCACATGGTCGAAACCCATTGTGGATTTCTGAATAAAAATTAATTACTGGCTAGTTTTGGTTGATTAATTTCGCAAATCCTATTTTACTGACCAGCGATTGCCAACAAAAAGTAAATATTTATTAAAAATTAAATAGATTTTTTTATAAGAAACAAAATAAATAGATATTTATACGCACTCGTATTTCTTACATAGGTGAACGAATATCTTTGAAGGATAATAACCCAGTATATATACCGCCTAGTATTTAATTTGCAGGATCGTCAATAATTTTCAAAATTTAATTGCATAAAGTAGCAATTTAGAAGCAAATGCAAAAGGTACATATAACAAATATAATTTATATACAATATTTTTCAACAAGAATATGTTTACTATCTTGCGCTTTCGCTGTCCATTATAGAGTGTTTACCATGGATGTAAGAAATATCTGGATGGAGCATGACGGGGGTGAAACACAAAGAGTGAGAGGAGTGAAATGTCTATTGACACGGATGAGGCATCTAAAATGACAGCGGCGGATAATATCACGGAATGCGATTTATTTAGCGTCTTGGAAGAAAGATTTCTCACTCGAAACAAATGAATAAAATTTAAATATTTATATATATTTGTATTTATACATATATATTTATATATATTACATATATTAAATACCCACACAGCACATGATATCGTACGAATATTCTATATTCATTCTGTGAATGTACGTACTGTACGTAATATACTAAGAACATCTCTATAATATCTTGTGTAGTATATTATTTTTCGTATATTCACAGGATATTATCAGAACATCTTGTGTAGTATATTATTTTTTGTATATTCTCGTATATTCTCAGAATGTACTTTTAATATCTCTTATAGTATATTATTTTTCGTATATTCTCATAATCACCGACTAGGTACTAGTAAAGACGGTCAGCCCTGGGTAAATTTCTGTCTCTACCAAATGGGCTCGGTGGGCCCGTCATACGGTCGGTAATGATTATATTAGTTATTCTCTCCAACCTGTATACGGAGGATAACTAACAAGAACATTTTACCGACTTTACCTTACCAAATTCCTATCTCATTATATTTATATATGAATATATAATTATTATAATTATGTTGAATATAAACTATATAATGACACTAATATAAATAAAAAAAATAATATATAAAAATAATATAATTATAATAAAACAATAATAATATTAATAATTATTAATAAATAAATTAAATTAAAAAAATTAAAATTAAAATAATATACAAATTTAAAAAATACATATATCTATATATATAATTATCGTATTTGAATATTTTGAATAATCTCTTTAAAACATTGTTTAGAGATTATTATTAATATATATTTTTTTAAAATTTATATAATATATATATTATTTAGTATATATTTCTCTCTCTCTCTCATTATTATCATTATTTTTTATTTTATTTATTTTTCTATTTGTTTTATTTATGTGACAATAAATGGTTTTCTTGCATTAAACTTTTTATATTTTATATTACATATTTTTAAATATACTATAATTTTATTAAATTAATGAGATTTTTGAGATTAAAATGTCATCAATTACAACATAAATTGGATAATTCTTCACTGAACAAATAATTAAAATTACATATGTAATTAAAAATTACTCGATTTATGTCGTGTTTGATATCATTTTAATCGTAAAAATTTCATTAATTTATTAAAATTACTTTTAAACTGATATAATGTAAAATAAAAGTTTTAAGTTTTTATTTATAAGCTGTTTTTATTCATGAATTGCTATAGATGGGGAAAGCCGATTGTAAGCGACTTCGGAACTCTTTGATATATGATAGGTCTTCTCGCGCTCGCTCTTCGTTGACGGTCTCGCTCTTGCTTTCGCAGGAAGACGCGATTTTCGAATCAGTTTATCTTTCTGAGCTGTTCTAGCACGTCGAAAAGATAAACATCTTATGAAATAAAAACTATAACTTTTATTTTACATTTTATTGGTTCGAAAATAATTTTAATGAATTGATGAGATTTTTCTAATTAGAATGACACCAAACATGATATAAATTGGATGAATTTTATTAAAAATGTAATTAAAATTTTAATTATTAAGTAATGAAAAATTATCCGATTTATGTCGTGTTTGGTGTCATTTTAATCGCTAAAATTTTATTAATCCATTAAAATTATTTTCAAACCGATAAAATGTAAATTAAAAGTTTTAGTTTTTATGTATAAAATGTTTTCAATCGTGATTATTGTAGATAAGGAAAGATTCCCGTTGTCGTCAGAGCGAAAACGAATAAAGAACAAGCGAGATGACGTATCATCAAAGAGTTCCGAAATCTCTCTCGCGAGGTTCCCTTTAAATATAATCTTTCATATCATATGTCATATGTTACTATGGAAAATTAAATTTTTGTATTTCGCATTTTATCGAGTTGAAAATAATTTTAATGGATTATTGAGATTTTTGCGATTAAAATGACACCAAACACGCAAAAAATCGGTAATTTTTAATTATATATATGTAATCAAAATTTTAATCACTTATTTAATTAAAAATTACCGATTTATGTTATATGTTTGGTGTCATTTTAATCGCAAAAACCTCATTAATTCATTAAAATAATTTTCAACTCGATAAAATGCGAAATACAAAAATTGTATTTTCTATAGTAACATGACATATGATATGAAAGATTATATTTAAAGGGAACCTCGCGAGAGAGACTTCGGAACTCTTTGATGATACGTCATCTCGCTTGTTCTTTATTCGTTCTCGCTCTCGCTTCGACGACATCGGGAATCTTTCCTTATCTACAATAATCACGATTGTAAACATCTTATACATAAAAACTAAAACTTTTAATTTGCATTTTATCGGTTTGAAAATAATTTATATTTTTAGTTAAAATATGCAATTTTAATTACTTGTCTAATAAAAAATTATCTGATTTATGTCGTGATTGGTGTCATTTTAATCGTAAAAAATCTCATTAATCTAGTAAAATTACATTCAAAAATATAAAATAAAAATAAAAAATGCAAAAAAGCCGCATTTGTCGCATAAATAAAACAAGTTAGAAAAGTAAAATAAAAAATAATAATAATTGTGACATATTCCAAGAAAACGTCTTTCTTAGAAATCCCCACCAAAAGGGAATTGCACACGACACTCAGATTTTTCTCGATTTGATGGGTATATAAACCCTTAATTCTTAACTTCATTGCGGCATACCATCATTAACGTCTCACCGTAACTCTGCGGCATACCATCATTAGCATCTCACCGTAACTCTATGGCATCTCATTATCGAGATCCTACCGTAGCTCTACAATACATCATTTCTGTAGCCTTACGATACTCTGTATAAAGTCACGCGTTTGCCGTCAACTGCGTAGACATACCCAATTTGTTAGTCGCGCATAGAATTATAAAGTAAAAGTTAAATAAAGAACTCTTGTGCTTCAAAACTCGAATACGTTGATTTTGCCAAACATCCCGCGACCGAGGTCCTAGAGAAGGGAAGAAGGCGAACGAGCGTATTACGATCCACTGCCTGAAGTTCACAGTCTATCACAAGGTAAGTACTTATAATTACCCAGACTATTTAACACGCCAATTTTAATTCTAAGTTACGTTAGACAATTCTCTTTCAATCACTACCTTCTCCTAAAACAAATAAACGAAATCCACTGTTAAGCATTGCATGCAGTTAACAGTTTCCCGTTGTCAATCGGTATTTATCAAATTAGAATCCAACTACCTTTCCATAATTTATTCAAGGTATCAATATCAGAAACTAGCAATATTAACGTGTAGAAACAGTACTCTTGATATCACTCGGACGTCGTCCAATCCACATTTTACCTCTAGCCGTTGGACGTACCTTTCGTAAGTCCATACGACTCTCTACCATTTCCTCAGCATCCCGTCGTTGTCGAGCACCCAGCGATAGTGCCTGGTGACAAAGCTCCCCTCAACACCCTGCGTTATTTCCATCGTCGACGATAGGCATCCTTCGTATGCCCGAAGACAACTTCTCATTACCTTCTCTCGCCTAATAATATCGATAACAAGAGACAATATATCGCGTAAGAATTCTTAAATAGAATTCTAGAATTAATTTCGCTCTGGACGTGGTCCAATCCTCATTTTACATATAGTTGCAACGCATACTTTTACCGTAGGCACAAGCAACTTTCTGCCATTTCCTCAACTTCCTTTCGTTGTCGAGCACCCAGCGATAGTGCCTGGTGACAAAGCTCCCATCAACACCCTACGTTATTTCCATCGTCGACGATAGGCATCCTTCGTATGCCCGAAGACATTCTCCTTAACCATCGACCTTCCTTTTGAATTCATATTTAAAACCAAATGAATAAACGTATCGGATATTGATATCTCACTCTCTCTAGGTCCCCTTCATGTTATCTCACGATAATCCTTATCTAACTCATTATAAATATATTATTCTCATCATTGCCTCTACCAATTAATTCAAATGCTACCCAGATCTACTGAATTAGACGTCCAAGGATTAACAAACGATGATGCAAATTCAATTATAAATATAATTATCGGGCTACTAACTGACGTTTTAGAAGGAACTATTGATATCGATCAACTCATAGTCTGCTTAGATAATCTTCATATCCCTGGTGCTCAAATAAGCGTCGAATTCACAGACGATTAAATAAATATCAAATTTATTTTATTAATTAGCCCCTGAATTATTATTATCCAGATGAATAAACAACTTCAAGGCTTAATTTGCAATACAAGAGGGAGAGGGAGAGGGAGAGGGAGAGGGAGAGGGAGAGGGAGAGGGAGAGGGAGAGGGAGAGGGAGAGGGAGAGGGAGAGGGAGAGGGAGAGGGAGAGGGAGAGGGAGAGGGAGAGGGAGAGGGAGAGGGAGAGGGAGAGGGAGAGGGAGAGGGAGAGGGAGAGGGAGAGGGAGAGGGAGGGAGAGGGAGAGGGAGGGAGAGGGAGGGAGAGGGAGGGAGAGGGAGAGGGAGGGAGAGGGAGAGGGAGAGGGAGAGAGAGAGGGAGAGGGAGAGGGAGAGAGAGAGAGAGAGAGAGAGAGAGAGAGAGAGAGAGAGAGAGAGAGAGAGAGAGAGAGAGAGAGAGAGAGAGAGAGAGAGAGAGAGAGAGAGAGAGAGAGAGAGAGAGAGAGAGAGAGAGAGAGAGAGAGAGAGAGAGAGAGAGAGAGAGAGAGAGAGAGAGAGAGAGAGAGAGAGAGAGAGAGAGAGAGAGAGAGAGAGACAGAGAGAGACTGGATAATGTTGGATAGGGGAAAAGTATGGTAAACGGTATCACGAATCTCGCCGTTATCACGGGAAATCCACAATTTACCAATTAATACTCAATTTGATCTATGAATATTTGAATGGTAAAATAACTTTCGATCAAGTCATAACTATTTTAAACGACATCGAAGATATCGCTAATAGATTCGATACTCCCAACTAGTAACTAATACCCCACTCCTGTGACCTACAACATTCCCTAGATCCGTAACTTCGGTCCTAGCTCTCGGCGTCCCAGAGGTATAGCCGGTGTAAGCAGGTTGCCTCACAAAAATAGAGAGCGCCCGTTTTCTCACTAGCCTAGGCATAGAGAGAGAAGGAAGATCACCCAGACGTGACAACATACATATTCATATATATATTCATACATATTCATATAAATTGCAATTAAAAATCCCAAACTTAGAAGAAAGAAATGCTTTTGTCAATGCATAAAAGTAAAATTATACACTGATAAATATAAATATGCACATTCTATTATTAATTTACGAATTTATCACATAAAATTTTGCATTACTATAAGGTTCCACTTGATCTCTTTGTAAAATATATTCTTCTAACTCAAATACATAAAACAGAACATACATACTCATATATATGCATAATCATAAATGTACATACATATTTATATATATGCATAATCATAAATGTACATACATATTCATATATATGCATAATCATAAATGTACATATATGCATAAACATAAATGTATATACATATTCACATATATGCATAAACATAAATGTATATACATATTCACATATATGCATAAACATAAATGTACATACATATTCATATATATGCATAATCATAAATGTACATACGTATTCATATATATGCATAATCATAAATGTACATACCCAGCAAACACGAGTATATAACTGTTATATTGTCATAATAAAACGAAATGTAACACGCAATATAACACGAATGTACAAGGTTATATACACGTTAGTAGTAATTTCCTACTCATATATATTACAGCTATATAACATTAATGTAACACGTAAATAACATGTTATATAACTTTCTTAAAAATTATATAATATTTACATAACATGTATAAAAGTTAGTTGTAATTTCCCATTTATACAAAATTGCAGTGATATAACATAAATATAGCGCGGTATAAATTATAAAATTGTTATATACATGTTATAACATGCAAATATGAAGTTAGGCGCATGTATGTATATGCGTATATGACAAAAGTACTTATAATTAGTTCAATGTAATTAAATAATAAAATTTAAATAATTTATTTTATAAAATTCTTTTATATTATTTTTTTAAAATTATTTTATAAAATTTTTATTTAAAATTAAATTTTATTTATATAAAAATAATAAACTTTACAGCCTAAATATTATAATATTATAAGCGATTTTCTCTCATTCGGACATTTATTTGTCCGCTTTCTAAGTTTTTGATCAGTTCAATATCTGAATTCTCTATTGGGATATATTAGAAAAATTAAACTGACAAAAATTAATTATGACATCTTTTTAATCTTAATAATAGTCATTTTTTGTAAGCTTTATATAATTCTCATGACTGAAATTTAAATACGAGATAGCTAGATCATCGTGCGTCGCATAGCGGTAAATGAAAGAACTAATGATTACTGAATATTGTTATTTTTGGAATATTGCTGTAACATTTCTCATAAAATATTACATATGTTATGTAATATTAAAGTAATGCTAATGTACCTTATTTGTTATATAACGTGTAATATTTCAGTTATATTGCTGTTATACTGTTATAACCAGTAAATAACAAAGAAATATAACCGTTTTAAAACACAATTATATTGCAGTTACAAAAGAAAATTATGTAACATAAATATTAATAATGTATAACTCATTATGTTATATTGCGTGTTACTTCTAGATTATATAATAGTTATATTCTGTGTTTGCTGGGTACATATTCATATATATGCATAATCATAAATGTACATACATATTCATATATATGCATAAACATAAATGTACATACATATTCATATATATGCATAAACATAAATGTACATACATACTCATATATATGCATAATCATAAATGTACATACATATTCCAGATGCGTACTACCTTTGAATATGGAAAATTCATAATAGTATGAATAACCCTGGGCTCTAAATCTAATAACACAACTCGTGGTACGTAATGCTCATCATCTGCTTGATAAAAAAAGACATCCTTTCTATCCGTTCGCTCTATTGCATAATCTTCCAAGATTCCTTCTGGGCTGATTCCATGCTCTGTGCATAATCTCTTCCAAAACTCAAATCCAACTATAAATAAAATGTATAAAAATATATAAATTTTATTCTAAGAAAGAAAATATATAGGTTTTATTACAAATTATAATAAAAGAGAAATTTTAAGTTTGTAAAATTGAGGCATAATGTAAAAAAAAAAGACGATAAAGATATTCGTTATTTTCATATTTGCAAGTGTTTGGAAATATCGTAGTTGTATCAAAAAATTATAAAACGTATGAAAAGGATTTATATTATATGAGACAAAATAACATGTAATACTTTGATTGCCACATTGGCCAAGCTGCAAAGTTATCACCTCGCTTGGCATTTTAACGTTCTAACTATTCAATTATAAATCACTTTATTTTCTTGATGCTTTTCTTATGCCTTCAGTGGTTTACTGTTTCTGCTGATCATGATATTTTTTTTCTTTTGACCTTTTAAAGTAAATGCTTTCAGTCTGTACAGACTATCTCGCACTTTTATTATTAGAATATTACTAGAATATTACAAAGCACACGCATTACATTTGTTTCTTTATGGTATTATTTAAATAAATTGCAATTAAAAATCCCAAACTTAGAAGAAAGAAATGCTTTTGTCAATGCATAAAAGTAAAATTATATACTGATAAATATAAATATGCACATTCTATTTTTAATTTACGAATTTATCACATAAAATTTTGCATTACTATAAGGTTCCACTGATCTCTTTGTAAAACATATTCTTCTAACTCAAATACATAAAACAGAACATAAACATAAATGTCTATACATATTCATATATATACATAATCATAAATGTACATACATATTCATATATATGCATAATCATAAATGTACATACATATTGAAAGCGACGCGCAGCTGTTTAGCACAGCGTCCGACAGCCGTTGTTACCGAATACCCGTGCGGTACTGCCACCATGGGTAGACCGGGTGGCGCACAAGTATGCGTGCGCACGCGATACCGCGCGACACCGTAACCGAATTGCGCCGAGAGAGAAATCACACTCTCCATCGAGATGTGCGAGCGAACAGACATAGTGAGCAAGAGAGTCATTAGAGAAAGTGTAGCATTGTGAATTAATTGCTTATTAAACAGTTGTTAATATTTAGACTCAATTGAATCATCCTTGGACTATCCCGAGATCCTCAGTAAGTTACTCCAAAATTCCTCATACCCATCTTCCTTAAGGGCAACACCCGGTATCCACGTGCCTGCCTAAGTTCACCATCAACGACGCAAGTATTCTGTTATAACATTATTAGTTTGAAGTGTACTAACTTTCATCTCAGAAGTGGGATCTAACCGACGGTTGCTCCGGTTTGGAGGAGAGGAGCAGAAATTAAAAGACGCAGAATTGGCGTTAAGGGGTTTATTCAAATCCATCGAGAACGTTCGAGAACGATCACGTGATCGGCGCATGGTGCGAACACGTGCACAGGAGGTGATGGATCGGGCAAGTCTGGAGAAGCTCTCTACCGAGCAGTTGAGGGCAGAGGCAGCCAAATATGGGCTACCGACCACGGGAAACTGGAATGCACTGATTGACTCCATCATGACCCATCTGGAGACGCATGGACCAGTTCAAGAAATGATGGAGCTGGCTTCTCCCAAGCAGCCAACAACGGCCGCCATGTTGAAGACGGCCAAGGCGACCACGTCGCACAAGGATCCGCAGACACCCGGCACGGACACCATGCGACAGATGCTGCAATCGATGCAGCAACAGCAGCAACAGCTGGGGCAGATCCTCCAGTTATTAATGGAGCAGCGTACGGAGGGCACCAGGCAACAGGAAGCAGCGTCACCGACGCTCGACCGGGCGCCGTCGCGAGATTCCCCGTCGGACGAGACGGGCCGACGATCGACGGAGCCGTGGTCATCGGGATCAGCGGTGCAGGCGCTGGCCCACCAGATACCGGAATTCGCCGGTACAGAGGAGGACAATGTCCACTCCTGGGTCAAGAGAGTGGACAAAGTAGCTCAGGTCCATGGAGCGACGGACGGAGCGGCGCTGTTGGCGGCGTCCAGTAGGCTCACCAAGTCCGCACGCAGGTGGTTCGACGTCCAAGGAGACGCGGCGGTCGAATCTTGGGTAGGCCTACGCACAGAATTGATCAAAATGTTTGATAGAAAAATACCATTCTTCAGAGCGATGCAAAAGATAGAGGCTCGCAAGTGGGTGCCAGGTAAGGAGTCATTTGATGACTACGCATTAGAGAAGTTGTCTCTAATGCACCGGCTGGACCTCCCAGAGGACGACCGAATCCAGCTGTTGGTGAGCGGCATCCAGCAACTTCCCATGAGGGCCACGGCGCTGTCGCTGACTGCAGTCACCGTGGACTCCTTTCTAGAGAGGATGCGCACCATCACGCAGGGCACGGCGGACGTCGAGAGGAAGTCCACACCGGGACTCCAGCAGGCCAAGAAGGACGGCACCTGCAAAAACTGTGGGAAAAAGGGACTCAGTCACCAACAATGTAAGTCAGAACTTAATTGTTTTTACTGTAAGGAGCGCGGACATCGAAGGTTTGACTGTCCGGCCCTTAAGAAGAAGGAGAGCAGACCGACAGCTAAGATGGGCAATTCTCCAACGGTGGCTGCGGCGAGCGTAGATCCCGACCCGTCGGAAGCGAGCGAGGTCGCGGCTGTCGACGAGACAGGCTCCCAGTTAATTGTCGACAACCCATTAAGTCAAGTAAGCCTGTCAGGTAGAAAAGATAAATTGTTAGCGTTAGTAGATACAGGTAGTCCCGTGTCTTTCATAAAAGCGAGCGTTTATAGAAAATTAGTTAATCCGACTAATAGTAAAATCGTAAGCGTAGAAACAAATTTGAGGAATTTGTCAAACCAAAGATTAGATATTTTAGGCATAATCGCGGTAAAGTTGAATATTGAAATATTAAATTGTAAAGAATTTCTAATAGACTTACACGTTATAAACAGCGGGTCGTTTCAAGGAGACATTATTATAGGTCGCGAGTTTTTGTGTAAAAATAAACTTACCTTGGTTTATAATCCAGCAGCGAAGGACGTAGAACAAACAATAAATCTGTTTTCGTTTCTGCCTTTGTGTGTCGACGAGGAAGGAGCGGATGACCTAGAACAAATAATAAAAGAAAACAATATAGATTTCGATTTTGAAACAAAGCAGCAGTTACAGAATTTAATATTAAATATTAGAGATCGTGAGGTCGTACCTGTTGACGATGATTATACCGTTCAGGTCAACCTGAAGGACACCTCGGTGTTCGTATACGCGCCGAGGCGATTCGCAATGGAGGAACGAAGACAAATGCGTCAGATCACGGATGATCTATTAAAGCGAGGGATAATCCAAGCGAGCGCATCTCCGTACTGTGCGAGAGTCCTTCTAGTAAAAAAGAAAAATGGTCAACCAAGACTTTGCGTTGATCTTCGACCATTAAATAGTCGCGTGTTTAAACAAAAATATCCGTTTCCGATAAATAATGAGACAGCCAGCGTGTATCACATAATTTTAATATTTTGCGATTTGTTTCTTGGAAACATTCACAAAATTCTTTGAAAATTGCTGTACGTTTTGGGCTGCTGTTCAAATAATTAGAAATTTTTTTAATAAAATATATTTTTTATTTAATCGGCTCTCAATATTAATAAATAATAAATAAATAAATGTGATCTGATGTTCTAGATGTCGGCAACTAGAGCCAAGCGCGAAAATTAATTTCTAATTTTTCGGAACAGTATCTCTTGGTTTGAGATCACTGAGTTCCATTTGATTAATTATCAATTACTTATAGATACTGTTCCGAACTTATAGATACTGTTCCGAAAAATTAGAAATTAATTTTCGCGCTTGGCTCTAGTTGCCGACATCTAGAACATCAGATCACATTTATTTATTTATTATTTATTAATATTGAGAGCCGATTAAATAAAAAATATATTTTCTTAAGTTTACGCCTGGGCCTAAACATGGCGTTATTTACAAAAACATCTAATTTAGAAGGCAAATGAAAAATATAGAATCGAAAGGGTCTGAATAGCTTAGTGGTAAGAGCAGTCGCCCGGAAAGCGAAAGACGCGGGTTCAATTCCCGCTTCAGCGACTTTTCGGACCTATATTTTTCTCGCCTATTTTTCCATTGGAAGTACGAGGTTAATTGATAATTAATCAAATGGAACTCAGTGATCTCAAACCAAGAGATACTGTTCCGAAAAATTAGAAATTAATTTTCGCGCTTGGCTCTAGTTGCCGACATCTAGAACATCAGATCACATTTATTTATTTATTATTTATTAATATTGAGAGCCGATTAAATAAAAAATATATTTTCTTAAGTTTACGCCTGGGCCTAAACATGGCGTTATTTACAAAAACATCTAATTTAGAAGGCAAATGAAAAATATAGAATCGAAAGGGTCTGAATAGCTTAGTGGTAAGAGCAGTCGCCCGGAAAGCGAAAGACGCGGGTTCAATTCCCGCTTCAGCGACTTTTCGGACCTATATTTTTCTCGCCTATTTTTCCATTGGAAGTACGAGGTTAATTGATAATTAATCAAATGGAACTCAGTGATCTCAAACCAAGAGATACTGTTCCGAAAAATTAGAAATTAATTTTCGCGCTTGGCTCTAGTTGCCGACATCTAGAACATCAGATCACATTTATTTATTTATTATTTTTTTTAATAAATTCATTGCAATACGCAGGTATTTTATTACATGCAGTATGCGCTGCTAATGCAGCGGAGTGGCAAGGGCATGTTAAAGTTAATAAACGTGGGCATAGTTTTTCCAAATTTTTTTTGAACGATAAATATTTCCCTGTCATCACAGATGCGTTATCGCACGATAAGGCGACAATATTTGGAAATGGTATGCAGTTTCCACATTTCACATTTAAATGCCTGAAATAACTTTTCTGCGCTTGAATCTTTGGCATCAATATCGATTAATTTGACTAATTGCGAGCGAACATCTAATGTCTCCGAATCAACGTATCGGACAAAAAAAGTCATTCATTTATTATTAGATATGTCTGATGTTTCGTCAATAAAAACTGAAAACTTTGTATTTTGAATTTTATTGACGACACGATCCGTCTCAATCGGATACAAAACGTTTGTAATAATGCCTTTACATTTCGTTCGACTCATGCTCATGCTTTTCAATACGTCAGAATCTTCTCCTATTTGTTGAAAAAATGTAAGAATCTATGTTGCATTTTGATGAGTTCGATTTGATCACGTTCGGAATGGCTACAGAAAATATTGCATAAAGTTCGATTTGATCACGTTCGAAATGGACACGTTCGATTTGTTCACGTTCGGAATGGCCACAGAAAATATTGCATAAAGTTCAATTTGACCACGTTCGGAATGGACACGTTCGATTTGACCACGTTCGAAATGGCCACAGAAAATATTGCATGAAGTTCGATTTGACCACGTTCGGAATGGACACGTTCGGAATGGACACGTTCGATTTGACCACGTTCGAAATGGACACGTTCGGAATGGACACGTTCGATTTGCCCACGTTCAGAATGGCCACAGAAAATATTGCATGAAATTCAATTTGACCACGTTCGGAATAGACACGTTCTATTTGACCAAGAAGGGAAGGTTAAGTTTACTTTTCGACACCGGCGCAACCGTGACCTTAATTAAACTAAGAAACCTAAAAGGGGAAGATGATCTACGAAGGGACCCATGATCTACGAAGGGAAAATGGCATTGACCAGAGTAACGGGACACCAGATCCAGACCATAGGCAAAATCAAGGCCACAGTAACCTTGAAGGACCGAAAAATACGGCATCCTATCTAC
Organism: Prenolepis imparis; assembly: GCF_030444845.1. Classification (NCBI taxonomy): domain Eukaryota; kingdom Metazoa; phylum Arthropoda; class Insecta; order Hymenoptera; family Formicidae; genus Prenolepis; species Prenolepis imparis. Next base: position 129,917 of record NW_028141177.1, read on the forward strand.
ATCGTGAAGGACGATTTCCTTATCGACTACGAAGGAATCTTGGGAGTAGATTTCTTGCAAAAGCACAAGAAAACGTGTGATTACGACAAAAAACAGCTACAACTAGCAGACACAATATTAAAATTACGCCCGTACCGCGCGCTAATGAAGCCGCGAAGCGAAACAATCGTCCGAGCCACCACCGACTCGAATAAGGTAGGCGTGGTGCGCGCCGAGGAAATGCTGCCCGGAGTATTTATCGGACACTGTCTCGTAGAACCAGAAGAATTTTCATGCCCGGTTAGTGTTATAAATACAACCGAAAAATACATTAAAATGTCAACTCCATGGGTAAACGTCGAGGAAATTACGAACACGGTGGCTCGAAGAGATAATGTCCCGCCCCCGCAGGAAGCGCCTACACTCTCCCGCAGAGAGCAAATAAAAAATTTACTCCGACTACAACATCTCAATCAAGAAGAAGAAAAAACATTGCTTCAAATCTGTGAGGAATTCGGTGACGTGTTTTACCTTAAAGGAGACGCGCTGACTTGCACTCCGACTACGTCACACGAAATCGCGCTCCGAGCTGACAGTGCACCTGTAAATGTACGCCCATACCGATTGCCGGAGAAACACAAAAAAGAAATAAATAAACAAATAGAGGGCATGTTGAAGGACAAGCTAATCCGACCTAGTAACCGCCAATGGAATGCGCCTTTACTTGTGGTCCCCAAAAAAGCGGATGCGGAAGGAAACCGAAAATTACGCATAGTTGTAGATTTCCGGAAACTTAATAATTTAACCATAGGCGATTCTTTTCCAATACCGAACATAACGGATATACTAGACCAACTGGGAAATGCAAAGTACTTCACCACCTTAGATCTAGCGTCGGGCTACCATCAGATACCTATGGCCGAGCCCGATAAATGCAAGACTGCATTTTCCACACCGTATGGACATTACGAGTTCAATCGAATGCCATTCGGGTTAACGAACGCGCCAGCTACATTCCAACGGTTAATGAACTCCGTGCTGACGGGACTACAAGGGATCAAATGTATACTTGGACGATATAGTAATATACGGTAACAGCCTACAGGACCACCACATGCGACTCACGAGGTTCTCTACAGATTACGTAAACACACCTTAAAACTCCAACCAGACAAATGCGAGTTCCTTAGAAAGGAAGTAATATATTTAGGGCACATCGTTACAGAAAAGGGGATCATGCCTGATCCTTCCAAAATAAACGCCGTACAAAAATTCCCCACTCCCACCAAAGCTAAGGAAATACAAGCGTTCATAGGTTTAGCAAGTTACTATAGAAAATTTATAGAAAATTTCTCAAAAATTGCTAAACCGTTGACAAAATTAACAAAAAAGGAAGAAAAATTTGAGTGGAACAGCGAACAGCAAAACGCATTTGACACGTTAAAAAATAAATTAACTACCGCACCCATACTAAAATATCCGGAATTCGACCAGGAATTCCTCGTAACAACGGATGCCTCAGATTACGCCATCGGAGCCATACTGTCGCAAGGCCCGGTAGGACAAGACCGCCCGATTGCTTACGCAAGCAGAATTTTGTCGCGGACGGAATATAACTATAATACTACTGAAAAGGAACTACTAGCCATAGTATGAGCAGTAAAACATTTCAGGCCTTATCTGTATGGTACGAAATTCAAAATTATCACCGATCACAAACCATTAGTATGGTTATTTAATGTAACGGATCCTGGATCGCGATTGATGCGTTGGCGATTAAAACTTGAAGAATACGATTACGAGATTGTACACAAGGCAGGCAAAGCTAATAAAAACGCCGACGCACTCAGCCGACACGTAGGTGAAATTAATAAAATCGATGAAGAAGAAATTAATAAAATCGATAAAAAAGAAATTAATGACACAAAAACAGAGCGGAAATACACGGAAGAGGAGAAACGCCGCATACTATATGAGTATCACGACGCGATATGCATTCACGCCGTTCGAATTACTTTACGGGCATCAAGCAACCCTACCTACGGCATTATCGCAACCCCCGACGCCGACATATACATACGATGACTACGCGCAAGAATTGAAAGAAAAATTACGCGCCGCCCAGCAAATCGCAAAGGAACACTTAAAAAACGAAAAGGTGAAAGCAAAGGATAACTACGACAAAAAATCGAAGAATACCACGTTCAAGGTAGGAGAAAAAGTACTATTACACAACGAAACCGTCCGCAGGGGCCGATCCAAAAAACTCGATGCATTATGGACCGGACCATACACAATTATCGACAAAATCTCCGATGTCAATTATAATATTAAAGTAGGACGAAAGATAATAAATACACATGCGAACCGTTTAAAAGCGTTCATAGAACATTAAGAAAGAAAAATTTCGGCACATCTATTTCCATTCCAGAGCGCTAATGGCATGGAAAACGCAGCCTACTACTGCAAGAAAAGACCTAGAAGAGGAATACGAGGTAGAACAATTTAATCGAGAGCCAGGGATATACTTCGAAAAAATCGGTTATCTACATCAAATAGAATCCAACTGGAAGTTAATAATTAATAAAGATCTAGGAACCTTAAATAAAAGATTCCACGATTTACAAAATTATATTGATCACGGACACCTCCTACACAAGATACAAAATAAAGAAAACTGCCAAATCCAAAAAACGATTATCGAAACGGAAAATGATAAATTAACACAACTCTTAAAACGAGTAAATACCATATACAGGACACCGACAAACAAACGAAGAGGACTACTCGACGGGATCGGGACACTAGCAAAAACACTCTTCGGAACCATGGATGCCAATGACGAAAAGGTCATTAAGGAACTACTTCTCTTACAAAATCAAGAGCAAACACTGCATCACACGATGAAAAATCAAGTAAAAATTTTAAACACAACAATTGCCCACATCGATAATCTGGAAAAAACAACACAATACAACGAACAACTACTACTCAATTTTACCACCAAAATCCAAAAACAGATGGCAAGTCAAGTACAACGAGAAGAAATACACGAATACTTCTCCATAATTAATGCCATAATAACGGATTTGATGAGAGACGCGGAAGACGTCATCGAACACTTAATGGCAGTAAAAACAGGAAGGATACATCCGAGGTTAATTCCGTTAGATCAAATCATAGAAAGTCTCAAGGAAGCCACGTCACAAGTGCCCCAAGGACTATTCCTCCCCTTCGGAATCTCCGAAGACAATTGAAAAATTCGTAACAGTTAGCGCATATTTTAATAACCCTTACGTACACACTATTTTGCGCTTCCCACTGATTTCGCATCCTAGATATAACATAGTGAAGGTTATCCCCCTACCGAGTTATAGCCACGGGAATTTATTTACCTTCGCAAAAATAAACCAACCGATGGTAGCCATTGATAACGAAAATCAAAACTATCTAACAATAACGCAAAGTAATTTAGAAAAATGTGATTGGTTGAAAATAATATCGGATCAGCAATAATCCCCACCCCATCACAATGGATATTATGGATAAAATTTAAAAATAATTTAGTATTACATTGATTATGTTACGTCCTGTGGACTGCACGATTCTTTTCTCCTCCCCGATTTACGCAGATTCGCGTTCCGCGAACATATTAATTATAAGACCGAAATTAGTTATAAGAATTAAACGGAGAAAGACAGTGATTGTGAAACAACTCGATCGGTGAGATTACGAAACCTACACTTTGAGCAATAAGTCATAGGTAATGTTGAAATATCACGATCGACACACGCTATCAGCAGACCAAAGATCGGAATTAGGAAAGAACTCTTCATACAAGGAAGCAATACGTTGCGCAAAGGGGATTAAACACCGAACATATGACTATGAGTCACAAGAAAAGAAGACGCCCTTTGCCCTATAGGAAGGGCAGACGAATAGTATAAAAGCAGCGAATCTTCCAAGAACGCTCTATTAATTCCGCCTACGTCGTGGCAGTTACACACTTCTGGATCCTCGTATTAAACATACATTGTGACCATCGGGGCTCAACAACCAGCTACCAGTCAACCTACACCTTCGCCCACACCACTCGAAGGAATCATCGATCCTGAGGATCAACCTATAGCTGCCAACTCGCTCACCAAATAATATACAGCCAACAGTGAGTACTTTCATTCTTCTACGATCACGGAAGTGAATAAATCCCCGGAATCGCGACTAAACTTAATAAGTAGTGGAAATCGCTGCCCGTCGAGCATTGAAACATGCTCTCCGATTGAAACGGGACGATTAAAAGCCAACGCGAATCCTCAACCGCCTCATAGCACATCAACGTTACACACACACTCATATATAATTGTTTATACATGTCCACAAATTCAAATGTCTAATTCTCCGAATATTATTAAGATTTTATTTTTTTTGAATAAATGATAATTATTTACATTACGCGAATTTAAAGTCTTATTTAAACCCCTGCGTTGCTTCATATATCCCCCGAGATCGCACAAGATCCTATTCCGCGTAAAAGGGATTTAATTCCCTTACCGAAAAGGACCGACGAACGGACCCCTGAAATAAGCCAGGTAAAAGCGACTATCCAGTCGTTGACCTGCAAAAGGGCCAGACAGTCCGTTCGACCCGAAATCACTCCTATTTCGGGAAAACGCTGTTACGACCTTCGAGCCTTTCCTTCGTGCAGGCCAGGACGTAACAATTACATTGAAAAGATTCTTTTAAAATGTACTCCGCCAGCATGAATTATTACATTCCAGTACAAGAGAGCAATGTTTTGTACAAGAAGAAATGTGACAAGTAAGTTTCAATATTATCTGTTAAATGAATTTTTCAATAAACAATTTTTTTTTGTTGTTAAATAATTATTTTCAATAAAATTTTTGTAGCGCTTCATTTCATCGAGCGGCTCGTATACTTGGAAGAAGATACGTCTTAACCCCAACATCATACAAATATTTGGAAATAGGAATCAGCGTCCGAATAACATCCTATGTGGAATTGGCTCTCGGTGATAATCGAGGCAATCAAATAATATTACCCATTGTTTGTATTGCTTTCTGTTTTGTTTGTACCCTTACAGGTGTAAATATACCGAATGTTCAAAATTGATATTAGAGCTAATAATGTCATTTTTGGGATATTTCAATTTACGGGTACTGTTTTGTAATTGCCTGCAGACGTTTGTACCGCTTTCCATTTTGTTCGTATCTATACAGGTGTAATTATACAGAATTTTTAAAATTGATGTTACAGCTAATAATGTCATTTTATGAGAAATTTTAATTCTGTAAACGCTGTTTTGTTACCGTCTGCAGACGTTTGTATTGCTTTCCGTTTTGTTTGTACCCTTGCAGGTGTAAATATACCGAATGTTCAAAATTGATATTAGAGCTAATAATGTCATTTTTGGGATATTTCAATTTTGTATACGGGTGCTGTTTTATAATTGCCTGCAGACGTTTGTACCGCTTTCCGTTTCGTTTGTACCCCTACAGGTGTAAATACACCGAGTTTTAAAAATTGATGTTACAGCTAATAGTGTCATTTTTTAATATATTTTAATTCTGTAAACAAGTGCTGTTTTGTTATCGTCTGCAGACGTTTGTACCGCTTTTTGTTATATTTGTACCCCTACAGATAAAAATATACCAAACCTAGGTCGCAGAAGCCAACAACTGGAATTTCCGAGATCTGCCGTTTATCCTGATCCTATCTTTATCAAAAGTGCATGCGGCACATTGATATCATGAAAACTAGGCAAACCTAGGTCGTAGAAGCCAGCAAATCGAGTTTCCGAGGTCCGCCGTTCATCCTAATCCTATCTTCATCATTCGTGCATGCGGTACGTTGAAATCATGAGAACTAGGCAAACCTAAGTCGTAGAAGCCAGCGGTTCCAGTTTTCGAAATCCGCCATACATCCTGATCTTATCTTCATCAAAAGTGCATGCGGCACGTTGAAATCATGGAAACGTAACAAATCTAGGCCGTAGAAGTCAACAAATCAAGTTTTCGAAGTCCGCCGTTCATCCTAATCTTATCTTCATGTGAGGTAAATGCTGTAAAGTAAATTCATGAAAACGTTGCAAACGTATATCGTAGAAAACAACAACACAAGTTTTCCGTTTGTACCCCTACAAAAAAAAATATACCGAATGTTCTATTTTGAGATTAGAGCTAACATTGTCATTCCTTGAGATATTATAAATCTGTAAACGGGTATGTTTTGTAATTGTTTGTACCGCTTTCTGTTTCGTTTGTACGCCTACAGGTGTAAATATACCGAATGTTCAAAATTGATGTTAAAGCTAATAATGTCATTTTTGGGATATTTCAATTCTGCATACGGATGGTGTTTTGTAATTGCCTGCAGACGTTTATACCGCTTTCCATTTTGTTCGTATCTATACAGATGTAATTATACAGAATTTTTTAAATTGATGTTACAGCTAATAATGTCATTTTATGAGAAATTTTATTTCTGTAAACGGGTTGTTTTGTAATTGTTTGTAGACGTTTGTACCGCTTTCCGTTTCGTTTGTACCCCTACAGGTGTAAATACACCGAGTTTTAAATATTGATGTTACAGCTAATAGTATCATTTTTTAATTCTGTAAACGAATGTTGTTTTGTAATCGTCTGCAGACGTTTGTACCGCTTTTTGTTATGTTTATATCCCTACAGATAAAAATATATCAAACCTAGGTCGCAGAAGCCAGCCCCTCGTTGTCCGCCACCTTGACGTGGTGCGGGGGCTCACCCTTCGCAAGGTTTTGCTAAGAGCGGACAGTGCCACTAATACAGAATTTTTAAAATTGATGTTACAGCTAATAATGTCATTTTTGGGATATTTCAATTTTGTATACGGGTGCTGTTTTGTAATTGGCTACAGACGTTTGTACCGCTATCCGTTTTGTTTGTACCTTTATAGGTGTAAATATACCGAATTTTGTTAATTGATATTAGAGCTAATAATGTCATTTTTAGGATATTTCAATTTTGTATACGGGTGCTGTTTTGTAATTGCCTGCAGATGTTTGCACCGCTTTCCGTTTCGTTTGTACCCCTACAGGTGTAAATACACCGAGTTTTAAAAATTGATGTTACGGCTTACAGCTAATAGTGTCATTTTTTAAGATATTTTAATTCTGTAAACGAATGTTGTTTTGTAATCGTCTGCAGACGTTTGTACCGCTAACCGTTATTTTCATCTTTCATTAGATCAGGTACTTTTTTATTCACGAGCGGTATACCATACACATTGTCCGCAGCGTAATCGCTCGTATCAAATTTGTCGAGGTTGCGCTTTATATTCTCGTACACATCTTCACAGTTTCGAAGTGATATATTAGGCTGTCTGTGTCGGTGTACATTACCCTGCATCTGTCACGCTACAGCGGTGACATGTACTCATGTTGAAATTCGTATAAACATGTTTTGGAGATGTCGAGTATGCACATGCCGACATAGATTGATTTGTAAAATTTTACTTCGAGTTTACGTAATTCTACAGCAATAAGATTTTCCGAAAAAAAGCTTCTACTGTGGAAATTTGGTTTCGCAATCATTGCCTCTGCACCGTATCTTCCTTCCCAATGTGTGATAAGTTTTACATCAACCCGATTACGCACATTTTTCATCGTTTTGCCGAATACTGCATTATTCATCAATTTATATAAATTTTTTTCAAAATTATTTTTCGCGTGTGTTCTAAATTGCGTATTAAGTTCGATATAATTTCGAAGCCATGGAAGGCCGTGACGCGTACATTGCTGCAGGTTGCGGTAGTGTATCACATATCGCTTCTTATCATATAGCGTTGCGAGAAGCTTATCTTCCCGGTTGCCTGGCGGCTTGTCGCGTGTCGGGCAAAACGGTAGGTCAGTGTGCGTGTCGTGAAGATGTCGTGGATATTCTAAATCTACCTCGAGGATGTAGTCTGTGGGTGAATCGAGCGCGATATATGATGTGTCGAAATTAGATACATCGTCGACCCATTGAAAATTAGCATAAGGCAATGGTTGACACATTGCCCATCCATACAAATTATTTACATCGAAATACATTAGATACGAAGATGATTTCAATGGATCGTACGACTGCATGTACTTGTTATTAGCGTGTGCATATCTGTTTGAACATTGACTCAGACCGCCGCGTATACCCTGTTTGATAAACATTACCATGTCAACGTCTAAGTAATTCGAACGTAATTTTTGTATGCTTTAACATGGCGTCCCACGTATACCCGGGGAGAGTATAATAATACGCGGGGTCGAGCCCATAACTCTCGATACATTTATCCCGGAAATTTTCAAAAATGTCAGCTAATAACAAGACATCAGTTTTTAAATATAAATCGCTATATTCACCCAGCGTTTGAATGGAGAACCGCTCCCATACGTTTTCGGCGTGCGCGTAATCGCTCTCGGATACTGTGTCGCCGGTCAAGGAACTGTAGAATGATTCGCGGGGCGGTAAACACGTATCTTGCAACCTTTCAAAACAGTTGATATATTCGTATGGAAAGACGCCCTTCCGTGTTAATAGATTGAAATTTTCGGTTGATAAATTTTGAAATTCCGAATGTAAAATTTTGAGTTTTTCTTTACTTAGAAATGATGCCAATTTGTCGAGACTAGTATTGAGAAATTTATAGGAATCGATAAAATCGTAATTTTATGCAAGCTTTCCAATCTTTGTCATCGTTGGTACTATTGACAGTTTTTGTAAATGATATATATTTTTCCTTAGTTATTGGAAGTAAATCGATTCCCCCTTCGAAAGCTGTAGCTATTTCCTTAATTATGAAATGTGAGTCGTAACCGGATAAATTATGAAATACTATTGGAATACAAAAAGAGTTTTTATAATTTAAGTTGCAATTTGAGTGTGCTGGACCTCTGTATCGCCCGGTCAGATGGCAATGATCGCGTACGCGTGTATCGTCATCTTGCGTGAATGGTTTCTCACATATATGACTGTTGTAACCGTAAACACTATGACCCAAAAACCCACAAAAGAGAACGCAGAATCAGCATTTCAAAAGATAGAAAATTTTGAATATGTTGCATTTTGAACACCTGGGGGATGACAGCAGCCGGTGCATTGGTGCTTAAAATTTTGAATATATTGCATTTTGCACATTTTGACCTTGACAATAATTCTAACATTTCATTTGAGGATGATGTCATAGCAGCCGCGCATCGGCGCTTGAAAATTTTGAATATGTTGCATTTTGCACATTTTGACTTTAACAATAATTCTAACATTTCATTTGAGGATGATGTCAAAGCAGCCGCGATTGGTTGAAAATAATATCGGATCAGCAATAATCCCCACCCCATCACAATGGATATTATGGATAAAATTTAAAAATAATTTAGTATTACATTGATCACTCGATTGAAAAGGTTTTTTTAAAATGTACTCCGCCAGCATGAATTATTATGTTCCAGTACAAGAGAGGAATGTTTTGTTGAACAACAAGAAGAAATGTGACAAGTAATTTTCAATATTATCTGTTAAATGAATTTTTCAATAAACAACTTTTTTTTTGTTGTTAAATAATTATTTTCAATAAAATTTTTGTAGCGCTTTATCTCATCGTGCGGCTCGTATACTTGGAAGAAGATACGTCTTAACCCCAACATCATACAAATATTTGGAAATAGGAATCAGCATCGGAATAATATCCTATGTGGAATTGGCTCTCGGTGATAATCGAGGCAATCAAATAATATTACCCATTGAAACATGGAAATCTCTAATGCGGAAACGAGCAGACATTGAGCAGCTAACTGAAACTCCGCTGTGGATTAGTGATCTGACACTCGAAGCGGTTAACATGTATATTTCAAAAATTATAAAAATTACTTCATTTGATAATTCTTTGTACATGAAACCATCAACGTTACTACATTTATTCGATTTCGACAAATGTATTGATCATATATATTCCTGGCTGTGTGAGAATACTCATAGTGTTAATGAAAAATTTAAGCAATTTGTAAATGTATTACAACGCAATAATATCCACGATGTGAACAATGCCGCAAAGGCGATACGTGATAGTAATATGTTTAAGGGTCGGCAGGCGACACGGTGGAGACGCCTGTCGGCCGGCCGGGAACTACGGATTCTTTCATATAAGATATTAGCCAAAATACTGAATGAATCTGATTAAATTTGCGATATTTCTAATCAGTAGAATTGTCCGCAGCCCGCTAAAGAGCTATTTTTTGGAAAAAACGTAAAAATAAAATTTATAATAAATTTGGTGAAATACGCAGCTATCTACGGGTAAGGTTGGGTTAGCCAGGAGTCCGTATTTAATTTATTATAAATTTTTCAGAGCAAAAATGCAAAATTCGACTCTTAGGCGGGCTGCTTTATTATATAAAGAATATATAAAAAAAATTTAATGAAGCTACGTGACTTCTTCGATGCAAAATCTTATATGAACGAATCTCACTAGATCTATATCTAAGAGCAGCTCATGGGGACATTTTCTGGTAACATACTGACAGCTTGACAAGGAGAGAGATAATCGTTCTGTCTTTGTCTCTCTTGCATTACGTATGTAGTAGCGTCCATGTAGGCACAAATACTAATATGTTGAGCACACGGATGCGATTATTGAAAGATAATGTCAACAAGAACCGGCTATCGTATTACCTTTGTTTCTCTGTATATGTAAAACGAGGTTAACGATATCTTAGATCTTGCTCCTAACAATATCTTCCAATAATTGTATCTTATTGTATGCCGTATCTCGCATATATTATGTATCTCAAATTATAGAATAATGATTTATTAAATATTAAAATATATATTTTTTTAAAGGATTATTATATGTATAATTTAGAAAGAATATTTAAAATATTTATAAGTTTATATATATATGTATATATATATGTATATATATATATGTATATATATATTATATGTGATTGACAAGTATGTGTTATCTTGATTTCTTATTGATGTTACTGTATAAAAATATCAGCTGCATAAAGAATAATATAAAGAACTTATGAATAACATATAAATAGCTCAATGCAAGGTGTTCGGTCTATCACCCTGAAAACTCGAGTTCAAGTCTATCGGTATATATATATATTTTTTTATATTTATTATTATTGGAATATATAGAAATTATTAAAAATATATATTTTTAAAGGCGATACTTAAGAATTTTTAAATATTGAAAATATTTCAATAATTTTACAACTACAAACACATTGTATATATAAATGCAAAAAATTCGGTAAATAAATTAATCCAGTAATAAATCTATCTCTCTAAATCAGTAATCAATATATATATATATCAGGGATCCGGACCGAAACAAAATTAGGGTTCGGTTTCGGTTACGGTTTAATAAAATATTGAATAACTGTTCCGGTTCTAGTTTCGGTTTTTTGATAAATAAAAAAACCGAAACCGTTTAAATTATGATTTTTTCGGTTACGGTTCCGGTTTTTAAAAATTTTTACTTTTTGTTTTTCTAATTAAATTAATTTCTAAATTATATTACTTTAAAAAATTATTATTAATTTTTATGACATAAATAAACAACACTTCATATTATACATAAAAATATATTTAGATATAGGTATATATAATATAGATACATATATAAATATATTTTCATATGTCATAAAAATTAATAATAATTTTTTAAAGTAATATAATTTATATATACTTTATATATATATATATATATATATATATAACAGAAAATATAATATCTTCACAGCTATCATTATTGCGATAATACATACACGTTTCAGAACACTTAAAAAATAATTATAATTAAGCAATTATTGTAAACGACCCAACTGGCTTAATTGATCTTTCTTAATTCGATATCATATATAAATATACAGACTACGTTTCGACCTTTGGTTCAGGTCCTTATCAAGTCTAAAATTAAAGGATAATACTATATAGAAGGAATCATTTTATAAAAGCATAGCGCAAACCAAGTTGAAAACAACAATTATTATAAAGTAAATGATTAAAACATACCTTACTTAAAATTTTTTTCTTTTTTCAACATGTTACAATTCTCTCATCTGTACTAAACGTTTCGTATAGATGGTAAAAAACGAACTAAGTTAGACTTCCTTTATTATTCTATCATAAATAGGGTTTAAATTCTCTGTGTCTTTATGTAGATTAATCGTGTTGTTAAATTTTTTTATATAAAACATTTCAGCTATCTCTCTTTTCCTAGTATGTGTTTCACGATGTAAAATATTAAAGGTTGTCCATTTAAAGTCATGTAAATATTCATTTCTATGTTTGTTTTAGCAATTATTAGACAAGATTCCCTTAACAATATGTAAGTTCTTATTATGGAAATGTTCATCAGATAACAAAATAGCGTGATCGACTAATTGTAAGTTGTTAATGATGTAACCAAAGCGTTATAAGCAAACATAGAAATGAATATTTACATGACTTTAAATGGACAACCTTTAATATTTTACATCGTGAAACACATACTAGGAAAAGAGAGATAGCTGAAATGTTTTATATAAAAAAATTTAACAACACGATTAACCTACATAAAGACATAGAGAATTTAAACCCTATTTATGATAGAATAATAAAGGATGTCTAACTTAGTTCGTTTTTTACCATCTATACGAAACGTTTAGTACAGAGAGAATTGTAACATGTTGAAAAAAGAAAAAAAATTTAAGTAAGGTATGTTTTAATCATTTACTTTATAATAATTGTTGTTTTCAACTTGGTTTGCGCTATGCTTTTATAAAATGATTCCTTCTATATAATATTATCCTTTAATTTTAGACTTGATAAGGACCTGAACCAAAGGTCGAAACGTAGTCTGTATATTTATATATGATATCGAATTAATAAAGATCAATTAAGCCAGTTGGGTCGTTTACAATAATTGCTTAATTTTATTCTTCACTGGCGACACAAAAATACTCTTATAATTATAATTGTATAATATTGCACTTCGAGGAGACAGTTATCATGACACTTCCGTCATTTGCGCAAAAACAGAAAAAAATACCGAAAAGAACCGTAAACCGAAAATAATTTAACGGTCCGGTTATGGTTCCGGTGTTATAAATTTATCAGAATTTCAATACGGTTTACGGTTTCTGTTCTACTAAAAAACCGGTTATGGAACGGTTATCGGTTTTGGTCCGGGTCCCTGATATATATATATATATATTAGTTATTGATTTATTACAGGATACATTAATTTATTCACGGAATTATTTTGCATTTTTATGTATATGATGGTTGTAAAATAATTGATCTTTTCAATATTTAAAAATTCTTAAAGTTAATCGCCTTTAAAAATATATTTTTTAAAATAATTTTTATATATTCTAATATATTTTTAAAAAAAATCATATTGATAGACTTGAACTTGAGTCTTCAGGGTGACAGACCGAACACCTTGCATTGAGCTATTTATAATATGTTACTCGTATGTTCTTTACATCACGATTTATATGGAGCAAGTATTCTTATACAGTAACATCAATATAATCAAAAAGTAATTAAGTAATACATATTTGTTAGCCTATAAATCTACAATTGCCACTACATGTTAGACAAGAATTAAAATACTCGTTCTCTCCTTGTCTCTCTATCGCGCTGACGATACATAAAATATCGATAAAAAAGTAGAAGTAAAAAAGCAATAAATTGCCAAGTCTAATAAGCGCCCGTGTCTTACATGTTGTATATTAGTTCACTCTGCGAATTATTATTTTATCATTATTATTTATCATTGTACAATTTGGAGACATATATATAAATTTTTGACACTATTTGTTATATATACGCACATATGTGCATAAGCATATATAAAATTTACAAAAAGTGGGTGCTTATTAGCCTTGCTACATTCCTGCCTTCTGCTACGGAAGGCCAGAAAGCATTTTCAGGCCGTATCTCGCGTGTAGCATGTCACGTGATTAGCACGGTAGAGGAACAAGGATAACGTGATTATCGATCCTTGTCTCTCTACCGTGCGTCCGCGTGAGCAATGCAATAGTGTGTACGTGTACGGATATACACCACTACATAGAACCTGAAATTGGTTTTTCAACGTTGGTAACACTGAAACCGGAGTTTCGCGTTGTCACCGCGCGAGGTCTCCAACATCAATTCGGAGTTTGCCTGGGTCGCCTGCCGACCCTTAATAGCGAATCACTTATAGATTGTGAATTGATAACTTGTGCTATAAATGAAATTATTTATAATGCTTGCAACAAATAAATTATTTTACTGTTAAACTGTGTTTAATTCTTTCTTTCCCGCCCCTGTTCTATATGTATATAAATAGTAAGTAGGAATACTATGAGAGTTCTAACTCAGATCCTCTGAGGGGGGTGCGGGGCGCGGGGGGTTCTCCGGGGCGAGGGGTATGACGTCACGCGGGGCGGGGGTATCTCGGTGGCGCGGGGGTTGACGTCACGCGGGTGGAGGGGGATGTTTCGACAAAGGAGGGGGAGTTTTCTGAGTGCAATATTTGTAGATGGTATCTTTACGACTTTTTTATGAGGGTTCTTAGACATTTTCCCCAAAAAGGTATAGAACAAGCGCCGATGATTGACAATTTTGTACCCTCGTTAATATAATTTTATTACGGAAGCGCCGATGTCCGGCTGCTCGAACTTGTCAACGGAGCGTTCTAGAGTTCATTAAAACTATGTTTTTCATTTTATGGACATTTTATCATTAGGAAAGGAATGAAGATTTTAGGACCGACGCTGCGACGAACATGTCAAACGTGATTTAATAGGCCTCTACCTATTTGCGTTGACGTTCGGCAGCTTTGTACCCTCGCGGAAAATCCTCCATAAACGAGAGCGAAACATTTTTTCTTAATATTTTTAAGGAAGAATGCAACGTATCGGCGCCAACGTTTGGCTGCTTTGTACCCTCGCAGAAAATCGGTCGTAAACAGATAGCGCTCGATTTTATTACTATGATATTCCTTTGCGATAATTTTGAGAGGGATGGGGGTTGAAACTTATGGAGAGCGGGTCTGTATCCACGATGTTCATCACAAAGTATTCAGTATTCATATAGTAAAGAGCTAAGTGTCCTGTGCGAAGTGTCAGTGGCACAGTGTAGTGAGTTAAAAAGAAATGGAAAATAATAATTTCGAGAGAATATTAGACGAGTCATCTGATGAAGATCACGAGTTGTCGAATAACAATGTAGACGAATCTGACGAAGATCATTGTTGTTGTTGAGTGACAGTAATTATATTAGTGATCGCAGTGAGGACCTTACGGATATTCACGACAAGGTAGTGTCTAATTCACAAATCCTTGCGCTAAACGGACGTACAAAAGTTTGCGCCATATACTTTTATTATTCTACGGGTGATGCTCTGGCTTTATGTACTTCATGTATGATCTCTATTCAAGATTTCGGACACATGTATGCTGTACGAAAGCATGTGATTAAATTACACAATGCAGTGGATTGTCGATGGTGTTGCTATTGTAGAAAATCATTGTGTCAGATATTTCCATGTGATATGTGTCCTATTTGCACAAAATAAACTTTTGGAGATTGTGCTGGGACACTTAAAGTGAGAATTCTACAAGTGTTGTGAAAATGGCGAGTCAGAAAAAATCGAAGGTGTCTTCGGTGGTACAGTTTCTACGAAATCGTGAACTCGGTGTACAGAAACCCCAAACAAAAGATTTGGCCCATTTTATAGAAATTCATGAAGATATTTTAAGAACAACTGGCGGTTTATCTACTCGTAAATGCTTCAGAGCACACAACAATATCAAATGCTTTCGACGTCGCTATAAAAGCTGTGTGGTTTACTTTAAAGGATCTGAGGACCCATATATTGGTCGAATGGATATGCCATCACCATCGGCATCATGCGAATCATCGGATTATGATTTTTCGGACCAAGATATTGAGGAACCATTATAATTTTTCAGACCGAGATATTGAGGAACCATATTCTCCCTAACCTGTCATGGAGGCAGTATGTAATACTTGTAAGTATTTATTTAAATAAATTAAAATATTTATAAATTAATAAAAAAAAATTTTCTGTTATGCAGAAGGGACCCCTTGCTGTCCCATAATGGTCCTCTACCGCCTCGCTCCACCGCCCCACCACCTCGCAGCCGCTGCTCAACCGCTTGCCGCCGACGCATTAAAAATTTTTATATTTTGTATTTTAAATTTATATTGTTTATCTATTTATCTTATTATTTGTATTTTTCTTATATATTCATATTATATTATTATATTTTTTATATTTTTATATTATATTCATATTATATTATTATATTCTTATATATTCTTATATTTTAAATTTTAAATTCACATACACACACATTCATATGCACACACACACGCACACACACACACACACACACACACACACACACAAAATTATAAATATTACACATACCTATTTTATGAATAAAAAAAAATTATTTTAAACATAAAAACACATATTTTACTTTAGAATAATTCCTCTCTTTCCTCCCATTTATATTAAGAATATTATTATAAAAGAATTATTATTATTAATATTGGAAAAAAATATTTAAAAAAAAAAAATCTCCTTCGCATGCATCTCGCGCTATCTCTTTCTTCTCTCTCGCGCTATCTCTCTCACGGTTCCTAGCCTCGCGCTATCTGTCACTCTTTCGTGTACCTCGCCGCGACATATCTCTCCTTCACATGCGCTATCTCTTTCTTCTCTCTCACGCTACCTCTCAGTCTCTAGCCTGGCGTTTCCCCTTCCCCGTATGACGTCAGACCCCGCAAGGACCCCGCAACAAGTTATGTACGAGTATGAGAGCTGCTTACGGGTGGGAGAAAGATGGAGAATGGAAATGCATGCAAAAATTACATCATAATTTAGACTTTAAAAACTCTTTATTTATATATTTTTTCTTACATATTATGGACTAAAAATTAAAGCTGCCAGCTCACAATCGATGAGTTGATGTTTATTGAAGGCGTCGCTAGCGCGTATTACATTTGATACTTCTTTAGGATTCTCGTTACATTGGACGCGATATTTGAAAATTGTGTAAATTTAACATCGACTGTCTCGGTAATTTTAACCAATCGATCAAAAGATACATCAATGCATGGATCGAGATCGAACATACGGTGTAACGTCGATTCGATCATCATCATGCATACATTTGAAGATTCGAGACTTATGAGTTTGGCGTTGTTAATCGTATGAACTCGCATTGTTAGCGGTCCAACGCTTATAAAACTGTGGACATCATTAGAGTCGTTCCGAAGAAAATTTTAAAGTATCATCGAATATGAAATTTTTATGCTTTTATTCCATATATTCCTACAATTTTTTTTGAAGATCTTATATTGAAAATTATTGTACGGAATTCACAAATTTGACATAATAACTTTATAAAAGCGTATTTATTTCGTTTTTAAATCGGATTTTTTTTTTTATGCAAAGAATAATATTATAAAATCGTAAATCCCCTTACTAATCTTGATCATTGAATAAATCTCACCATTTATCTACATTTCCCTTCAATCAGAAATTTATATAAATTTAAAATCATACTATATTATCGTATGCAATTAATTACAATTGCGATTTAGTGCGATTATTTATATTTATAATAAAAAATGGAAAAATGTTTATATTTGTTTTATTTGAATATAAATGCATAACGAGAAGACTAGAGGAGACCGGGGCTAGTAGGCTCAGTTCAAAGATATTATAAAATATCTCTTTTGTTATAAAATATATTTTTTTTGTTTTGAACACGCGTTTAGATTGGTCATCACTAATTAAATAAAAATAATCGAGAAATAATTAACAAATAAAAATGTTTAATATATAATTTTTATTAAATATCTAAACATGTAAAAAATACAAAATACACATATTTAATAATTTAAATAATTATTTTATACCAAATTATATTTTTTTAATTTGTTTATCCTTTTTTTCATCATTGTCATTATTATCTTCTTTCCGCTTTTTATTTTTTTTCTGAAATTTATCTTTAAATTCATTCTTCATACACTCCTCCTTCTTTAGCTCCTCTCGTTTTTCAAATTCTTCTAATGGCATTATTAATACATGATCTAGCCCATCTTCAAGTACTGAAATTTTTTATTTATATATATAGATTAGGTTATATCTTTATATATATGTAATAATATTAATTTAAATAAAACGATTGACAAATTTATAAAAAAATATTTTATTTAAATAAATTAATTATTGTTTATATTTTTGAAATTCTTCAATTTCTGTTGATATATTTAATTGATTCATCGTTATATTTTTAATTTAAAATCCATTTGTTTCATTTATCAGAACATTTTCTATTTCTTTCGGTATATTATTTTCTTCCACAATTGAATTTTCAAATTCATTTGTATTTATTTGATCATCTTCAATTACTGAAATTTTTTAATTAAAAAATATATATAGATTATATGTTAATGTGATAATATATTAATTTAAATAAAACAATTAACAAATTAAAAAAAAAATATTATTTTATTTAAATAAATTAATTATTATTTATATTTACCATTTAGAAATTCTTCAATTTCTTTTTCTATTTCTTTCGGTATATTATTTTCTTCCATGATTGTATTTTCAAATTGATTTGTATTCGTTTGATCAATGATGACATTTAATATGTGAAACCAGCTACTTATATATATAGATAGATAGATAGTCATTTCAGAAATGACATGTAAATAAAACTCATTACCTCTAAGGGGTGATTTTTGCAAAATCTCACTGAACAAAATAATTTAAAAATTTTTACGATTTAAGAAAAACAATACATTAATAAATAAATGCTCTTACTTAATAACACCATTTAACAATCACGCCACTACCAAAAGATGATTTTATTAAAATTATATGTTTCTCTTTTATAACTACAAAGTTTTTTAACATAAAATAACATTTTTTAAATGCGCACGCGCGTGAGTAGATGCGTGGGTGGGTGAGTTGGGGTGTAAAATTAAAAAAAAACACATAGTAGCCATCTCTAATAAATTTGCTAAATTTTGCTATCAATTTCTTGAAAATTGGTCAATAAATTTGTAAATGCGTGAGTGGGTGCGTTGGTGGGTGCGTATGTAGACAAAAAAAAATCACATATCACCATCTTTGAAAAATTTGCGAAATTTTAGTACCAATTTAGTGAAAATCGTTTAATAAATATTTGAATGCGTGTGTGGATGCGTGGGTGGGTGCGTAAGTAGACAAAACTAAAAAAATCACATATAATATTCATCCCCGAATAATTTTCGAAATTTTGGTACCAATTTCGTGAAAATCGGTTAACAAATTTATGAATGCGTGGGTGGGTGTGTGGTTGCGTGGGTTAGCAAAACTTAAAAAATTAAAAATTTGAAAATTTTAATACCAATTTCGAATCGTTCACCAATTATATAGGCACACAGCAGCTTTTTTTATAGGCGCACAGCAGCCTTTTTTTATATGCGCACAGCAGCCTCTTTTTATAGGCGCACATCAGCCTCTTTTTATAGGCGCACAGCAGCCTCTTTTTATAGGCGCACAGCAGCCTTTTTTTATAGGCGCACAGCAGCCTCTTTTTATAAGCGCACAGCAGCCTTTTTTATAGGCGCACAGCAGCCTTTTTTTACAGGGGCACAGCAGCCTTTTTTTACAGGCGCACAGCAGCCTTTTTATATAATTCTATATATTTTTCTATCTATCTATATCTATTTTATATAATTTTATAATATAGATTTTTATATAATTTATATAAATTTTTTTTATATAATTTTTATATAATTGAATTTTTAATATCTTAGAAATCTTTTTTTCATATAAGAAAAATATAATAAAAGTGTAATTATTAAATAATATTAATTACAAATATTTAAACACAATTATTACAAATTTCTATATATATAATTATGTAAAATATCTACCGTTTCTCCCTTCACTCTCCCTCTTCAACGTTATAACTTCGTCTATTACTATTTCCTTTCTCGTAAAATTTTACACCTTCGACTCCTTCTTTGTTGTGCGGATTTTATTTATTATAACATTTTCTATTTTATTTGACCTATCCATTATGACATTTAACGTAATTTAATTTGAAACCAGCAATTTATTATAGATAAATTTATTAAATGACTCACGTTAAAAAATCGAAACTCATCCCTAAGGTGTGATTTTTACAAAATTACACCAAGAAGTAATTTTTGAAAAATTTGTGTATGTGTTTTTGCATATGTGTGCAATTCGTGTAAATAAACCTTTAATTTGTATGCCTTGACTATAGTAACATTTATCTTCAATATTATTATTTTATGCGTACCACATTTCTTTCAACTGTTCTTTGTAGTTAATGTCACACATCTCTAATTACTACGTATAATTGTATAAATCGGCTTCTAATTAATCAAGATGTCTAAAGAGATAAACGAAAATTCGTGCAACACCAGTGAGCATAATGTAAGTAAATTTTAATTTCAAAGAGAGACAGAGAGAGATAAATAGATAGATAGATAGATAGAGAGAGAGAGAGAGAGAGAGAGAGAGAGAGAGAGAGAGAGAGAGAAAGAGAGAAAGAGATAATATGGTTAGGTTAGGTATATATCTTCTTTCCCTTTCTCTCTCTCCCGCCACAAAACATAACAAAAATTTATTTACATAAATAAATAAATATTTATTTATATAAATAATTTATTATTAATATTATTAATATTATTAATATTAATATTATTAATATTATTAATATTAATATTATTAATATTATTATTATTAATATTATTTTTTTATTATTAATTTATTATTAAATAAATATTTTATTGTTATTAATATTATAAATATTATTTTTTAAATTATTTATTTATTAGTTTTTTAGTTTTATTATTGTTTGTTATTTTTATTATTTATGATGTTAGTTTATTAATTTTTTTAAATTAAGTTTTGTAAACTATAATTTTTACATATAGTATTACTGTTATTGTTACGTATCCCATATTGCAAATTGTAGAAAATTTAATTATTAATATTATATTTGGGCATATCTCAAACAAAAGTTGTAATATTTATTCTATTAATTTTGAAAAAATAATTAAATTAGCGTATAGAAATTTAAAAAGCAGCGAATTTTATTAAATAATAATTAACAAATAAAAATTTTTAATATATAATTTTTATTAAATATCGAAACATGTAAAAAATACAAAATACACATATTTAATAATTTAAATAATTATTTTATACCAAATTATATTTTTTTAATTTGTTTATCCTTTTTTTCATCATTGTCATTATTATCTTCTTTCCGCTTTTTATTTTTTTTCTGAAATTTATCTTTAAATTCATTCTTCATACAATCCTCCTTCTTTAGCTCCTCTCGTTTTTCAAATTCTTCTAATTCCATTATTAATACATGATCTAGCCCATCTTCAAATACTGAAATTTTTTATTTATATATATAGAATAAATTTGCTAAATTTTGCTACCAATTTCTTGAAAATCGGTCAATAAATTTGTAAATGCGTGAGTGGGTGCGTTGGTGGATGCGTATGTAAAAAAAAAAAAAATCACATACAGTAACCATCTTTGAAAAATTTGCGAAATTTTAGTACCAATTTAGTGAAAATCGTTTAATAAATATTTGAATGCGTGTGTGGATGCGTGGGTGGGTGCGTAAGTAGACAAAACTAAAAAAATCACATATAATATTCATCCCCGAATAATTTTCGAAATTTTGGTACCAATTTCGTGAAAATCGGTTAACAAATTTATGAATGCGTGGGTGGGTGTGTGGGTGGTTGCGTGGGTTAGCAAAACTTAAAAAATTAAAAATTTGAAAATTTTAATACCAATTTCGAATCGTTCACCAATTATATAGGCACACAGCAGCTTTTTTTATAGGCGCACCGCAGCCTTTTTTTATATGCGCACAACAACCTTTTTTTATAAACGCACAGCAGCCTTTTTTTATAGGCACACAGCAGCCTCTTTTTATAGGCGCACATCAGCCTCTTTTTATAGGCGCACAGCAGCCTCTTTTTATAGGCGCACAGCAGCCTTTTTTTATAAGCGCACAGCAGCCTCTTTTTATAAGCGCACAGCAGCCTTTTTTATAGGCGCACAGCAGCCTTTTTTTACAGGGGCACAGCAGCCTTTTTTTACAGGCGCACAGCAGCCTTTTTTATAGGCGTACAGCAGCTTTTTTTTACAGGCGCACAGCAGCCTTTTTATATAATTCTATATATTTTTCTATCTATCTATATCTATTTTATATAATTTTATAATATAGATTTTTATACAGGCGCACAGCAGCCTCTTTTTATAAGCGCACAGCAGCCTTTTTTATAGGCGCACAGCAGCCTTTTTTTACAGGGGCACAGCAGCCTTTTTTTACAGGCGCACAGCAGCCTTTTTTATAGGCGTACAGCAGCCTTTTTTTACAGGCGCACAGCAGCCTTTTTATATAATTCTATATATTTTTCTATCTATCTATATCTATTTTATATAATTTTATAATATAGATTTTTATATAATTTATATAAATTTTTTTTATATAATTTTTATATAATTGAATTTTTAATATCTTAGAAATCTTTTTTTCATATAAGAAAAATATAATAAAAGTGTAATTATTAAATAATATTAATTACAAATATTTAAACACAATTATTACAAATTTCTATATATATAATTATGTAAAATATCTACCGTTTCTCCCTTCACTCTCCCTCTTCAACGTTATAACTTCGTCTATTACTATTTCCTTTCTCGTAAAATTTTACACCTTCGACTCCTTCTTTGTTGTGCGGATTTTATTTATTATAACATTTTCTATTTTATTTGACCTATCCATTATGACATTTAACGTAATTTAATTTGAAACCAGCAATTTATTATAGATAAATTTATTAAATGACTCACGTTAAAAAATCGAAACTCATCCCTAAGGTGTGATTTTTACAAAATTACACCAAGAAGTAATTTTTGAAAAATTTGTGTATGTGTTTTTGCATATGTGTGCAATTCGTGTAAATAAACCTTTAATTTGTATGCCTTGACTATAGTAACATTTATCTTCAATATTATTATTTTATGCGTACCACATTTCTTTCAACTGTTCTTTGTAGTTAATGTCACACATCTCTAATTACTACGTATAATTGTATAAATCGGCTTCTAATTAATCAAGATGTCTAAAGAGATAAACGAAAATTCGTGCAACACCAGTGAGCATAATGTAAGTAAATTTTAATTTCAAAGAGAGACAGAGAGAGATAAATAGATAGATAGATAGATAGAGAGAGAGAGAGAGAGAGAGAGAGAGAGAGAGAGAGAGAGAAAGAGAGAAAGAGATAATATGGTTAGGTTAGGTATATATCTTCTTTCCCTTTCTCTCTCTCCCGCCACAAAACATAACAAAAATTTATTTACATAAATAAATAAATATTTATTTATATAAATAATTTATTATTAATATTATTAATATTATTAATATTAATATTATTAATATTATTAATATTAATATTATTAATATTATTATTATTAATATTATTTTTTTATTATTAATTTATTATTAAATAAATATTTTATTGTTATTAATATTATAAATATTATTTTTTAAATTATTTATTTATTAGTTTTTTAGTTTTATTATTGTTTGTTATTTTTATTATTTATGATGTTAGTTTATTAATTTTTTTAAATTAAGTTTTGTAAACTATAATTTTTACATATAGTATTACTGTTATTGTTACGTATCCCATATTGCAAATTGTAGAAAATTTAATTATTAATATTATATTTGGGCATATCTCAAACAAAAGTTGTAATATTTATTCTATTAATTTTGAAAAAATAATTAAATTAGCGTATAGAAATTTAAAAAGCAGCGAATTTTATTAAATAATAATTAACAAATAAAAATTTTTAATATATAATTTTTATTAAATATCGAAACATGTAAAAAATACAAAATACACATATTTAATAATTTAAATAATTATTTTATACCAAATTATATTTTTTTAATTTGTTTATCCTTTTTTTCATCATTGTCATTATTATCTTCTTTCCGCTTTTTATTTTTTTTCTGAAATTTATCTTTAAATTCATTCTTCATACAATCCTCCTTCTTTAGCTCCTCTCGTTTTTCAAATTCTTCTAATTCCATTATTAATACATGATCTAGCCCATCTTCAAATACTGAAATTTTTTATTTATATATATAGAATAAATTTGCTAAATTTTGCTACCAATTTCTTGAAAATCGGTCAATAAATTTGTAAATGCGTGAGTGGGTGCGTTGGTGGATGCGTATGTAAAAAAAAAAAAAATCACATACAGTAACCATCTTTGAAAAATTTGCGAAATTTTAGTACCAATTTAGTGAAAATCGTTTAATAAATATTTGAATGCGTGTGTGGATGCGTGGGTGGGTGCGTAAGTAGACAAAACTAAAAAAATCACATATAATATTCATCCCCGAATAATTTTCGAAATTTTGGTACCAATTTCGTGAAAATCGGTTAACAAATTTATGAATGCGTGGGTGGGTGTGTGGGTGGTTGCGTGGGTTAGCAAAACTTAAAAAATTAAAAATTTGAAAATTTTAATACCAATTTCGAATCGTTCACCAATTATATAGGCACACAGCAGCTTTTTTTATAGGCGCACCGCAGCCTTTTTTTATATGCGCACAACAACCTTTTTTTATAAACGCACAGCAGCCTTTTTTTATAGGCACACAGCAGCCTCTTTTTATAGGCGCACATCAGCCTCTTTTTATAGGCGCACAGCAGCCTCTTTTTATAGGCGCACAGCAGCCTTTTTTTATAAGCGCACAGCAGCCTCTTTTTATAAGCGCACAGCAGCCTTTTTTATAGGCGCACAGCAGCCTTTTTTTACAGGGGCACAGCAGCCTTTTTTTACAGGCGCACAGCAGCCTTTTTTATAGGCGTACAGCAGCCTTTTTTTACAGGCGCACAGCAGCCTTTTTATATAATTCTATATATTTTTCTATCTATCTATATCTATTTTATATAATTTTATAATATAGATTTTTATACAGGCGCACAGCAGCCTCTTTTTATAAGCGCACAGCAGCCTTTTTTATAGGCGCACAGCAGCCTTTTTTTACAGGGGCACAGCAGCCTTTTTTTACAGGCGCACAGCAGCCTTTTTTATAGGCGTACAGCAGCCTTTTTTTACAGGCGCACAGCAGCCTTTTTATATAATTCTATATATTTTTCTATCTATCTATATCTATTTTATATAATTTTATAATATAGATTTTTATATAATTTATATAAATTTTTTTTATATAATTTTTATATAATTGAATTTTTAATATCTTAGAAATCTTTTTTTCATATAAGAAAAATATAATAAAAGTGTAATTATTAAATAATATTAATTACAAATATTTAAACACAATTATTACAAATTTCTATATATATAATTATGTAAAATATCTACCGTTTCTCCCTTCACTCTCCCTCTTCAACGTTATAACTTCGTCTATTACTATTTCCTTTCTCGTAAAATTTTACACCTTCGACTCCTTCTTTGTTGTGCGGATTTTATTTATTATAACATTTTCTATTTTATTTGACCTATCCATTATGACATTTAACGTAATTTAATTTGAAACCAGCAATTTATTATAGATAAATTTATTAAATGACTCACGTTAAAAAATCGAAACTCATCCCTAAGATGTGATTTTTACAAAATTACACCAAGAAGTAATTTTTGAAAAATTTGTGTATGTGTTTTTGCATATGTGTGCAATTCGTGTAAATAAACCTTTAATTTGTATGCCTTGACTATAGTAACATTTATCTTCAATATTATTATTTTATGCGTACCACATTTCTTTCAACTGTTCTTTGTAGTTAATGTCACACATCTCTAATTACTACGTATAATTGTATAAATCGGCTTCTAATTAATCAAGATGTCTAAAGAGATAAACTAAAAAAAACACATCGTCGTCATCTACGAAAAATTTGCGAAATTTTGGTACCAATTTCGTGAAAATCGGTCAATAAATGCGTGAATGCGTGGGTGGGTGTGCGTGGGTGGGTAGAAACTAAAAAAAACAACATTAGTAGCAATCCCCGAAAAATTTGCAACACTTTTTGGTACCAATTTCGAGAAAATCGGTCCATAAATGTGGAAGTAGTTCGCGGTCAGACAGACAGACGGACGAAACTTATATATATTAGATTATATGTTAATGTGATAATATATTAATTTAAATAAAACAATTAACAAATTAAAAAAAAATATTATTTTATTTAAATAAATTAATTATTATTTATATTTACCATTTAGAAATTCTTCAATTTCTTTTTCTATTTCTTTCGGTATATTATTTTCTTCCATGATTGTATTTTCAAATTGATTTGTATTCGTTTGATCAATGATGACATTTAATATGTGAAACCAGCTACTTATATATATAGATATAGATAGATAGATAGTCATTTCTGAAATGACATGTAAATAAAACTCATCACCTCTAAGGGGTGATTTTTGCAAAATCTCACTGAACAAAATAATTTAAAAATTTTTACGATTTAAGAAAAACAATACATTAATAAATAAATGCTCTTACTTAATAACACCATTTAACAATCACGCCACTACCAAAAGATGATTTTATTAAAATTATATGTTTCTCTTTTATAACTACAAAGTTTTTTAACATAAAATAACATTTTTTAAATGCGCACGCGCGTGAGTAGATGCGTGGGTGGGTGAATTGGGGTGTAAAATTAAAAAAAACCACATAGTAGCCATCTCTAATAAATTTGCTAAATTTTGCTACCAATTTCTTGAAAATCGGTCAATAAATTTGTAAATGCGTGAGTGGGTGCGCTGGTGGGTGCGTATGTAGACAAAAAAAAATCACATACAGTAACCATCTTTGAAAAATTTGCGAAATTTTAGTACCAATTTAGTGAAAATCGTTTAATAAATGTGTGAATGCGTATGTGGATGCGTGGGTGGGTGCGCAAGTAGACAAAACTAAAAAAATCACATATAATAGTCATCCCCGAATAATTTTCGAAATTTTGGTACCAATTTCGTAAAATCGGTTAACAAATTTATGAATGCGTGGGTGGGTGTGTGGGTGGTTGCGTGGGTTAGCAAAACCACTGACGAGGTACTATTAAAGACCGATGGTCTTACGGGAGTTAGTGTGACTGGAAAAAGAGCGCTGTGTACTAGCGCCCTCTCAGTAATATTGCGGCCGAAGTGAGAAATAGTAACTAAATCTAATTGTAAGAGATAATAAAATAATACATGTGTATAGTAACACGAGAAATGCAATTTAAAAAAAAATTATTTTAGAGTATATATATGTATATACGAGTATATACGAAATATTTATATATATATATATATATATATATATATATAATTATTTAAATATATTGTACATGTATATATTTCGAAATGACGATGTTTCTTTTCAAATAATAAAAACATTTATTCACAGTATTTTTTAAAAAGAAAAATTTAGCTCTTAAATTTATAATATATATACACACATTTTCCACGTCATTTCAGATATTATATATATATTATTATACACATTATTATGGAAATGACATATAGGAAATGTAACAAATTTAAAAGCCAAATTTCTCTCTCTCTCTCTCTCTCTTTCTCTTTTTCTTCTTTTCTTCTTTCATATCTCGTAAACAAGCATTGAAATCTCTCCCAAGGTTTAATATTACTTATTTTACTTTTCTGGTTTGTTTTATTTATGTGACAAATGGCTTTTGTTTGTATTACATTTTTTATATTTTCTATTTGATATTTTTGAATGTAATTTTATTAGATTAATAAGATTTTTGCGATTAAAATGACATCAATTATAACATAAATTGGATAATTTTTCACTGAACAAGTAATTCAAATTACATATTTAATTAAAAATTATCCGATTTATGTCGTGTTTGGTGTCATTTTAATCGCTAAAATTTCATTAATCCATTAAAATTATTTTTAAACTGATAAAATGCAAATTAAAAGTTTTAGTTTTTATTTAAAAGATATTTACATTCGTGAATTTATTGTAGATAAGGAAAGGTTCTCGATGTCGTCGAAGGCAGAGCGAGAACGAATAAAGAGCGAGCGAGATGACGTATCATCAAAGAGTTCCGAAGTCTCTCTCGCGAGGCTCCCTTTATCTATAATCTTTCATATCATATGATATGTTACTAGAGAAAATAAAATTTGTATAATTCGCAATTTATCGATTTGAAAATAATTTTAATGGATTATTGAGATTTTTGCGATTAAAATGACACCAAACACGACATAAATCGGTTAATTTTTAATTAGATAAGCGATTAAAATTTTAATTACATATCTAATTAAAAATGAACCGATTTATGTCGTGTTTGGTGTCATTTTAATCGCAAAAATCTCAATAATCCATTAAAATTATTTTCAAACCGATAAATTGCGAATTATACAAATTTTATTTTCTATAGTAACACATGTCATATGATATAAAAGACTATAGATAAAGGGAGCCTCGCGAGAGAGACTTCGGAACTCTTTGATGATACGTCATCTCGCTCGCTCTTTATTCGTTTTCGCTCTGCCTTCGACGACATCGAGAACCTTTCCTTATCTACAATAAATTCACGAATGTAAATATCTTTTAAATAAAAACTAAAACTTTTAATTTGCATTTTATCGGTTTAAAAATAATTTTAATGGATTAATGAAATTTTAGCGATTAAAATGACACCAAACACGACATAAATCGGATAATTTTTAATTAAATATGTAATTTGAATTACTTGTTCAGTGAAAAATTATCCAATTTATGTTATAATTGATGTCATTTTAATCGCAAAAATCTTATTAATCTAATAAAATTACATTCAAAAATATAAAATAAAAAATATAAAAAATTTAGTACAAACAAAAGCCATTTGTCACATAAATAAAACAAGCCAGAAAAGTAAAATAAGTAATATTAAACCTCGGGAGAGATTTCAATGCTTGTTTACAAGATATGAAAGAAGAAAAGAAGAAAATAAAGAGAAAGAGAGAGAGAGAGAGAAATTTGGCTTTTAAATTTGTTACATTTCCTATATGTCATTTCCATAATAATGTGTATAATAATATATATATAATATCTGAAAAATGACGTGGAAAATGTGTGTATATATATATTATAAATTTAAGAGCTAAATTTTTCCTTTTAAAAAATACTGTGAATAAATGTTTTTGAAAAGAAACATCGTCATTTCGAAATATATACATGTACGATATATTTAAATAATTATATATATATACCAGGTGTCCCATTTTAAAGGACCCACTCAAATATCTCATTGTTAGAAACACTGCGTTAAATCGAAAAATGTTTCCTACAAAAGTTATAGGGTTTCGAGGGGGACATAACATAATAATATTCATATGACCTTGGGCGGCGTCTCCAAGGTCAAATGAAGGTGAGAATGAATTTTGAAAAGAAGAAAAAATATTAGGAAAATAAAAAAATGCTTCAGATAAAAGTTCAAATTAATTAGTAGAAAAAGATGTTATAATAAAAAATATGGGTTTCCATTTAAAAAATTCATTCTCACCTTCACTTGACCTTGGAGGCGCCGCCCAAGGTCATGTGAATATTACTATGTTATGTCCCCCTCGAAACCCTACAACTTTTGTAGGAAACATTTTTCGATTTAACGCAGTGTTTCTGAGATATTTGAGGGGGTCCTTTAAAATGGGACACCCAGTATATAAATATTTCGTATATACTCGTATATACATATATATACTCTAAAATGATTTTTTTAAAAATTGCATTTCTCATGTTACTATATACATGTATTATTTTATCATCTCTTACAATTAGATTTAGTTACTATTTCTCACTCCGGCCGCAATATTACTGAGAGGGCGCTAGTACACAGCGCTCTTTTTCCAGTCACACTAACTCCCGTAAGACCACCGGTCTTTAATAGTACCTCGTCAGTGGCAAAACTTAAAAAATGAAAAATTTGAAAATTTTAATACCAATTTCGAATTGTTCACCAATTTCGTGAAAATCAGCGAACAAATGTATTAGTATGTGGGTGGGTGCGTGGGTGGTTGCGAGGGTTTGTTAAAAAAAATCACATATAATAGCCATCCCCGAAAAATTTGATAAATTTTGTTACCAATTTCATGCAAATAGATGAAAAAATATATGATTGCGTAGGTGGGTGCGTGGGTGGTTGCGTGGGTGGGCAAAACTTTAAAATAACCATAATGGTCATCCCTTAAAAATATCGAAAATTTGACTACCAATTTCGAAAACATCGGTTAACAAATATGTGATTGCTTGGGTGGGTGCGTGGGTGAAGGTGTAAAACAAAAAAAATCACATATAGTAGCCATCCCCGAATAATTAGCGAAATTTTGGAACCAATTTATTGAAAATCGGTTAACAAATGTATGAGTGCGTAGGTGGGTGCGTGGGTGGTTGCGAGGGTGGGTTAAAAAAATCACATATATAGTAGCCATCACCGAAAAATTTGTTGAATTTTTTTACGAATTTATTGAAAATCGGTGAACAAATGTATAAGTGCGTTGGTTGCGCGGGTGGGCAAAACCCACATACAATGTTTTGGAACACCCTAAACACATTGGCGTAAATGGCGTAAAAATCTGTGAAAAAATTATTTTCAGGAAAACATACCCTCCTCTATGAGAAAAAAAAAATTTTTTTAAAAATGAAAATAAACCCCACAGCAGCCACCCCCGAAAAATTTGCAACATTTTGGTACCTGTTTCACAAAAATCGGTCCACAAATGTGGAAGGAGTTCGCGTACATACAGACAGACAGACAGACGGACGGCACTTATATATATAGACGCGTGAGTAGATGCGTGGGTGGGTGAGTTGAGGTGTAAAATTAAAAAAAAACCACATAGTAGCCATCTCTAATAAATTTGCTAAATTTTGCTACCAATTTCTTGAAAATCGGTCAATAAATTTGTAAATGCGTGAGTGGGTGCGTTGGTGGGTGCGTATGTAGACAAAAATAAATCACATACAGTAATCATCTTTGAAAAATTTGCGAAATTTTAGTACCAATTTAGTGAAAATCGTTTAATAAATGTGTGAATGCGTATGTGGATGCGTGGGTGGGTGCGTAAGTAGACAAAACTAAAAAAATCACATATAATATTCATCCCCGAATAATTTTCGAAATTTTGGTACCAATTTCGTGAAAATCGGTTAACAAATTTATGAGTGCGTGGGTGGGTGTGTGGGTGGTTGCGTGGGTTAGCAAAACTTAAAAAATTAAAAATTTGAAAATTTTAATACCAATTTCGAATCGTTCACCAATTTCGTGAAAATCAGCGAACAAATGTATTAGTACGTGGGTGGGTGCGTGGGTGGTTGCGAGGGTTTGTTAAAAAAAATCACATATAATAGCCATCCCCGAAAAATTTGATAAATTTTGTTACCAATTTCATGCAAATAGATGAAAAAATATATGATTGCGTAGGTGGGTGCGTGGGTGGTTGCGTGGGTGGGCAAAACTTTAAAATAACCATAATGGTCATCCCTTAAAAATATCGAAAATTTGACTACCAATTTCGAAAATATCGGTTAACAAATATGTGATTGCTTGGGTGGGTGCGTGGGTGAAGGTGTAAAACCAAAAAAATCACATATAGTAGCCATCCCCGAATAATTAGCGAAATTTTGGAACCAATTTATTGAAAATCGGTTAACAAATGTATGAGTGCGTAGGTGGGTGCGTGGGTGGTTGCGAGGGTGGGTTAAAAAAATCACATATAGTAGCCATCACCGAAAAATTTGCTGAATTTTTTTACGAATTTATTGAAAATCGGTGAACAAATGTATAAGTGCGTTGGTTGGTTATTTGGGTGGTTGCGTGGGTTTTGCCCACCCGCGCAACCACCCACATACAATGTTTTGGAACACCCTAAACACATTGGCGTAAATGGCGTAAAAATCTGTGAAAAAATTATTTTCAGGAAAACATACCCTCCTTTTTGAGAAAAAAAAATTTTTTTTTAAATTAAAATAAACCCCACAGCAGCCACCCCCGAAAAATTTGCAACATTTTGGTACTTGTTTCACAAAAATCGGTCCACAAATGTGGAAGGAGTTCGCGTACATACAGACAGACAGACAGACGGACGGCACTTATATATTTAGATAGATATGTATGTACATTTATGTTTATGCATATATATATGAATATGTATGTACATTTATGTTTATGCATATATATGAATATGTATGTACATTTATGTTTATGCATATATATGAATATGTATGTACATTTATGTTTATGCATATATATATGAATGTGTATGTACATTTATGTTTATGCATATATATGAATATGTATATGTACATTTATGTTTATGCATATATATGAATATGTATGTACATTTATGTTTATGCATATATATGAATATGTATGTACATTTATGTTTATGCATATATATGAATATGTATGTACATTTATGTTTATGCATATATATGAATATGTAAGTAATTGATCGACGATAATTTCAATAAACTGGATTAGAATGTCGAGGATGGTGTGTTATTTATTTATCAAAGGTGTAGTCCGGATGAGGAAGCGTGGTCGAGGATAGCACTGAATATACTTGATCTATATACTTGAACGTAAAACAACGAAAGGTTTATTCAGAAGAATATACACTTGACGACTCTCGCAGAACTTAACTCGCTCGCTTCTCGAAGGAGAGTGTCCTCCGATCGCGCTCTCCTGAGCTCTCTCGTGTCGGAGCACGAGACGCCTATGCGCGCGCATGCGCCACCCGGTATGTGGTGGCAGCAACTATCGGGCGTAGAAATATACATATATTTCTTACAGCTCGGCCATCTTGGCGTTGCCACCGTCTCGGTGGTAAGTCAGGAGTGCTGTTTTACCGGCACCGTATTTTACAATAATTGCGTTGTTATACAATATTGCACAAAGTCGCGCCCGCTCGATTGCTATTACGCACATCCAGGGACTTGTGGTTGTGGTTTACACCTCATTTGGACGAGGATATTTGTTTCTCTACGTTATTTACAAGGTTTGTATTGTACTGTCAGTATACTGTCTTTGTCTTACTGCTATAAATGTTACACTGATTTACAAAATAATATTCTTAAACTCTAAGATCTAACGAAAAATTAATAGAATTATTGTCCTTGATTATTTTCCGGATCCTTTATCCGTATCCACGGCTTGAGCCTGTCACTTGAGAGGATTGTGTCCATCGGTCTGGTTGTCAAACTGAAGCCGGGGATGTCACGGATGACATATCGATTATTTCCAAGGCTCTTGGCGACCAGGTAGGGACCTTTGTATTTCGTTTTTAATTTAGAATTGACTCCAGGTGTGGGACGCGTATCCCTTACTGCTACATAATCGCCTTCACTGTATATTGAGGGTTTCACGCTGCGCTTGTCGCGATACATTTTGTTATAATTACGAACTTCTTCTGTTGCCTGAAGGGCTGCTTCCCTATTAATCTCTCTCTCCTTTTGCAGATCCGAGTCAACATCTACTTGTTATTGCCATTGTATACTCCCGGTCTTTACATCCACTAAAAACAGTATACTCTCTATTCCTACAGCCTTGTTATTGCCATTGTATACTGTTTTTAGTGAATGTAAAGACCGGGAGTAACGAAATGGGCAATTCCCATTTCATACTGCTTACTGCTTACTGCTAACTCTATACTGCTTACTGCCATTGTAGACTAGGCTTAATGCGTGGTCTACAATGGCAGCAAGCAGTACGGAGTAAGTAGTAAGTAGTAAGCAGTACGAAATCTCATTTCGTACTGCTTACAGCTTACTGCTTATTCTGTACTGCTTGCTGCCATTGTAAACCACGCATAATATAATTTACAACATGTTTTCTGAAAGTTTAATTTAGATTGATATATTAATCTTTACTGAAGATGTGCTATATAGTATATTATTGTCTACTATTATTTAATTAATTAAATATAAACAGCATATAGTAAATTATTATAAATAATTTTAGATTTAATCAAAGATCGGATTTTATTGCATTGAATTGTTGCATAAAAAATGGTGTTAACAAGTTTATATGCTTTATATAGAAGATAATAACCGTTTTTCGATAATCAATTATTACATTAAAGCCATGCATGCAAATATAAAATTCAAGTTTATAGTCACATAATTGTGAGATAATTGCTAAAATAAATGTACAAAAGTTTAAATAATTGATTTTCTGATTTTTTTCAATTATTTTTATATATTTTTCTTATAAAAATCTCTATCAATATTTTCTTATTTTATTATATACTAGCTTTGTATGATAGATATGCGTATGGGTGTGTATGGATGCACGTGTGTGTATGCATGGGTGGGTGCGTGGGTGAGGACGTAAAATTAAAAAAAAACCTCACAGCAGCCAGCCCCGAAAAATTTGGAACATTTTGGTACTAATTTCGAGAAAATCGGTCCACAAATGTGGAAGGAGTTTGCGGTCAGACAGACAGACGGACGGAACTTATATATATAGATATATAGATTTGTATAAATATTTATATATAGTATATTTTAATCTCATTTTATATGCATGGTAATTATATATGCGTATATAATATATATATGCATATATACAACATGTATTTATACATAGAAAAATAATGTTAGAATATTTTATTGGTACAGAAACATCTATTTTTTTTTAGAAATTTATATTAAAATACTACAAATATAAATTAATATATATTAAAACATATTTATTTATAAAATTCGTGCCTCGTGCACATGAATTAAAAATTCCAACGAAAAAATTAATTTCATTGGAAGCATACGTACTGACATCCACGTTTGGCTCGCATAGCCAATGTTATTTTCAACATTTATATATATATATTTATTTATATATTATATGTATATTTATATAGACATATGTTTTACAATCATATAATTTATTGTATTTATTTATTTGCATTTATTGACACACACATACACACACACACACACACACACATATATATATATATATATGTCATCATGTGTAAATTATATATGTATATGTATATGTATAATATAAATTATTGAAGTTAAAATTTAAGATAGGCTTAAAATATTTCAATTCCACCATTTTTGGTCAACTTGGATCTCAGCCAATCGGCAATAGCTTACACGCCTTACACGACCAATATTTACGCACATATACATATCCAAATACACATGTATTATATGTATATAGTTATGAAAATGGCTGCCGTGGCGCTGTACTGGGTACTGGGTGCTGCTTCAATTTCACAATCGTGGAGAGTGGAAGGTGGAAGTAACGAATTGATGGCGGGAATATCAGCTCCTGCGATCGTGAAAGAGGAGCCGAGCGGAGCTGCTCCAAGCAGGACTCGCAACTCGCACCAGTTCTCCCAGGACAGGACTACAGAACGCGAACTGCGTCGAGGAGGAATACGGCGAGCAGCACATCGAGTGCACCACCGAGGGCCAGGAGAGCGAGATTCGCGCGTTCCTGTCAAGGTCCGCGTTTTACAAAGAGATCAGTGGAACTTTATAGTAATGCAAAATTTTATGTGATAAATTCGTAAATTAAAAATAGAATGTGCATATTTATATTTATCAGTATATAATTTTACTTTTATGCATTGACAAAAACATTTCTTTCTTCTAAGTTTGGGATTTTTAATTGCAATTTATTTAAATAATACCATAAAGAAACAAATGTAACGCGTGCTTTGTAATATTCTAGTAATATTCTAATAATAATAGTGCGAGATAATAAATGTAATAAAACCTATATATTTTCTTTCATAGAATAAAATTTATATATTTTTATACATTTTATTTATAGTTGGATTTGAGTTTTGGAAGAGATTATGCACAGAGCATGGAATCAGCCCAGAAGGAATCTTGGAAGATTATGCAATAGAGGGAACGGATAGAAAGGATGCCTTTTTTTATCAAGCAGATGATGAGCATTACGTACCACGAGCTGTGTTATTAGATTTAGAGCCCAGGGTTATTCATACTATTATGAATTTTCCATATTCAAAGGTAGTACGCATCTGGAATATGTATGTACATTTATAATTATGCATATATATGAATATGTATGTACATTTATGTTTATGCATATATATGAATATGTATGTACATTTATGTTTATGCATATATATGAATATGTATGTACATTTATGTTTATGCATATATATGAATATGTATGTACATTTATGTTTATGTTCTGTTTTATGTATTTGAGTTAGAAGAATATGTTTTACAAAGAGATCAGTGGAACCTTATAGTAATGCAAAATTTTATGTGATAAATTCGTAAATTAAAAATAGAATGTGCATATTTATATTTATCAGTATATAATTTTACTTTTATGCATTGACAAAAACATTTCTTTTTTCTAAGTTTGGGATTTTTAATTGCAATTTATTTAAATAATACCATAAAGAAACAAATGTAACGCGTGCTTTGTAATATTCTAGTAATATTCTAATAATAATAGTGCGAGATAATAAATGTAATAAAACCTATATATTTTCTTTCATAGAATAAAATTTATATATTTTTATACATTTTATTTATAGTTGGATTTGAGTTTTGGAAG
Source organism: Prenolepis imparis (assembly GCF_030444845.1). NCBI lineage: Eukaryota > Metazoa > Arthropoda > Insecta > Hymenoptera > Formicidae > Prenolepis > Prenolepis imparis. The sequence continues at coordinate 166,600 of NW_028141177.1, forward strand.
AGATTATGCACAGAGCATGGAATCAGCCCAGAAGGAATCTTGGAAGATTATGCAATAGAGGGAACGGATAGAAAGGATGCCTTTTTTTATCAAGCAGATGATGAGCATTACGTACCACGAGCTGTGTTATTAGATTTAGAGCCCAGGGTTATTCATACTATTATGAATTTTCCATATTCAAAGGTAGTACGCATCTGGAATATGTATGTACATTTATAATTATGCATATATATGAATATGTATGTACATTTATGTTTATGCATATATATGAATATGTATGTACATTTATGTTTATGCATATATATGAATATGTATGTACATTTATGTTTATGCATATATATGAATATGTATGTACATTTATGTTTATGCATATATATGAATATGTATATACATTTATGTTTATGCATATATATGAATATGTATGTACATTTATATGTTTATGCATATATATGAATATGTATATGTACATTTATATGTTTATGCATATATATGAATATGTATGTACATTTATGTTTATGCATATATATGAATATGTATGTACATTTATGTTTATGCATATATATGAATATGTATGTACATTTATGTTTATGCATATATATGAATATGTATGTACATTTATGTTTATGCATATATATGAATATGTATGTACATTTATGTTTATGCATATATATGAATATGTATATACATTTATGTTTATGCATATATATGAATATGTATGTACATTTATGTTTATGCATATATATGAATATGTATGTACATTTATGTTTATGCATATATATGAATATGTATATACATTTATGTTTATGCATATATATGAATATGTATGTACATTTATGTTTATGCATATATATGAATATGTATGTACATTTATGTTTATGCATATATATGAATATGTATGTACATTTATGTTTATGCATATATATGAATATGTATATACATTTATGTTTATGCATATATATGAATATATATGTACATTTATATGTTTATGCATATATATGAATATGTATATGTACATTTATATGTTTATGCATATATATGAATATGTATGTATATTTATGTTTATGTTCTGTTTTATGTATTTGAGTTAGAAGAATATGTTTTACAAAGAGATCAGTGGAACCTTATAGTAATGCAAAATTTTATGTGATAAATTCGTAAATTAAAAATAGAATGTGCATATTTATCAGTATATAATTTTACTTTTATGCATTGACAAAAACATTTCTTTCTTCTAAGTTTGGGATTTTTAATTGCAATTTATTTAAATAATACCATAAAGAAACAAATGTAACGCGTGCTTTGTAATATTCTAGTAATATTCTAATAATAATAGTGCGAGATAATAAATGTAATAAAACCTATATATTTTCTTTCATAGAATAAAATTTATATATTTTTATACATTTTATTTATAGTTGGATTTGAGTTTTGGAAGAGATTATGCACAGAGCATGGAATCAGCCCAGAAGGAATCTTGGAAGATTATGCAATAGAGGGAACGGATAGAAAGGATGCCTTTTTTTATCAAGCAGATGATGAGCATTACGTACCACGAGCTGTGTTATTAGATTTAGAGCCCAGGGTTATTCATACTATTATGAATTTTCCATATTCAAAGGTAGTACGCATCTGGAATATGTATGTACATTTATAATTATGCATATATATGAATATGTATGTACATTTATGTTTATGCATATATATGAATATGTATGTACATTTATGTTTATGCATATATATGAATATGTATGTACATTTATGTTTATGCATATATATGAATATGTATGTACATTTATGTTTATGTTCTGTTTTATGTATTTGAGTTAGAAGAATATGTTTTACAAAGAGATCACTGGAACCTTATAGTAATGCAAAATTTTATGTGATAAATTCGTAAATTAAAAATAGAATGTGCATATTTATATTTATCAGTATATAATTTTACTTTTATGCATTGACAAAAACATTTCTTTTTTCTAAGTTTGGGATTTTTAATTGCAATTTATTTAAATAATACCATAAAGTGAAAGAAACAAATGTAACGCGTGCTTTGTAATATTCTAGTAATATTCTAATAATAATAGTGCGAGATAATAAATGTAATAAAACCTATATATTTTCTTTCATAGAATAAAATTTATATATTTTTATACATTTTATTTATAGTTGGATTTGAGTTTTGGAAGAGATTATGCACAGAGCATGGAATCAGCCCAGAAGGAATCTTGGAAGATTATGCAATAGAGGGAACGGATAGAAAGGATGCCTTTTTTTATCAAGCAGATGATGAGCATTACGTACCACGAGCTGTGTTATTAGATTTAGAGCCCAGGGTTATTCATACTATTATGAATTTTCCATATTCAAAGGTAGTACGCATCTGGAATATGTATGTACATTTATAATTATGCATATATATGAATATGTATGTACATTTATGTTTATGCATATATATGAATATGTATGTACATTTATGTTTATGCATATACGTATATGAATATGTATGTACATTTATGTTTATGCATATATATGAATATGTATATACATTTATGTTTATGCATATATATGAATATGTATGTACATTTATATGTTTATGCATATATATGAATATGTATGTACATTTATGTTTATGCATATATATGAATATGTATGTATATTTATGCATATATATGAATATGTATGTACATTTATGTTTATGCATATATATGAATATGTATATACATTTATGTTTATGCATATATATGAATGTGTATGTACATTTATGATTATGCATATATATGAATATGTATGTACATTTATGTTTATGCATATATATGAATATGTATGTACATTTATGTTTATGCATATATATGAATATGTATGTACATTTATGTTTATGCATATATATGAATATGTATATACATTTATGTTTATGCATATATATGAATATGTATGTACATTTATATGTTTATGCAATTTATATGAATATGTATATGTACATTTATATGTTTATGCATATATATGAATATGTATGTACATTTATGTTTATGCATATATATGAATATGTATGTACATTTATGTTTATGCATATATATGAATATGTATGTACATTTATGTTTATGTTCTGTTTTATGTATTTGAGTTAGAAGAATATGTTTTACAAAGAGATCAGTGGAACCTTACAGTAATGCAAAATTTTATGTGATAAATTCGTAAATTAAAAATAGAATGTGCATATTTATCAGTATATAATTTTACTTTTATGCATTGACAAAAACATTTCTTTCTTCTAAGTTTGGGATTTTTAATTGCAATTTATTTAAATAATACCATAAAGAAACAAATGTAACGCGTGCTTTGTAATATTCTAGTAATATTCTAATAATAATAGTGCGAGATAATAAATGTAATAAAACCTATATATTTTCTTTCATAGAATAAAATTTATATATTTTTATACATTTTATTTATAGTTGGATTTGAGTTTTGGAAGAGATTATGCACAGAGCATGGAATCAGCCCAGAAGGAATCTTGGAAGATTATGCAATAGAGGGAACGGATAGAAAGGATGCCTTTTTTTATCAAGCAGATGATGAGCATTACGTACCACGAGCTGTGTTATTAGATTTAGAGCCCAGGGTTATTCATACTATTATGAATTTTCCATATTCAAAGGTAGTACGCATCTGGAATATGTATGTACATTTATAATTATGCATATATATGAATATGTATGTACATTTATGTTTATGCATATATATGAATATGTATGTACATTTATGTTTATGCATATACGTATATGAATATGTATGTACATTTGTGTTTATGCATATATATGAATATGTATGTACATTTATGTTTATGTTCTGTTTTATGTATTTGAGTTAGAAGAATATGTTTTACAAAGAGATCAGTGGAACCTTATAGTAATGCAAAATTTTATGTGATAAATTCGTAAATTAAAAATAGAATGTGCATATTTATCAGTATATAATTTTACTTTTATGCATTGACAAAAACATTTCTTTCTTCTAAGTTTGGGATTTTTAATTGCAATTTATTTAAATAATACCATAAAGAAACAAATGTAACGCGTGCTTTGTAATATTCTAGTAATATTCTAATAATAATAGTGCGAGATAATAAATGTAATAAAACCTATATATTTTCTTTCATAGAATAAAATTTATATATTTTTATACATTTTATTTATAGTTGGATTTGAGTTTTGGAAGAGATTATGCACAAAGCATGGAATCAGCCCAGAAGGAATCTTGGAAGATTATGCAATAGAGGGAACGGATAGAAAGGATGCCTTTTTTTATCAAGCAGATGATGAGCATTACGTACCACGAGCTGTGTTATTAGATTTAGAGCCCAGGGTTATTCATACTATTATGAATTTTCCATATTCAAAGGTAGTACGCATCTGGAATATGTATGTACATTTATAATTATGCATATATATGAATATGTATGTACATTTATGTTTATGCATATATATGAATATGTATGTACATTTATGTTTATGCATATATATGAATATGTATGTACATTTATGTTTATGCATATATATGAATGTGTATGTACATTTATGTTTATGCATATATATGAATATGTATGTACATTTATGTTTATGCATATATATGAATATGTATGTACATTTATGTTTATGCATATATATGAATATGTATGTACATTTATGTTTATGCATATATATGAATATGTATGTACATTTATGTTTATGCATATATATGAATATGTATATACATTTATGTTTATGCATATATATGAATATGTATGTACATTTATATGTTTATGCATATATATGAATATGTATATGTACATTTATATGTTTATGCATATATATGAATATGTATGTACATTTATGTTTATGCATATATATGAATATGTATGTACATTTATGTTTATGCATATATATGAATATGTATGTACATTTATGTTTATGCATATATATGAATATGTATGTACATTTATGTTTATGCATATATATGAATATGTATGTACATTTATGTTTATGCATATATATGAATATGTATATACATTTATGTTTATGCATATATATGAATATGTATGTACATTTATGTTTATGCTTATATATGAATATGTATGTACATTTATGTTTATGCATATATATGAATATGTATATACATTTATGTTTATGCATATATATGAATATGTATGTACATTTATGTTTATGCATATATATGAATATGTATGTACATTTATGTTTATGCATATATATGAATATGTATGTACATTTATGTTTATGCATATATATGAATATGTATATACATTTATGTTTATGCATATATATGAATATATATGTACATTTATATGTTTATGCATATATATGAATATGTATATGTACATTTATATGTTTATGCATATATATGAATATGTATGTATATTTATGTTTATGTTCTGTTTTATGTATTTGAGTTAGAAGAATATGTTTTACAAAGAGATCAGTGGAACCTTATAGTAATGCAAAATTTTATGTGATAAATTCGTAAATTAAAAATAGAATGTGCATATTTATCAGTATATAATTTTACTTTTATGCATTGACAAAAACATTTCTTTCTTCTAAGTTTGGGATTTTTAATTGCAATTTATTTAAATAATACCATAAAGAAACAAATGTAACGCGTGCTTTGTAATATTCTAGTAATATTCTAATAATAATAGTGCGAGATAATAAATGTAATAAAACCTATATATTTTCTTTCATAGAATAAAATTTATATATTTTTATACATTTTATTTATAGTTGGATTTGAGTTTTGGAAGAGATTATGCACAGAGCATGGAATCAGCCCAGAAGGAATCTTGGAAGATTATGCAATAGAGGGAACGGATAGAAAGGATGCCTTTTTTTATCAAGCAGATGATGAGCATTACGTACCACGAGCTGTGTTATTAGATTTAGAGCCCAGGGTTATTCATACTATTATGAATTTTCCATATTCAAAGGTAGTACGCATCTGGAATATGTATGTACATTTATAATTATGCATATATATGAATATGTATGTACATTTATGTTTATGCATATATATGAATATGTATGTACATTTATGTTTATGCATATATATGAATATGTATGTACATTTATGTTTATGCATATATATGAATATGTATGTACATTTATGTTTATGTTCTGTTTTATGTATTTGAGTTAGAAGAATATGTTTTACAAAGAGATCAGTGGAACCTTATAGTAATGCAAAATTTTATGTGATAAATTCGTAAATTAAAAATAGAATGTGCATATTTATATTTATCAGTATATAATTTTACTTTTATGCATTGACAAAAACATTTCTTTTTTCTAAGTTTGGGATTTTTAATTGCAATTTATTTAAATAATACCATAAAGAAACAAATGTAACGCGTGCTTTGTAATATTCTAGTAATATTCTAATAATAATAGTGCGAGATAATAAATGTAATAAAACCTATATATTTTCTTTCATAGAATAAAATTTATATATTTTTATACATTTTATTTATAGTTGGATTTGAGTTTTGGAAGAGATTATGCACAGAGCATGGAATCAGCCCAGAAGGAATCTTGGAAGATTATGCAATAGAGGGAACGGATAGAAAGGATGCCTTTTTTTATCAAGCAGATGATGAGCATTACGTACCACGAGCTGTGTTATTAGATTTAGAGCCCAGGGTTATTCATACTATTATGAATTTTCCATATTCAAAGGTAGTACGCATCTGGAATATGTATGTACATTTATAATTATGCATATATATGAATATGTATGTACATTTATGTTTATGCATATATATGAATATGTATGTACATTTATGTTTATGCATATACGTATATGAATATGTATGTACATTTATGTTTATGCATATATATGAATATGTATGTACATTTATGTTTATGTTCTGTTTTATGTATTTGAGTTAGAAGAATATGTTTTACAAAGAGATCAGTGGAACCTTATAGTAATGCAAAATTTTATGTGATAAATTCGTAAATTAAAAATAGAATGTGCATATTTATCAGTATATAATTTTACTTTTATGCATTGACAAAAACATTTCTTTCTTCTAAGTTTGGGATTTTTAATTGCAATTTATTTAAATAATACCATAAAGAAACAAATGTAACGCGTGCTTTGTAATATTCTAGTAATATTCTAATAATAATAGTGCGAGATAATAAATGTAATAAAACCTATATATTTTCTTTCATAGAATAAAATTTATATATTTTTATACATTTTATTTATAGTTGGATTTGAGTTTTGGAAGAGATTATGCACAAAGCATGGAATCAGCCCAGAAGGAATCTTGGAAGATTATGCAATAGAGGGAACGGATAGAAAGGATGCCTTTTTTTATCAAGCAGATGATGAGCATTACGTACCACGAGCTGTGTTATTAGATTTAGAGCCCAGGGTTATTCATACTATTATGAATTTTCCATATTCAAAGGTAGTACGCATCTGGAATATGTATGTACATTTATAATTATGCATATATATGAATATGTATGTACATTTATGTTTATGCATATATATGAATATGTATGTACATTTATGTTTATGCATATATATGAATATGTATGTACATTTATAATTATGCATATATATGAATATGTATGTACATTTATGATTATGCATATATGAATATGTATGTACATTTATGTTTATGCATATATATGAATATGTATGTACATTTATGTTTATGCATATATATGAATATGTATATACATTTATGTTTATGCATATATATGAATATGTATGTACATTTATATGTTTATGCATATATATGAATATGTATGTACATTTATGTTTATGCATATATATGAATATGTATGTATATTTATGCATATATATGAATATGTATGTACATTTATGTTTATGCATATATATGAATATGTATATACATTTATGTTTATGCATATATATGAATGTGTATGTACATTTATGATTATGCATATATATGAATATGTATGTACATTTATGTTTATGCATATATATGAATATGTATGTACATTTATGTTTATGCATATATATGAATATGTATGTACATTTATGTTTATGCATATATATGAATATGTATATACATTTATGTTTATGCATATATATGAATATGTATGTACATTTATATGTTTATGCATATATATGAATATGTATATGTACATTTATATGTTTATGCATATATATGAATATGTATGTACATTTATGTTTATGCATATATATGAATATGTATGTACATTTATGTTTATGCATATATATGAATATGTATGTATATTTATGTTTATGTTCTGTTTTATGTATTTGAGTTAGAAGAATATGTTTTACAAAGAGATCAGTGGAACCTTATAGTAATGCAAAATTTTATGTGATAAATTCGTAAATTAAAAATAGAATGTGCATATTTATCAGTATATAATTTTACTTTTATGCATTGACAAAAACATTTCTTTCTTCTAAGTTTGGGATTTTTAATTGCAATTTATTTAAATAATACCATAAAGAAACAAATGTAACGCGTGCTTTGTAATATTCTAGTAATATTCTAATAATAATAGTGCGAGATAATAAATGTAATAAAACCTATATATTTTCTTTCATAGAATAAAATTTATATATTTTTATACATTTTATTTATAGTTGGATTTGAGTTTTGGAAGAGATTATGCACAGAGCATGGAATCAGCCCAGAAGGAATCTTGGAAGATTATGCAATAGAGGGAACGGATAGAAAGGATGCCTTTTTTTATCAAGCAGATGATGAGCATTACGTACCACGAGCTGTGTTATTAGATTTAGAGCCCAGGGTTATTCATACTATTATGAATTTTCCATATTCAAAGGTAGTACGCATCTGGAATATGTATGTACATTTATAATTATGCATATATATGAATATGTATGTACATTTATGTTTATGCATATATATGAATATGTATATATATTTATGTTTATGCATATATATGAATGTGTATGTACATTTATGATTATGCATATATATGAATATGTATGTACATTTATGTTTATGCATATATATGAATATGTATGTACATTTATGTTTATGCATATATATGAATATGTATGTACATTTATGTTTATGCATATATATGAATATGTATGTACATTTATGTTTATGTTCTGTTTTATGTATTTGAGTTAGAAGAATATGTTTTACAAAGAGATCAGTGGAACCTTACAGTAATGCAAAATTTTATGTGATAAATTCGTAAATTAAAAATAGAATGTGCATATTTATCAGTATATAATTTTACTTTTATGCATTGACAAAAACATTTCTTTCTTCTAAGTTTGGGATTTTTAATTGCAATTTATTTAAATAATACCATAAAGAAACAAATGTAACGCGTGCTTTGTAATATTCTAGTAATATTCTAATAATAATAGTGCGAGATAATAAATGTAATAAAACCTATATATTTTCTTTCATAGAATAAAATTTATATATTTTTATACATTTTATTTATAGTTGGATTTGAGTTTTGGAAGAGATTATGCACAGAGCATGGAATCAGCCCAGAAGGAATCTTGGAAGATTATGCAATAGAGGGAACGGATAGAAAGGATGCCTTTTTTTATCAAGCAGATGATGAGCATTACGTACCACGAGCTGTGTTATTAGATTTAGAGCCCAGGGTTATTCATACTATTATGAATTTTCCATATTCAAAGGTAGTACGCATCTGGAATATGTATGTACATTTATAATTATGCATATATATGAATATGTATGTACATTTATGTTTATGCATATATATGAATATGTATGTACATTTATGTTTATGCATATACGTATATGAATATGTATGTACATATTCATATACTACCTTTGAATATGGAAAATTCATAATAGTATGAATAACCCTGGGCTCTAAATCTAATAACACAGCTCGTGGTACGTAATGCTCATCATCTGCTTGATAAAAAAAGGCATCCTTTCTATCCGTTCCCTCTATTGCATAATCTTCCAAGATTCCTTCTGGGCTGATTCCATGCTTTGTGCATAATCTCTTCCAAAACTCAAATCCAACTATAAATAAAATGTATAAAAATATATAAATTTTATTCTATGAAAGAAAATATATAGGTTTTATTACATTTATTATCTCGCACTATTATTATTAGAATATTACTAGAATATTACAAAGCACGCGTTACATTTGTTTCTTTACTTTTATGCATTGACAAAAACATTTCTTTCTTCTAAGTTTGGGATTTTTAATTGCAATTTATTTAAATAATACCATAAAGAAACAAATGTAACGCGTGCTTTGTAATATTCTAGTAATATTCTAATAATAATAGTGCGAGATAATAAATGTAATAAAACCTATATATTTTCTTTCATAGAATAAAATTTATATATTTTTATACATTTTATTTATAGTTGGATTTGAGTTTTGGAAGAGATTATGCACAGAGCATGGAATCAGCCCAGAAGGAATCTTGGAAGATTATGCAATAGAGGGAACGGATAGAAAGGATGCCTTTTTTTATCAAGCAGATGATGAGCATTACGTACCACGAGCTGTGTTATTAGATTTAGAGCCCAGGGTTATTCATACTATTATGAATTTTCCATATTCAAAGGTAGTACGCATCTGGAATATGTATGTACATTTATAATTATGCATATATATGAATATGTATGTACATTTATGTTTATGCATATATATGAATATGTATGTACATTTATGTTTATGCATATACGTATATGAATATGTATGTACATTTGTGTTTATGCATATATATGAATATGTATGTACATTTATGTTTATGTTCTGTTTTATGTATTTGAGTTAGAAGAATATGTTTTACAAAGAGATCAGTGGAACCTTATAGTAATGCAAAATTTTATGTGATAAATTCGTAAATTAAAAATAGAATGTGCATATTTATCAGTATATAATTTTACTTTTATGCATTGACAAAAACATTTCTTTCTTCTAAGTTTGGGATTTTTAATTGCAATTTATTTAAATAATACCATAAAGAAACAAATGTAACGCGTGCTTTGTAATATTCTAGTAATATTCTAATAATAATAGTGCGAGATAATAAATGTAATAAAACCTATATATTTTCTTTCATAGAATAAAATTTATATATTTTTATACATTTTATTTATAGTTGGATTTGAGTTTTGGAAGAGATTATGCACAAAGCATGGAATCAGCCCAGAAGGAATCTTGGAAGATTATGCAATAGAGGGAACGGATAGAAAGGATGCCTTTTTTTATCAAGCAGATGATGAGCATTACGTACCACGAGCTGTGTTATTAGATTTAGAGCCCAGGGTTATTCATACTATTATGAATTTTCCATATTCAAAGGTAGTACGCATCTGGAATATGTATGTACATTTATAATTATGCATATATATGAATATGTATGTACATTTATGTTTATGCATATATATGAATATGTATGTACATTTATGTTTATGCATATATATGAATATGTATGTACATTTATGTTTATGCATATATATGAATGTGTATGTACATTTATGTTTATGCATATATATGAATATGTATGTACATTTATGTTTATGCATATATATGAATATGTATGTACATTTATGTTTATGCATATATATGAATATGTATGTACATTTATGTTTATGCATATATATGAATATGTATGTACATTTATGTTTATGCATATATATGAATATGTATATACATTTATGTTTATGCATATATATGAATATGTATGTACATTTATATGTTTATGCATATATATGAATATGTATATGTACATTTATATGTTTATGCATATATATGAATATGTATGTACATTTATGTTTATGCATATATATGAATATGTATGTACATTTATGTTTATGCATATATATGAATATGTATGTACATTTATGTTTATGCATATATATGAATATGTATGTACATTTATGTTTATGCATATATATGAATATGTATGTACATTTATGTTTATGCATATATATGAATATGTATATACATTTATGTTTATGCATATATATGAATATGTATGTACATTTATGTTTATGCTTATATATGAATATGTATGTACATTTATGTTTATGCATATATATGAATATGTATATACATTTATGTTTATGCATATATATGAATATGTATGTACATTTATGTTTATGCATATATATGAATATGTATGTACATTTATGTTTATGCATATATATGAATATGTATGTACATTTATGTTTATGCATATATATGAATGTGTATGTACATTTATGATTATGCATATATATGAATATGTATGTACATTTATGTTTATGCATATATATGAATATGTATGTACATTTATGTTTATGCATATATATGAATATGTATATACATTTATGTTTATGCATATATATGAATATGTATGTACATTTATATGTTTATGCATATATATGAATATGGATATGTACATTTATATGTTTATGCATATATATGAATATGTATGTACATTTATGTTTATGCATATATATGAATATGTATGTACATTTATGTTTATGCATATATATGAATATGTATGTACATTTATGTTTATGCATATATATGAATATGTATGTACATTTATGTTTATGCATATATATGAATATGTATGTACATTTATGATTATGCATATATATGAATATGTATGTACATTTATGTTTATGCATATATATGAATGTGTATGTACATTTATGTTTATGCATATATATGAATGTGTATGTATGTACATTTATGTTTATGCATATATATGAATATGTATGTACATTTATAATTATGCATATATATGAATATGTATGTACATTTATGATTATGCATATATGAATATGTATGTACATTTATGTTTATGTTCTGTTTTATGTATTTGAGTTAGAAGAATATGTTTTACAAAGAGATCAGTGGAACCTTATAGTAATGCAAAATTTTATGTGATAAATTCGTAAATTAAAAATAGAATGTGCATATTTATCAGTATATAATTTTACTTTTATGCATTGACAAAAACATTTCTTTCTTCTAAGTTTGGGATTTTTAATTGCAATTTATTTAAATAATACCATAAAGAAACAAATGTAACGCGTGCTTTGTAATATTCTAGTAATATTCTAATAATAATAGTGCGAGATAATAAATGTAATAAAACCTATATATTTTCTTTCATAGAATAAAATTTATATATTTTTATACATTTTATTTATAGTTGGATTTGAGTTTTGGAAGAGATTATGCACAGAGCATGGAATCAGCCCAGAAGGAATCTTGGAAGATTATGCAATAGAGGGAACGGATAGAAAGGATGCCTTTTTTTATCAAGCAGATGATGAGCATTACGTACCACGAGCTGTGTTATTAGATTTAGAGCCCAGGGTTATTCATACTATTATGAATTTTCCATATTCAAAGGTAGTACGCATCTGGAATATGTATGTACATTTATAATTATGCATATATATGAATATGTATGTACATTTATGTTTATGCATATATATGAATATGTATGTACATTTATGTTTATGCATATATATGAATATGTATGTACATTTATGTTTATGCATATATATGAATATGTATGTACATTTATGTTTATGTTCTGTTTTATGTATTTGAGTTAGAAGAATATGTTTTACAAAGAGATCAGTGGAACCTTATAGTAATGCAAAATTTTATGTGATAAATTCGTAAATTAAAAATAGAATGTGCATATTTATATTTATCAGTATATAATTTTACTTTTATGCATTGACAAAAACATTTCTTTCTTCTAAGTTTGGGATTTTTAATTGCAATTTATTTAAATAATACCATAAAGAAACAAATGTAACGCGTGCTTTGTAATATTCTAGTAATATTCTAATAATAATAGTGCGAGATAATAAATGTAATAAAACCTATATATTTTCTTTCATAGAATAAAATTTATATATTTTTATACATTTTATTTATAGTTGGATTTGAGTTTTGGAAGAGATTATGCACAAAGCATGGAATCAGCCCAGAAGGAATCTTGGAAGATTATGCAATAGAGGGAACGGATAGAAAGGATGCCTTTTTTTATCAAGCAGATGATGAGCATTACGTACCACGAGCTGTGTTATTAGATTTAGAGCCCAGGGTTATTCATACTATTATGAATTTTCCATATTCAAAGGTAGTACGCATCTGGAATATGTATGTACATTTATAATTATGCATATATATGAATATGTATGTACATTTATGTTTATGCATATATATGAATATGTATGTACATTTATGTTTATGCATATATATGAATATGTATGTACATTTATATGTTTATGCATATATATGAATATGTATATGTACATTTATATGTTTATGCATATATATGAATATGTATGTACATTTATGTTTATGCATATATATGAATATGTATGTACATTTATGTTTATGCATATATATGAATATGTATGTACATTTATGTTTATGCATATATATGAATATGTATGTACATTTATGTTTATGCATATATATGAATATGTATGTACATTTATGTTTATGCATATATATGAATATGTATATACATTTATGTTTATGCATATATATGAATATGTATGTACATTTATGTTTATGCTTATATATGAATATGTATGTACATTTATGTTTATGCATATATATGAATATGTATATACATTTATGTTTATGCATATATATGAATATGTATGTACATTTATGTTTATGCATATATATGAATATGTATGTACATTTATGTTTATGCATATATATGAATATGTATGTACATTTATGTTTATGCATATATATGAATGTGTATGTACATTTATGATTATGCATATATATGAATATGTATGTACATTTATGTTTATGCATATATATGAATATGTATGTACATTTATGTTTATGCATATATATGAATATGTATATACATTTATGTTTATGCATATATATGAATATGTATGTACATTTATATGTTTATGCATATATATGAATATGGATATGTACATTTATATGTTTATGCATATATATGAATATGTATGTACATTTATGTTTATGCATATATATGAATATGTATGTACATTTATGTTTATGCATATATATGAATATGTATGTACATTTATGTTTATGCATATATATGAATATGTATGTACATTTATGTTTATGCATATATATGAATATGTATGTACATTTATGATTATGCATATATATGAATATGTATGTACATTTATGTTTATGCATATATATGAATGTGTATGTACATTTATGTTTATGCATATATATGAATGTGTATGTATGTACATTTATGTTTATGCATATATATGAATATGTATGTACATTTATAATTATGCATATATATGAATATGTATGTACATTTATGATTATGCATATATGAATATGTATGTACATTTATGTTTATGTTCTGTTTTATGTATTTGAGTTAGAAGAATATGTTTTACAAAGAGATCAGTGGAACCTTATAGTAATGCAAAATTTTATGTGATAAATTCGTAAATTAAAAATAGAATGTGCATATTTATCAGTATATAATTTTACTTTTATGCATTGACAAAAACATTTCTTTCTTCTAAGTTTGGGATTTTTAATTGCAATTTATTTAAATAATACCATAAAGAAACAAATGTAACGCGTGCTTTGTAATATTCTAGTAATATTCTAATAATAATAGTGCGAGATAATAAATGTAATAAAACCTATATATTTTCTTTCATAGAATAAAATTTATATATTTTTATACATTTTATTTATAGTTGGATTTGAGTTTTGGAAGAGATTATGCACAGAGCATGGAATCAGCCCAGAAGGAATCTTGGAAGATTATGCAATAGAGGGAACGGATAGAAAGGATGCCTTTTTTTATCAAGCAGATGATGAGCATTACGTACCACGAGCTGTGTTATTAGATTTAGAGCCCAGGGTTATTCATACTATTATGAATTTTCCATATTCAAAGGTAGTACGCATCTGGAATATGTATGTACATTTATAATTATGCATATATATGAATATGTATGTACATTTATGTTTATGCATATATATGAATATGTATGTACATTTATGTTTATGCATATATATGAATATGTATGTACATTTATGTTTATGCATATATATGAATATGTATGTACATTTATGTTTATGTTCTGTTTTATGTATTTGAGTTAGAAGAATATGTTTTACAAAGAGATCAGTGGAACCTTATAGTAATGCAAAATTTTATGTGATAAATTCGTAAATTAAAAATAGAATGTGCATATTTATATTTATCAGTATATAATTTTACTTTTATGCATTGACAAAAACATTTCTTTTTTCTAAGTTTGGGATTTTTAATTGCAATTTATTTAAATAATACCATAAAGAAACAAATGTAACGCGTGCTTTGTAATATTCTAGTAATATTCTAATAATAATAGTGCGAGATAATAAATGTAATAAAACCTATATATTTTCTTTCATAGAATAAAATTTATATATTTTTATACATTTTATTTATAGTTGGATTTGAGTTTTGGAAGAGATTATGCACAGAGCATGGAATCAGCCCAGAAGGAATCTTGGAAGATTATGCAATAGAGGGAACGGATAGAAAGGATGCCTTTTTTTATCAAGCAGATGATGAGCATTACGTACCACGAGCTGTGTTATTAGATTTAGAGCCCAGGGTTATTCATACTATTATGAATTTTCCATATTCAAAGGTAGTACGCATCTGGAATATGTATGTACATTTATAATTATGCATATATATGAATATGTATGTACATTTATGTTTATGCATATATATGAATATGTATGTACATTTATGTTTATGCATATACGTATATGAATATGTATGTACATTTATGTTTATGCATATATATGAATATGTATGTACATTTATGTTTATGTTCTGTTTTATGTATTTGAGTTAGAAGAATATGTTTTACAAAGAGATCAGTGGAACCTTATAGTAATGCAAAATTTTATGTGATAAATTCGTAAATTAAAAATAGAATGTGCATATTTATCAGTATATAATTTTACTTTTATGCATTGACAAAAACATTTCTTTCTTCTAAGTTTGGGATTTTTAATTGCAATTTATTTAAATAATACCATAAAGAAACAAATGTAACGCGTGCTTTGTAATATTCTAGTAATATTCTAATAATAATAGTGCGAGATAATAAATGTAATAAAACCTATATATTTTCTTTCATAGAATAAAATTTATATATTTTTATACATTTTATTTATAGTTGGATTTGAGTTTTGGAAGAGATTATGCACAAAGCATGGAATCAGCCCAGAAGGAATCTTGGAAGATTATGCAATAGAGGGAACGGATAGAAAGGATGCCTTTTTTTATCAAGCAGATGATGAGCATTACGTACCACGAGCTGTGTTATTAGATTTAGAGCCCAGGGTTATTCATACTATTATGAATTTTCCATATTCAAAGGTAGTACGCATCTGGAATATGTATGTACATTTATAATTATGCATATATATGAATATGTATGTACATTTATGTTTATGCATATATATGAATATGTATGTACATTTATGTTTATGCATATATATGAATATGTATGTACATTTATAATTATGCATATATATGAATATGTATGTACATTTATGATTATGCATATATGAATATGTATGTACATTTATGTTTATGCATATATATGAATATGTATGTACATTTATGTTTATGCATATATATGAATATGTATATACATTTATGTTTATGCATATATATGAATATGTATGTACATTTATATGTTTATGCATATATATGAATATGTATGTACATTTATGTTTATGCATATATATGAATATGTATGTATATTTATGCATATATATGAATATGTATGTACATTTATGTTTATGCATATATATGAATATGTATATACATTTATGTTTATGCATATATATGAATGTGTATGTACATTTATGATTATGCATATATATGAATATGTATGTACATTTATGTTTATGCATATATATGAATATGTATGTACATTTATGTTTATGCATATATATGAATATGTATGTACATTTATGTTTATGCATATATATGAATATGTATATACATTTATGTTTATGCATATATATGAATATGTATGTACATTTATATGTTTATGCATATATATGAATATGTATATGTACATTTATATGTTTATGCATATATATGAATATGTATGTACATTTATGTTTATGCATATATATGAATATGTATGTACATTTATGTTTATGCATATATATGAATATGTATGTATATTTATGTTTATGTTCTGTTTTATGTATTTGAGTTAGAAGAATATGTTTTACAAAGAGATCAGTGGAACCTTATAGTAATGCAAAATTTTATGTGATAAATTCGTAAATTAAAAATAGAATGTGCATATTTATCAGTATATAATTTTACTTTTATGCATTGACAAAAACATTTCTTTCTTCTAAGTTTGGGATTTTTAATTGCAATTTATTTAAATAATACCATAAAGAAACAAATGTAACGCGTGCTTTGTAATATTCTAGTAATATTCTAATAATAATAGTGCGAGATAATAAATGTAATAAAACCTATATATTTTCTTTCATAGAATAAAATTTATATATTTTTATACATTTTATTTATAGTTGGATTTGAGTTTTGGAAGAGATTATGCACAGAGCATGGAATCAGCCCAGAAGGAATCTTGGAAGATTATGCAATAGAGGGAACGGATAGAAAGGATGCCTTTTTTTATCAAGCAGATGATGAGCATTACGTACCACGAGCTGTGTTATTAGATTTAGAGCCCAGGGTTATTCATACTATTATGAATTTTCCATATTCAAAGGTAGTACGCATCTGGAATATGTATGTACATTTATAATTATGCATATATATGAATATGTATGTACATTTATGTTTATGCATATATATGAATATGTATATATATTTATGTTTATGCATATATATGAATGTGTATGTACATTTATGATTATGCATATATATGAATATGTATGTACATTTATGTTTATGCATATATATGAATATGTATGTACATTTATGTTTATGCATATATATGAATATGTATGTACATTTATGTTTATGCATATATATGAATATGTATATACATTTATGTTTATGCATATATATGAATATGTATGTACATTTATATGTTTATGCATATATATGAATATGTATATGTACATTTATATGTTTATGCATATATATGAATATGTATGTACATTTATGTTTATGCATATATATGAATATGTATGTACATTTATGTTTATGCATATATATGAATATGTATGTACATTTATGTTTATGCATATATATGAATATGTATGTACATTTATGTTTATGCATATATATGAATATGTATGTATATTTATGTTTATGTTCTGTTTTATGTATTTGAGTTAGAAGAATATGTTTTACAAAGAGATCAGTGGATCCTTATAGTAATGCAAAATTTTATGTGATAAATTCGTAAATTAAAAATAGAATGTGCATATTTATCAGTATATAATTTTACTTTTATGCATTGACAAAAACATTTCTTTCTTCTAAGTTTGGGATTTTTAATTGCAATTTATTTAAATAATACCATAAAGAAACAAATGTAACGCGTGCTTTGTAATATTCTAGTAATATTCTAATAATAATAGTGCGAGATAATAAATGTAATAAAACCTATATATTTTCTTTCATAGAATAAAATTTATATATTTTTATACATTTTATTTATAGTTGGATTTGAGTTTTGGAAGAGATTATGCACAGAGCATGGAATCAGCCCAGAAGGAATCTTGGAAGATTATGCAATAGAGGGAACGGATAGAAAGGATGCCTTTTTTTATCAAGCAGATGATGAGCATTACGTACCACGAGCTGTGTTATTAGATTTAGAGCCCAGGGTTATTCATACTATTATGAATTTTCCATATTCAAAGGTAGTACGCATCTGGAATATGTATGTACATTTATAATTATGCATATATATGAATATGTATGTACATTTATGTTTATGCATATATATGAATATGTATATATATTTATGTTTATGCATATATATGAATGTGTATGTACATTTATGATTATGCATATATATGAATATGTATGTACATTTATGTTTATGCATATATATGAATATGTATGTACATTTATGTTTATGCATATATATGAATATGTATGTACATTTATGTTTATGCATATATATGAATATGTATATACATTTATGTTTATGCATATATATGAATATGTATGTACATTTATATGTTTATGCATATATATGAATATGTATATGTACATTTATATGTTTATGCATATATATGAATATGTATGTACATTTATGTTTATGCATATATATGAATATGTATGTACATTTATGTTTATGCATATATATGAATATGTATGTACATTTATGTTTATGCATATATATGAATATGTATGTACATTTATGTTTATGCATATATATGAATATGTATGTACATTTATGATTATGCATATATATGAATATGTATGTACATTTATGTTTATGCATATATATGAATGTGTATGTACATTTATGTTTATGCATATATATGAATGTGTATGTATGTACATTTATGTTTATGCATATATATGAATATGTATGTACATTTATGTTTATGCATATATATGAATATGTATGTACATTTATAATTATGCATATATATGAATATGTATGTACATTTATGATTATGCATATATGAATATGTATGTACATTTATGTTTATGTTCTGTTTTATGTATTTGAGTTAGAAGAATATGTTTTACAAAGAGATCAGTGGAACCTTATAGTAATGCAAAATTTTATGTGATAAATTCGTAAATTAAAAATAGAATGTGCATATTTATCAGTATATAATTTTACTTTTATGCATTGACAAAAACATTTCTTTCTTCTAAGTTTGGGATTTTTAATTGCAATTTATTTAAATAATACCATAAAGAAACAAATGTAACGCGTGCTTTGTAATATTCTAGTAATATTCTAATAATAATAGTGCGAGATAATAAATGTAATAACCTATATATTTTCTTTCATAGAATAAAATTTATATATTTTTATACATTTTATTTATAGTTGGATTTGAGTTTTGGAAGAGATTATGCACAGAGCATGGAATCAGCCCAGAAGGAATCTTGGAAGATTATGCAATAGAGGGAACGGATAGAAAGGATGCCTTTTTTTATCAAGCAGATGATGAGCATTACGTACCACGAGCTGTGTTATTAGATTTAGAGCCCAGGGTTATTCATACTATTATGAATTTTCCATATTCAAAGGTAGTACGCATCTGGAATATGTATGTACATTTATAATTATGCATATATATGAATATGTATGTACATTTATGTTTATGCATATATATGAATATGTATGTACATTTATGTTTATGCATATATATGAATATGTATGTACATTTATAATTATGCATATATATGAATATGTATGTACATTTATGATTATGCATATATGAATATGTATGTACATTTATGTTTATGCATATATATGAATATGTATGTACATTTATGTTTATGCATATATATGAATATGTATATACATTTATGTTTATGCATATATATGAATATGTATGTACATTTATATGTTTATGCATATATATGAATATGTATGTACATTTATGTTTATGCATATATATGAATATGTATGTATATTTATGCATATATATGAATATGTATGTACATTTATGTTTATGCATATATATGAATATGTATATACATTTATGTTTATGCATATATATGAATGTGTATGTACATTTATGATTATGCATATATATGAATATGTATGTACATTTATGTTTATGCATATATATGAATATGTATGTACATTTATGTTTATGCATATATATGAATATGTATGTACATTTATGTTTATGCATATATATGAATATGTATATACATTTATGTTTATGCATATATATGAATATGTATGTACATTTATATGTTTATGCAATTTATATGAATATGTATATGTACATTTATATGTTTATGCATATATATGAATATGTATGTACATTTATGTTTATGCATATATATGAATATGTATGTACATTTATGTTTATGCATATATATGAATATGTATGTACATTTATGTTTATGTTCTGTTTTATGTATTTGAGTTAGAAGAATATGTTTTACAAAGAGATCAGTGGAACCTTACAGTAATGCAAAATTTTATGTGATAAATTCGTAAATTAAAAATAGAATGTGCATATTTATCAGTATATAATTTTACTTTTATGCATTGACAAAAACATTTCTTTCTTCTAAGTTTGGGATTTTTAATTGCAATTTATTTAAATAATACCATAAAGAAACAAATGTAACGCGTGCTTTGTAATATTCTAGTAATATTCTAATAATAATAGTGCGAGATAATAAATGTAATAAAACCTATATATTTTCTTTCATAGAATAAAATTTATATATTTTTATACATTTTATTTATAGTTGGATTTGAGTTTTGGAAGAGATTATGCACAGAGCATGGAATCAGCCCAGAAGGAATCTTGGAAGATTATGCAATAGAGGGAACGGATAGAAAGGATGCCTTTTTTTATCAAGCAGATGATGAGCATTACGTACCACGAGCTGTGTTATTAGATTTAGAGCCCAGGGTTATTCATACTATTATGAATTTTCCATATTCAAAGGTAGTACGCATCTGGTCTCTATGTATGTACATTTATAATTATGCATATATATGAATATGTATGTACATTTATGTTTATGCATATATATGAATATGTATGTACATTTATGTTTATGCATATATATGAATATGTATGTACATTTATAATTATGCATATATATGAATATGTATGTACATTTATGATTATGCATATATGAATATGTATGTACATTTATGTTTATGCATATATATGAATATGTATGTATATTTATGTTTATGCATATATATGAATATGTATGTACATTTATGTTTATGCATATATATGAATATGTATATACATTTATGTTTATGCATATATATGAATATGTATGTACATTTATATGTTTATGCATATATATGAATATGTATATGTACATTTATATGTTTATGCATATATATGAATATGTATGTACATTTATGATTATGCATATATGAATATGTATGTACATTTATGTTTATGCATATATATGAATATGTATGTATATTTATGTTTATGCATATATATGAATATGTATGTACATTTATGTTTATGCATATATATGAATATGTATATACATTTATGTTTATGCATATATATGAATATGTATGTACATTTATATGTTTATGCATATATATGAATATGTATATGTACATTTATATGTTTATGCATATATATGAATATGTATGTACATTTATGTTTATGCATATATATGAATATGTATGTACATTTATGATTATGCATATATATGAATATGTATGTACATTTATGTTTATGCATATATATGAATATGTATGTACATTTATGTTTATGCATATATATGAATATGTATGTACATTTATAATTATGCATATATATGAATATGTATGTACATTTATGATTATGCATATATGAATATGTATGTACATTTATGTTTATGCATATATATGAATATGTATGTATATTTATGTTTATGCATATATATGAATATGTATGTACATTTATGTTTATGCATATATATGAATATGTATATACATTTATGTTTATGCATATATATGAATATGTATGTACATTTATATGTTTATGCATATATATGAATATGTATATGTACATTTATATGTTTATGCATATATATGAATATGTATGTACATTTATGTTTATGCATATATATGAATATGTATGTACATTTATGTTTATGCATATATATGAATATGTATGTACATTTATGTTTATGCATATATATGAATATGTATGTACATTTATAATTATGCATATATATGAATATGTATGTACATTTATGATTATGCATATATGAATATGTATGTACATTTATGTTTATGTTCTGTTTTATGTATTTGAGTTAGAAGAATATGTTTTACAAAGAGATCAGTGGAACCTTATAGTAATGCAAAATTTTATGTGATAAATTCGTAAATTAAAAATAGAATGTGCATATTTATCAGTATATAATTTTACTTTTATGCATTGACAAAAACATTTCTTTCTTCTAAGTTTGGGATTTTTAATTGCAATTTATTTAAATAATACCATAAAGAAACAAATGTAACGCGTGCTTTGTAATATTCTAGTAATATTCTAATAATAATAGTGCGAGATAATAAATGTAATAAAACCTATATATTTTCTTTCATAGAATAAAATTTATATATTTTTATACATTTTATTTATAGTTGGATTTGAGTTTTGGAAGAGATTATGCACAGAGCATGGAATCAGCCCAGAAGGAATCTTGGAAGATTATGCAATAGAGGGAACGGATAGAAAGGATGCCTTTTTTTATCAAGCAGATGATGAGCATTACGTACCACGAGCTGTGTTATTAGATTTAGAGCCCAGGGTTATTCATACTATTATGAATTTTCCATATTCAAAGGTAGTACGCATCTGGTCTCTATGTATGTACATTTATAATTATGCATATATATGAATATGTATGTACATTTATGTTTATGCATATATATGAATATGTATATACATTTATGTTTATGCATATATATGAATATGTATGTACATTTATGTTTATGCATATATATGAATATGTATGTACATTTATGTTTATGCATATATATGAATATGTATGTACATTTATGTTTATGCATATATATGAATATGTATATACATTTATGTTTATGCATATATATGAATATGTATGTACATTTATATGTTTATGCATATATATGAATATGTATATGTACATTTATATGTTTATGCATATATATGAATATGTATGTACATTTATGTTTATGCATATATATGAATATGTATGTACATTTATGTTTATGCATATATATGAATATGTATGTACATTTATGTTTATGTTCTGTTTTATGTATTTGAGTTAGAAGAATATGTTTTACAAAGAGATCAGTGGAACCTTATAGTAATGCAAAATTTTATGTGATAAATTCGTAAATTAAAAATAGAATGTGCATATTTATATTTATCAGTATATAATTTTACTTTTATGCATTGACAAAAACATTTCTTTCTTCTAAGTTTGGGATTTTTAATTGCAATTTATTTAAATAATACCATAAAGAAACAAATGTAACGCGTGCTTTGTAATATTCTAGTAATATTCTAATAATAATAGTGCGAGATAATAAATGTAATAAAACCTATATATTTTCTTTCATAGAATAAAATTTATATATTTTTATACATTTTATTTATAGTTGGATTTGAGTTTTGGAAGAGATTATGCACAGAGCATGGAATCAGCCCAGAAGGAATCTTGGAAGATTATGCAATAGAGGGAACGGATAGAAAGGATGCCTTTTTTTATCAAGCAGATGATGAGCATTACGTACCACGAGCTGTGTTATTAGATTTAGAGCCCAGGGTTATTCATACTATTATGAATTTTCCATATTCAAAGGTAGTACGCATCTGGAATATGTATGTACATTTATAATTATGCATATATATGAATATGTATGTACATTTATGTTTATGCATATATATGAATATGTATGTACATTTATGTTTATGCATATATATGAATATGTATGTACATTTATGTTTATGCATATATATGAATATGTATGTACATTTATGTTTATGTTCTGTTTTATGTATTTGAGTTAGAAGAATATGTTTTACAAAGAGATCAGTGGAACCTTATAGTAATGCAAAATTTTATGTGATAAATTCGTAAATTAAAAATAGAATGTGCATATTTATCAGTATATAATTTTACTTTTATGCATTGACAAAAACATTTCTTTCTTCTAAGTTTGGGATTTTTAATTGCAATTTATTTAAATAATACCATAAAGAAACAAATGTAACGCGTGCTTTGTAATATTCTAGTAATATTCTAATAATAATAGTGCGAGATAATAAATGTAATAAAACCTATATATTTTCTTTCATAGAATAAAATTTATATATTTTTATACATTTTATTTATAGTTGGATTTGAGTTTTGGAAGAGATTATGCACAGAGCATGGAATCAGCCCAGAAGGAATCTTGGAAGATTATGCAATAGAGGGAACGGATAGAAAGGACGTCTTTTTTTATCAAGCAGATGATGAGCATTACGTACCACGAGCTGTGTTATTAGATTTAGAGCCCAGGGTTATTCATACTATTATGAATTTTCCATATTCAAAGGTAGTACGCATCTGGAATATGTATGTACATTTATAATTATGCATATATATGAATATGTATGTACATTTATGTTTATGCATATATATGAATATGTATGTACATTTATGTTTATGCATATATATGAATGTGTATGTACATTTATGATTATGCATATATATGAATATGTATGTACATTTATGTTTATGCATATATATGAATATGTATGTACATTTATGTTTATGCATATATATGAATATGTATGTACATTTATGTTTATGCATATATATGAATATGTATATACATTTATGTTTATGCATATATATGAATATGTATGTACATTTATATGTTTATGCATATATATGAATATGTATATGTACATTTATATGTTTATGCATATATATGAATATGTATGTACATTTATGTTTATGCATATATATGAATATGTATGTACATTTATGTTTATGCATATATATGAATATGTATGTATATTTATGTTTATGTTCTGTTTTATGTATTTGAGTTAGAAGAATATGTTTTACAAAGAGATCAGTGGAACCTTATAGTAATGCAAAATTTTATGTGATAAATTCGTAAATTAAAAATAGAATGTGCATATTTATCAGTATATAATTTTACTTTTATGCATTGACAAAAACATTTCTTTCTTCTAAGTTTGGGATTTTTAATTGCAATTTATTTAAATAATACCATAAAGAAACAAATGTAACGCGTGCTTTGTAATATTCTAGTAATATTCTAATAATAATAGTGCGAGATAATAAATGTAATAAAACCTATATATTTTCTTTCATAGAATAAAATTTATATATTTTTATACATTTTATTTATAGTTGGATTTGAGTTTTGGAAGAGATTATGCACAGAGCATGGAATCAGCCCAGAAGGAATCTTGGAAGATTATGCAATAGAGGGAACGGATAGAAAGGATGCCTTTTTTTATCAAGCAGATGATGAGCATTACGTACCACGAGCTGTGTTATTAGATTTAGAGCCCAGGGTTATTCATACTATTATGAATTTTCCATATTCAAAGGTAGTACGCATCTGGAATATGTATGTACATTTATAATTATGCATATATATGAATATGTATGTACATTTATGTTTATGCATATATATGAATATGTATATATATTTATGTTTATGCATATATATGAATGTGTATGTACATTTATGATTATGCATATATATGAATATGTATGTACATTTATGTTTATGCATATATATGAATATGTATGTACATTTATGTTTATGCATATATATGAATATGTATGTACATTTATGTTTATGCATATATATGAATATGTATGTATATTTATGCATATATATGAATATGTATGTACATTTATGTTTATGCATATATATGAATATGTATGTACATCTATGTTTATGCATATATATGAATATGTATGTACATTTATGTTTATGTTCTGTTTTATGTATTTGAGTTAGAAGAATATGTTTTACAAAGAGATCAGTGGAACCTTATAGTAATGCAAAATTTTATGTGATAAATTCGTAAATTAAAAATAGAATGTGCATATTTATCAGTATATAATTTTACTTTTATGCATTGACAAAAACATTTCTTTCTTCTAAGTTTGGGATTTTTAATTGCAATTTATTTAAATAATACCATAAAGAAACAAATGTAACGCGTGCTTTGTAATATTCTAGTAATATTCTAATAATAATAGTGCGAGATAATAAATGTAATAAAACCTATATATTTTCTTTCATAGAATAAAATTTATATATTTTTATACATTTTATTTATAGTTGGATTTGAGTTTTGGAAGAGATTATGCACAAAGCATGGAATCAGCCCAGAAGGAATCTTGGAAGATTATGCAATAGAGGGAACGGATAGAAAGGATGCCTTTTTTTATCAAGCAGATGATGAGCATTACGTACCACGAGCTGTGTTATTAGATTTAGAGCCCAGGGTTATTCATACTATTATGAATTTTCCATATTCAAAGGTAGTACGCATCTGGAATATGTATGTACATTTATAATTATGCATATATATGAATATGTATGTACATTTATGTTTATGCATATATATGAATATGTATGTACATTTATGTTTATGCATATATATGAATGTGTATGTACATTTATGATTATGCATATATATGAATATGTATGTACATTTATGTTTATGCATATATATGAATATGTATGTACATTTATGTTTATGCATATATATGAATATGTATGTACATTTATGTTTATGCATACGATATATATGAATATGTATGTACATTTATGATTATGCATATATATGAATATGTATGTACATTTATGTTTATGCATATATATGAATATGTATGTACATTTATGTTTATGCATATATATGAATATGTACATTTATGTTTATGCATATATATGAATATGTATGTACATTTATGTTTATGCATATATATGAATATGTATGTACATTTATGTTTATGCATATATATGAATATGTATGTACATTTATGTTTATGTTCTGTTTTATGTATTTGAGTTAGAAGAATATGTTTTACAAAGAGATCAGTGGAACCTTATAGTAATGCAAAATTTTATGTGATAAATTCGTAAATTAAAAATAGAATGTGCATATTTATATTTATCAGTATATAATTTTACTTTTATGCATTGACAAAAACATTTCTTTTTTCTAAGTTTGGGATTTTTAATTGCAATTTATTTAAATAATACCATAAAGAAACAAATGTAACGCGTGCTTTGTAATATTCTAGTAATATTCTAATAATAATAGTGCGAGATAATAAATGTAATAAAACCTATATATTTTCTTTCATAGAATAAAATTTATATATTTTTATACATTTTATTTATAGTTGGATTTGAGTTTTGGAAGAGATTATGCACAGAGCATGGAATCAGCCCAGAAGGAATCTTGGAAGATTATGCAATAGAGGGAACGGATAGAAAGGATGCCTTTTTTTATCAAGCAGATGATGAGCATTACGTACCACGAGCTGTGTTATTAGATTTAGAGCCCAGGGTTATTCATACCATTATGAATTTTCCATATTCAAAGGTAGTACGCATCTGGAATATGTATGTACATTTATGTTTATGCATATATATGAATATGTATGTACATTTATGTTTATGCATATATATGAATATGTATGTACATTTATGATTATGCATATATGAATATGTATGTACATTTATGTTTATGTTCTGTTTTATGTATTTGAGTTAGAAGAATATGTTTTACAAAGAGATCAGTGGAACCTTATAGTAATGCAAAATTTTATGTGATAAATTCGTAAATTAAAAATAGAATGTGCATATTTATCAGTATATAATTTTACTTTTATGCATTGACAAAAACATTTCTTTTTTCTAAGTTTGGGATTTTTAATTGCAATTTATTTAAATAATACCATAAAGAAACAAATGTAACGCGTGCTTTGTAATATTCTAGTAATATTCTAATAATAATAGTGCGAGATAATAAATGTAATAAAACCTATATATTTTCTTTCATAGAATAAAATTTATATATTTTTATACATTTTATTTATAGTTGGATTTGAGTTTTGGAAGAGATTATGCACAGAGCATGGAATCAGCCCAGAAGGAATCTTGGAAGATTATGCAATAGAGGGAACGGATAGAAAGGATGCCTTTTTTTATCAAGCAGATGATGAGCATTACGTACCACGAGCTGTGTTATTAGATTTAGAGCCCAGGGTTATTCATACCATTATGAATTTTCCATATTCAAAGGTAGTACGCATCTGGAATATGTATGTACATTTATGTTTATGCATATATATGAATATGTATGTACATTTATGTTTATGCATATATATGAATATGTATGTACATTTATGATTATGCATATATGAATATGTATGTACATTTATGTTTATGTTCTGTTTTATGTATTTGAGTTAGAAGAATATGTTTTACAAAGAGATCAGTGGAACCTTATAGTAATGCAAAATTTTATGTGATAAATTCGTAAATTAAAAATAGAATGTGCATATTTATCAGTATATAATTTTACTTTTATGCATTGACAAAAACATTTCTTTCTTCTAAGTTTGGGATTTTTAATTGCAATTTATTTAAATAATACCATAAAGAAACAAATGTAACGCGTGCTTTGTAATATTCTAGTAATATTCTAATAATAATAGTGCGAGATAATAAATGTAATAAAACCTATATATTTTCTTTCATAGAATAAAATTTATATATTTTTATACATTTTATTTATAGTTGGATTTGAGTTTTGGAAGAGATTATGCACAGAGCATGGAATCAGCCCAGAAGGAATCTTGGAAGATTATGCAATAGAGGGAACGGATAGAAAGGATGCCTTTTTTTATCAAGCAGATGATGAGCATTACGTACCACGAGCTGTGTTATTAGATTTAGAGCCCAGGGTTATTCATACTATTATGAATTTTCCATATTCAAAGGTAGTACGCATCTGGAATATGTATGTACATTTATAATTATGCATATATATGAATATGTATGTACATTTATGTTTATGTTCTGTTTTATGTATTTGAGTTAGAAGAATATGTTTTACAAAGAGATCAGTGGAACCTTATAGTAATGCAAAATTTTATGTGATAAATTCGTAAATTAAAAATAGAATGTGCATATTTATCAGTATATAATTTTACTTTTATGCATTGACAAAAACATTTCTTTCTTCTAAGTTTGGGATTTTTAATTGCAATTTATTTAAATAATACCATAAAGAAACAAATGTAACGCGTGCTTTGTAATATTCTAGTAATATTCTAATAATAATAGTGCGAGATAATAAATGTAATAAAACCTATATATTTTCTTTCATAGAATAAAATTTATATATTTTTATACATTTTATTTATAGTTGGATTTGAGTTTTGAAAGAGATTATGCACAGAGCATGGAATCAGCCCAGAAGGAATCTTGGAAGATTATGCAATAGAGGGAACGGATAGAAAGGATGCCTTTTTTTATCAAGCAGATGATGAGCATTACGTACCACGAGCTGTGTTATTAGATTTAGAGCCCAGGGTTATTCATACTATTATGAATTTTCCATATTCAAAGGTAGTACGCATCTGGAATATGTATGTACATTTATAATTATGCATATATATGAATATGTATGTACATTTATGTTTATGCATATATATGAATATGTATGTACATTTATGTTTATGCATATATATGAATGTGTATGTACATTTATGATTATGCATATATATGAATATGTATGTACATTTATGTTTATGCATATATATGAATATGTATGTACATTTATGTTTATGCATATATATGAATATTGTATAGGAAAGTCTATTCGAATCTTTCATAGAGTGCCATGAGAAAAGAAAAAGATCGGGTTGCTATGCAGCTGTTTATCGTGGTTCGTTTTATGTTTGAATCGACACGATGCGCATCGTACGGAAATATCAAGATCATCAGAGATACATCGAAATATATTTGGTTAATTACATATATCTGGTTAGGAAGGTCGACTTTGTCCAATTGGGGACATCATGTAAGTACATATCATGATAGTCGATACCTTCCATCAAGCCAATTATTTGAGGCTAGCCATAAGGTGATCATCCAAATTCTATCTTTGCCTTATGGTGATTAATATATCTTTGCCTTATGGTGATTTATATCTTTATCAAACAAATTCTATCTTTGCCTTATGGTGATTAATATATCTTTGCCTTATGGTGATTTATATCTTTATCAAACAAATTCTATCTTTGCCTTATGGTGATTAATATATCTTTGCCTTATGGTGATTTATATCTTTATCAAATTAATTCTATCTTTGCCTTATGGTGATTTATATTTTTATCAATCTAATCTTATCAAAGCTGATTAATATTTTCTCTGCCTTAAAAGGTGATAACTGAAAACTATAAAACTCTTATTCATATTTTGCCTTACGGTGATATTATCCATAATCATTTTTATCTTGCCTTACGGTGATATCATTTAATTCATATTTTAATTATATTTCCTAATTTCTTTAGAGACGCAGGAATTCTTTACAGAAATATATATATATATATTTCCTGGTTCCTGTTTTGAATCCTATAAATATTCTGGTTCCTGTTTCTAAGATGAAGACAACTCCTATATAACCTGTACTACATTCAGTCCTGTACATAATATGAAATAACGTCGTAAAACAAGGAAGGATTATACATAGCAAGAATATAGAAAGAATTAATATTAATCTTGGAATAAGAGTTAAGAAGTTACGTTCGGTACGTACAAAAATTACATTTTATTGTTATCGAACAAATATGTATGTACATTTATGTTTATGCATATATATGAATATGTATATATATTTATGTTTATGCATATATATGAATATGTATGTACATTTATATGTTTATGCATATATATGAATATGTATATGTACATTTATATGTTTATGCATATATATGAATATGTATGTACATTTATGATTATGCATATACATATATGAATATGATCATTATTGTTCAAATATGGTATAATAAATTTACAAGAAGCTATCACTGAAGCAATCATACCTATAATACAAAAATGCAGTCAATGTGGTAATGAAAATATATGTACAACTTTTAGAACAGGCGCGCATCTTTTTATAGATATTGAATTGTTACAATGGTCTAGCTACGCATATATGAATAATTATTCTGTTCGGCCTAAAACAATCATTCTTTCCGAAATTCCATTAAACATCACTTTTTTGAATTCCAATTATAAATTAATTTCAGCCATTGAATATGTCGATAAGCTTAATAATAATGACATCGATGCGTTTAGCAGTAATGAAACAGGACATTACGTTGCTTATTGCCATCGAAAAACAGGAAATTGGGAAATGTATGATGACTTAAAAAAATGTATAAATAATTGCACAACTATATCTGGTAAAGTGTTTGTGCGACAAAGAAAAATATCATTATTGGTTTTTATTAAGCAAGAGTAATATTTGGCTAATTCTTATAAATCAGTCATACTATGACTATAATCAAGATTGGACTATTTATAAGAATTTATACGTAGATTATACACCACATGTTCGATTTTAGATTTTATAAAATTGTTGGGTACATATCGAATGGTACATCACAAAAACTTTATAAGAGCGAGCATTAATATATGTATATTGTATATTTGAATCAATAAAGGGAATAATTGACTGTTCATGTAATATCAGTAAATTGATACTTATTCGCGACTACAGCCGTACATGGGAGACGCATCTTAGTTAGGTAGGATATTTACCAGGAAGAATAAGAACCTAAAATTTAACGACGATCATCGTATCTATCGTACATACGTACGTATTACGTATCTATCGCATGTGCCAAATGTGTGATCGGTAAATTTACTTTTAGTAAAAATTTACTACATACACAAAATCAGCGATGAGCTCGAAAAAGATATCGTCAAATAGAAATAATCATTTTTGACAAAAGAAAGATACATATGATTCAATGTTTTCTATGAGCTGCAAACTAAATGGTTGAGCAGAGGAAGAACTGAGACAGAGATTGTTGCTGATGCTACTTCCGGTGGTTGCAGAGTCTGGAATCCTCTGATGGAGAGCTGCAAGTTTGCATGAGCCACTGGAGGGTATCGTGCTGCCTTCAACATCCTACATAATAAATTAATATCTACAGCTTTTCAACAAATCAGATTTAATTTCATACATTGCAATGTAGCACAGCTAACGCAAAAGGTACGTATAAATCCGCTAAAATCGGTGATAACGGAGAGCCCATCGGACTGCCGAATATTTGTTCATAAAACTGTCCATCAAAGCTAAAGCTAGTTAAATCCAAAATCAATTCAATAGCATGTAAAAACTGAGCTAAATTAAATTTAGTGTTTTTTTCTATCTCATTCCATCGTTTTTTGATGGCATCGAGGACCAATTCTTTCGGGATGTTTGTAAATAATGAACTCACATCTAATGATATCATTACGTCATCATCATTAATCGGAAAGTCTCTAATGTTTTTGACAAAGGTCCAACCGTCATTAACATGTGAGTTTGGTTTTTTAATCGAATTGTATAATATGTTGTGAATGAAACTGGAAACATTGTATACCGGACTACCAATCGATGATACTATAACTCTTAATGGAAAGCCAGTTTTATGAATCGTCGGCAGACCGTAACATCGTGGCAGATTTCCGTTAGTACAATTTAGATGTTTGTAAGTAGCTTCATCAATCAAATCGTTATTACGCCAAGACTTGACTAATGTGTTTATCTTGTTTGTTAGTTGTTTTAACGGATCTTTCTTTAACAATTTATAAGTGGATTGGTCATTTAATAATAATTTCATCTTTTCATAATAATCTTTCTTATCCATGATGACAGTAGTCTGACCCTTGTCGGCTCTAGTAACCAATATATCCTTATTTTCATGTAAATATTTTTTAGAAACATATTTGATGTGCTTCTGTTCACACAGAAACTTTTGAAGCAAATTTGCAACCGAAATTCTGGTTGGTTCAATAATATCTGTAAAAATATTACTGCAACTCGACTCGAATCCCTGACGTCTAAAAAACCTAATCTACAATGGCAGTAAGCAGTATAGAGTAAGCAGTAAGCAGTATGAAATGGGAATTGCCCATTTCGTTACTCCCGATTTTTACATCCACTAAAAACAGTATACTCTCTATTCCTACAGCCTTGTTATTGCCATTGTATACTGTTTTTAGTGGATGTAAAAATCGGGAGTAACGAAATGGGCAATTCCCATTTCATACTGCTTACTGCTTACTGCTTACTCTATACTGCTTACTGCCATTGTAGACTAGGCTTAAGGGGATCCTAGTCGGATGGTCGAACTCCGACAGGTTAACACCACACATATCCAAACATATACACGTATACACATATACA
The DNA here is from genome assembly GCF_030444845.1 of Prenolepis imparis. NCBI lineage: Eukaryota > Metazoa > Arthropoda > Insecta > Hymenoptera > Formicidae > Prenolepis > Prenolepis imparis. The sequence continues at coordinate 201,807 of NW_028141177.1, forward strand.
CACGATAGGTTAGCACCACACATATCCAACATATGCACGTATGCACACATATGTGTGAAAATGTTTTTAATATTTAACTTTTTTATTAGACTTGCAATCTCACTTTTTATTGTTTACTAATATTTCTTCATGTTAACCCTATCGCGTATACTATATTTTATGCACAGATAAACTGCAGAACTATTTTTATTAAATAAGTATTGTTACGAGCTGACATGAAAGAAGCCGATAACAAAACTGTAATTTTTGATTTTTATATGATTTATATATGGAATTATAGCTAACGCGGTCCGTTTTTATAAGTACTTTAATCGTGGAAAAGGATTTATTGATCTGTATAGTCAATAAAAAGATATCCCAAAATAATAAAGTTGGTTCTGCCGTACCGACAGAACTAACTTTAGGATCCGACTAGGATCCCCTTAATACATAATTAGTCCGATTCTTTTTTTGGTGGTGTTGCAAAGGTAAAGCAAAGTTGTCACCTAAGCTTAAAAGGTCAGACACAGTATCAGGGATTTTTTTGCTACTAATATTTATCAACCATTTAGATTTGTCAATGTTTAAAAACGGATTTATACATCGATTGTATCTTTGTTTCAAATTATTGATTTTTTTTTGATTGCATTGTAAAGTTAAAGGATGTGATTCTCTAAAGCCTAGTCTACAATGGCAGTAAGCAGTATAGAGTAAGCAGTAAGCAGTAAGCAGTATGAAATGGGAATTGCCCATTTCGTTACTCCCGGTCTTTACATCCACTAAAAACAGTATACTTTCTATTCCTACAGCCTTGTTATTGCCATTGTATACTCCCGGTCTTTACATCCACTAAAAACAGTATACTCTCTATTCCTACAGCCTTGTTATTGCCATTGTATACTGTTTTTAGTGAATGTAAAGACCGGGAGTAACGAAATGGGCAATTCCCATTTCATACTGCTTACTGCTTACTGCTAACTCTATACTGCTTACTGCCATTGTAGACTAGGCTTAATGCGTGGTCTACAATGGCAGCAAGCAGTACGGAGTAAGTAGTAAGTAGTAAGCAGTACGAAATCTCATTTCGTACTGCTTACAGCTTACTGCTTATTCTGTACTGCTTGCTGCCATTGTAAACCACGCATAATATAATTTACAACATGTTTTCTGAAAGTTTAATTTAGATTGATATATTAATCTTTACTGAAGATGTGCTATATAGTATATTATTGTCTACTATTATTTAATTAATTAAATATAAACAGCATATAGTAAATTATTATAAATAATTTTAGATTTAATCAAAGATCGGATTTTATTGCATTGAATTGTTGCATAAAAAATGGTGTTAACAAGTTTATATGCTTTATATAGAAGATAATAACCGTTTTTCGATAATCAATTATTACATTAAAGCCAAGCATGCAAATATAAAATTCAAGTTTATAGTCACATAATTGTGAGATAATTGCTAAAATAAATGTACAAAAGTTTAAATAATTGATTTTCTGATTTTTTTCAATTATTTTTATATATTTTTCTTATAAAAATCTCTATCAATATTTTCTTATTTTATTATATACTAGCTTTGTATGATAGATATGCGTATGGGTGTGTATGGATGCACGTGTGTGTATGCATGGGTGGGTGCGTGGGTGAGGACGTAAAATTAAAAAAAAACCTCACAGCAGCCAGCCCCGAAAAATTTGGAACATTTTGGTACTAATTTCGAGAAAATCGGTCCACAAATGTGGAAGGAGTTCGCGGTCAGACAGACAGACGGACGGAACTTATATATATAGATATATAGATTTGTATAAATATTTATATATAGTATATTTTAATCTCATTTTATATGCATGGTAATTATATATGCGTATATAATATATATATATGCATATATACAACATGTATTTATACATAGAAAAATAATGTTAGAATATTTTATTGGTACAGAAACATCTATTTTTTTTTAGAAATTTATATTAAAATACTACAAATATAAATTAATATATATTAAAACATATTTATTTATAAAATTCGTGCCTCGTGCACATGAATTAAAAATTCCAACGAAAAAATTAATTTCATTGGAAGCATACGTACTGACATCCACGTTTGGCTCGCATAGCCAATGTTATTTTCAACATTTATATATATATATTTATTTATATATTATATGTATATTTATATAGACATATGTTTTACAATCATATAATTTATTGTATTTATTTATTTGCATTTATTGACACACACATACACACACACACACATATATATATATATATATGTCATCATGTGTAAATTATATATGTATATGTATATGTATAATATAAATTATTGAAGTTAAAATTTAAGATAGGCTTAAAATATTTCAATTCCACCATTTTTGGTCAACTTGGATCTCAGCCAATCGGCAATAGCTTACACGCCTTACACGACCAATATTTACGCACATATACATATCCAAATACACATGTATTATATGTATATAGTTATGAAAATGGCTGCCGTGGCGCTGTACTGGGTACTGGGTGCTGCTTCAATTTCACAATCGTGGAGAGTGGAAGGTGGAAGTAACGAATTGATGGCGGGAATATCAGCTCCTGCGATCGTGAAAGAGGAGCCGAGCGGAGCTGCTCCAAGCAGGACTCGCAACTCGCACCAGTTCTCCCAGGACAGGACTACAGGACGCGAACTGCGTCGAGGAGGAATACGGCGAGCAGCACATCGAGTGCACCACCGAGGGCCAGGAGAGCGAGATTCGCGCGTTCCTGTCAAGGTTCGCGTTTTACAAAGAGATCAGTGGAACTTTATAGTAATGCAAAATTTTATGTGATAAATTCGTAAATTAAAAATAGAATGTGCATATTTATATTTATCAGTATATAATTTTACTTTTATGCATTGACAAAAACATTTCTTTCTTCTAAGTTTGGGATTTTTAATTGCAATTTATTTAAATAATACCATAAAGAAACAAATGTAACGCGTGCTTTGTAATATTCTAGTAATATTCTAATAATAATAGTGCGAGATAATAAATGTAATAAAACCTATATATTTTCTTTCATAGAATAAAATTTATATATTTTTATACATTTTATTTATAGTTGGATTTGAGTTTTGGAAGAGATTATGCACAGAGCATGGAATCAGCCCAGAAGGAATCTTGGCAGATTATGCAATAGAGGGAACGGATAGAAAGGATGCCTTTTTTTATCAAGCAGATGATGAGCATTACGTACCACGAGCTGTGTTATTAGATTTAGAGCCCAGGGTTATTCATACTATTATGAATTTTCCATATTCAAAGGTAGTACGCATCTGGAATATGTATGTACATTTATAATTATGCATATATATGAATATGTATGTACATTTATGTTTATGCATATATATGAATATGTATGTACATTTATGTTTATGCATATATATGAATATGTATGTACATTTATGATTATGCATATATATGAATATGTATGTACATTTATGTTTATGCATATATATGAATATGTATGTACATTTATGTTTATGCATATATATGAATATGTATGTACATTTATGATTATGCATATATATGAATATGTATGTACATTTATGTTTATGCATATATATGAATATGTACGAGTATGTACATTTATGTTTATGCATATATATGAATATGTATGTACATTTATGTTTATGCATATATATGAATATGTATGTACATTTATGTTTATGTTCTGTTTTATGTATTTGAGTTAGAAGAATATGTTTTACAAAGAGATCAGTGGAACCTTATAGTAATGCAAAATTTTATGTGATAAATTCGTAAATTAAAAATAGAATGTGCATATTTATATTTATCAGTATATAATTTTACTTTTATGCATTGACAAAAACATTTCTTTCTTCTAAGTTTGGGATTTTTAATTGCAATTTATTTAAATAATACCATAAAGAAACAAATGTAACGCGTGCTTTGTAATATTCTAGTAATATTCTAATAATAATAGTGCGAGATAATAAATGTAATAAAACCTATATATATATATTTTCTTTCATAGAATAAAATTTATATATTTTTATACATTTTATTTATAGTTGGATTTGAGTTTTGGAAGAGATTATGCACAGAGCATGGAATCAGCCCAGAAGGAATCTTGGAAGATTATGCAATAGAGGGAACGGATAGAAAGGATGCCTTTTTTTATCAAGCAGATGATGAGCATTACGTACCACGAGCTGTGTTATTAGATTTAGAGCCCAGGGTTATTCATACTATTATGAATTTTCCATATTCAAAGGTAGTACGCATCTGGAATATGTATGTACATTTATAATTATGCATATATATGAATATGTATGTACATTTATGTTTATGCATATATATGAATATGTATGTACATTTATGTTTATGCATATATATGAATGTGTATGTACATTTATGATTATGCATATATATGAATATGTATGTACATTTATGTTTATGCATATATATGAATATGTATGTACATTTATGTTTATGCATATATATGAATATGTATGTACATTTATGTTTATGCATATATATGAATATGTATATACATTTATGTTTATGCATATATATGAATGTGTATGTACATTTATGTTTATGCATATATATGAATATGTATGTACATTTATGTTTATGCATATATATGAATATGTATGTACATTTATGTTCATGCATATATATGAATATGTATGTACATTTATGTTTATGCATATATATGAATATGTATGTACATTTATGTTTATGCATATATATGAATATGTATGTACATTTATGTTTATGTTCTGTTTTATGTATTTGAGTTAGAAGAATATGTTTTACAAAGAGATCAGTGGAACCTTATAGTAATGCAAAATTTTATGTGATAAATTCGTAAATTAAAAATAGAATGTGCATATTTATCAGTATATAATTTTACTTTTATGCATTGACAAAAACATTTCTTTCTTCTAAGTTTGGGATTTTTAATTGCAATTTATTTAAATAATACCATAAAGAAACAAATGTAACGCGTGCTTTGTAATATTCTAGTAATATTCTAATAATAATAGTGCGAGATAATAAATGTAATAAAACCTATATATTTTCTTTCATAGAATAAAATTTATATATTTTTATACATTTTATTTATAGTTGGATTTGAGTTTTGGAAGAGATTATGCACAGAGCATGGAATCAGCCCAGAAGGAATCTTGGAAGATTATGCAATAGAGGGAACGGATAGAAAGGATGCCTTTTTTTATCAAGCAGATGATGAGCATTACGTACCACGAGCTGTGTTATTAGATTTAGAGCCCAGGGTTATTCATACTATTATGAATTTTCCATATTGAAAGGTAGTACGCATCTGGAATATGTATGTACATTTATAATTATGCATATATATGAATATGTATGTACATTTATGTTTATGCATATATATGAATATGTATGTACCTTTATGTTTATGCATATATATGAATATGTATGTACATTTATGATTATGCATATATATGAATATGTATGTACATTTATGTTTATGCATATATATGAATATGTATGTACATTTATGTTTATGCATATATATGAATATGTATGTACATTTATGTTTATGCATATATATGAATATGTATGTACATTTATGTTTATGCATATATATGAATGTGTATGTACATTTATGTTTATGCATATATATGAATATGTATGTACATTTATGTTTATGCATATATATGAATATGTATGTACATTTATGTTCATGCATATATATGAATATGTATGTACATTTATGTTTATGCATATATATGAATATGTATGTACATTTATGTTTATGCATATATATGAATATGTATGTACATTTATGTTTATGTTCTGTTTTATGTATTTGAGTTAGAAGAATATGTTTTACAAAGAGATCAGTGGAACCTTATAGTAATGCAAAATTTTATGTGATAAATTCGTAAATTAAAAATAGAATGTGCATATTTATCAGTATATAATTTTACTTTTATGCATTGACAAAAACATTTCTTTCTTCTAAGTTTGGGATTTTTAATTGCAATTTATTTAAATAATACCATAAAGAAACAAATGTAACGCGTGCTTTGTAATATTCTAGTAATATTCTAATAATAATAGTGCGAGATAATAAATGTAATAAAACCTATATATTTTCTTTCATAGAATAAAATTTATATATTTTTATACATTTTATTTATAGTTGGATTTGAGTTTTGGAAGAGATTATGCACAGAGCATGGAATCAGCCCAGAAGGAATCTTGGAAGATTATGCAATAGAGGGAACGGATAGAAAGGATGCCTTTTTTTATCAAGCAGATGATGAGCATTACGTACCACGAGCTGTGTTATTAGATTTAGAGCCCAGGGTTATTCATACTATTATGAATTTTCCATATTGAAAGGTAGTACGCATCTGGAATATGTATGTACATTTATAATTATGCATATATATGAATATGTATGTACATTTATGTTTATGCATATATATGAATATGTATGTACCTTTATGTTTATGCATATATATGAATATGTATGTACATTTATGATTATGCATATATATGAATATGTATGTACATTTATGTTTATGCATATATATGAATATGTATGTACATTTATGTTTATGCATATATATGAATATGTATGTACATTTATGTTTATGCATATATATGAATATCTATATACATTTATGTTTATGCATATATATGAATATGTATGTACATTTATATGTTTATGCATATATATGAATATGTATGTACATTTATGTTTATGCATATATATGAATATGTATGTATATTTATGCATATATATGAATATGTATGTATATTTATGCATATATATGAATATGTATGTACATTTATGTTTATGCATATATATGAATATGTATGTACATTTATGTTTATGCATATATATGAATATGTATGTACATTTATGTTTATGTTCTGTTTTATGTATTTGAGTTAGAAGAATATGTTTTACAAAGAGATCAGTGGAACCTTATAGTAATGCAAAATTTTATGTGATAAATTCGTAAATTAAAAATAGAATGTGCATATTTATCAGTATATAATTTTACTTTTATGCATTGACAAAAACATTTCTTTCTTCTAAGTTTGGGATTTTTAATTGCAATTTATTTAAATAATACCATAAAGAAACAAATGTAACGCGTGCTTTGTAATATTCTAGTAATATTCTAATAATAATAGTGCGAGATAATAAATGTAATAAAACCTATATATTTTCTTTCATAGAATAAAATTTATATATTTTTATACATTTTATTTATAGTTGGATTTGAGTTTTGGAAGAGATTATGCACAAAGCATGGAATCAGCCCAGAAGGAATCTTGGAAGATTATGCAATAGAGGGAACGGATAGAAAGGATGCCTTTTTTTATCAAGCAGATGATGAGCATTACGTACCACGAGCTGTGTTATTAGATTTAGAGCCCAGGGTTATTCATACTATTATGAATTTTCCATATTCAAAGGTAGTACGCATCTGGAATATGTATGTACATTTATAATTATGCATATATATGAATATGTATGTACATTTATGTTTATGCATATATATGAATATGTATGTACATTTATGTTTATGCATATATATGAATGTGTATGTACATTTATGATTATGCATATATATGAATATGTATGTACATTTATGTTTATGCATATATATGAATATGTATGTACATTTATGTTTATGCATATATATGAATATGTATGTACATTTATGTTTATGCATACGATATATATGAATATGTATGTACATTTATGATTATGCATATATATGAATATGTATGTACATTTATGTTTATGCATATATATGAATATGTATGTACATTTATGTTTATGCATATATATGAATATGTATGTACATTTATGTTTATGCATATATATGAATATGTATGTACATTTATGTTTATGCATATATATGAATATGTATGTACATTTATGTTTATGCATATATATGAATATGTATGTACATTTATGTTTATGTTCTGTTTTATGTATTTGAGTTAGAAGAATATGTTTTACAAAGAAATCAGTGGAACCTTATAGTAATGCAAAATTTTATGTGATAAATTCGTAAATTAAAAATAGAATGTGCATATTTATATTTATCAGTATATAATTTTACTTTTATGCATTGACAAAAACATTTCTTTTTTCTAAGTTTGGGATTTTTAATTGCAATTTATTTAAATAATACCATAAAGAAACAAATGTAACGCGTGCTTTGTAATATTCTAGTAATATTCTAATAATAATAGTGCGAGATAATAAATGTAATAAAACCTATATATTTTCTTTCATAGAATAAAATTTATATATTTTTATACATTTTATTTATAGTTGGATTTGAGTTTTGGAAGAGATTATGCACAGAGCATGGAATCAGTCCAGAAGGAATCTTGGAAGATTATGCAATAGAGGGATAGAAATAATAGAAAAAATTCACAGCATGTTCCACCGCTTTCTACGCCGCGTATTTTACGACCACGTATTCCACGACGTCTGTTCCTATCAAGTAATGGCGAAGAAAAAGATGTATCACGGCAATATAAAAGAAAAAAACTAATTTCGAAAACGCGAAAAAAATATCCAGAGAAGTTACGGGATCCGCCGCGTATTTCACCGCGTGCTCCACCGCATGTTTTACCCCGTGTTTCACCGCGTGTTCCACCGGATGTATCACCACGTGTTTCACCGCGTGTTCCACCGCCTGTTCCACCGCGTGATCCGCCGCGTGTTCCACCGGATATTTCATCACGTGTTCCACCAGAAGCTTCACCACGTTTTGCACCGCCTGTTTCACCGTCTGTTCCATTGCGTGTTCCACCGCTTTCTACGCCGCGTATTTTACGCCCACGTATTCCATCACGTCTGTTCCTATCAAGTAATGGCGAAGAAAAAGATGTATCATGGCAATATAAACTAATTTCGAAAACGCGAAAAAAATGTCCAGAGAAGTTACCGGCTTCTGAAGATGAAGAGTCAGAAGATTCATATTATAATAACAAGTTATATAAAACCAATGAAGCAAATGATGATGAAATGATTGTCATTAGACATATCATCACCATAGAACAAGAATGTGTAAAAAAAAAAAAGGTAAACGAGAGAAGTCTTTTAAATGAAAGAAAAGTCCATTTTAATAAATATTTAAGAACATTCAGTAACCATAATAATAGTCAAGAAGACTTTTCTTCATGTGAGGAAAATTCAAAAATTCCAGTATTGCAAAATGGAAATGTTTTAAGATCACAAATATTTATAATAAACGGGCAACAAGTAACGTTAATTAATACTTGTGCATTTGATGCTATTATGCAATCATTATTAATAGCATATCGCGACTCGGATCGTTATAAAAATTATATAGATTGCACTCCAAATAAGATTTTAAATTTTATAAAATTGATGTCTGCTGTTGGTACAACACAAGATCTTTATAAAGAAAGAGCTATAATATTGAGCGCTTTATTTCCGATAAGAAATGGAATAATTAATTGTGTTACTAATGTCACTCAACTAGTTAAACAGTTATTGCCAAATTTGAGTTTTGGAAGAGATTATGCACAGAGCATGGAATCAGCCCAGAAGGAATCTTGGAAGATTATGCAATAGAGGGAACGGATAGAAAGGATGCCTTTTTTTATCAAGCAGATGATGAGCATTACGTACCACGAGCTGTGTTATTAGATTTAGAGCCCAGGGTTATTCATACTATTATGAATTTTCCATATTCAAAGGTAGTACGCATCTGGAATATGTATGTACATTTATAATTATGCATATATATGAATATGTATGTACATTTATGTTTATGCATATATATGAATATGTATGTACATTTATGTTTATGCATATATATGAATATGTATGTACATTTATGTTTATGCATATATATGAATATGTATGTACATTTATGTTTATGCATATATATGAATATGTATGTACATTTATGTTTATGTTCTGTTTTATGTATTTGAGTTAGAAGAATATGTTTTACAAAGAGATCAGTGGAACCTTATAGTAATGCAAAATTTTATGTGATAAATTCGTAAATTAAAAATAGAATGTGCATATTTATATTTATCAGTATATAATTTTACTTTTATGCATTGACAAAAATATTTCTTTCTTCTAAGTTTGGGATTTTTAATTGCAATTTATTTAAATAATACCATAAAGAAACAAATGTAACGCGTGCTTTGTAATATTCTAGTAATATTCTAATAATAATAGTGCGAGATAATAAATGTAATAAAACCTATATATTTTCTTTCATAGAATAAAATTTATATATTTTTATACATTTTATTTATAGTTGGATTTGAGTTTTGGAAGAGATTATGCACAGAGCATGGAATCAGCCCAGAAGGAATCTTGGAAGATTATGCAATAGAGGGAACGGATAGAAAGGATGCTTTTTTTTATCAAGCAGATGATGAGCATTACGTACCACGAGCTGTGTTATTAGATTTAGAGCCCAGGGTTATTCATACTATTATGAATTTTCCATATTCAAAGGTAGTACGCATCTGGAATATGTATGTACGTACATTTATAATTATGCATATATATGAATATGTATGTACATTAATGTTTATGCATATATATGAATATGTATGTACATTTATGTTTATGCATATATATGAATATGTATGTACATTTATAATTATGCATATATATGAATATGTATGTACATTTATGATTATGCATATATGAATATGTATGTACATTTATGTTTATGCATATATATGAATATGTATGTACATTTATGTTTATGCATATATATGAATATGTATATACATTTATGTTTATGCATATATATGAATATGTATGTACATTTATATGTTTATGCATATATATGAATATGTATGTACATTTATGTTTATGCATATATATATGAATATGTATGTACATTTATGCATATATATGAATATGTATGTACATTTATGTTTATGCATATATATGAATATGTATGTACATTTATGTTTATGCATATATATGAATATGTATGTACATTTATGCATATATATGAATATGTATGTACATTTATGTTTATGCATATATATGAATATGTATGTACATTTATGTTTATGCATATATATGAATATGTATGTACATTTATGTTTATGTTCTGTTTTATGTATTTGAGTTAGAAGAATATGTTTTACAAAGAGATCAGTGGAACCTTATAGTAATGCAAAATTTTATGTGATAAATTCGTAAATTAAAAATAGAATGTGCATATTTATATTTATCAGTATATAATTTTACTTTTATGCATTGACAAAAATATTTCTTTCTTCTAAGTTTGGGATTTTTAATTGCAATTTATTTAAATAATACCATAAAGAAACAAATGTAACGCGTGCTTTGTAATATTCTAGTAATATTCTAATAATAATAATGCGAGATAATAAATGTAATAAAACCTATATATTTTCTTTCATAGAATAAAATTTATATATTTTTATACATTTTATTTATAGTTGGATTTGAGTTTTGGAAGAGATTATGCACAGAGCATGGAATCAGCCCAGAAGGAATCTTGGAAGATTATGCAATAGAGGGAACGGATAGAAATAATAGAAAAAATTCACCGCGTGTTCCACCGCTTTCTACGACCACGTATTCCACGACGTCTGTTCCTATCAAGTAATGGCGAAGAAAAAGATGTATCACGGCAATATAAAAGAAAAAAACTAATTTCGAAAACGCGAAAAAAATATCCAGAGAAGTTACGGGATCCGCCGCGTATTTCACCGCGTGCTCCACCGCATGTTTTACCCCGTGTTTCACCGCGTGTTCCACCGGATGTATCACCACGTGTTTCACCGCGTGTTCCACCGCCTGTTCCACCGCGTGATCCGCCGCGTGTTCCACCGGATATTTCATCACGTGTTCCACCAGAAGCTTCACCACGTTTTGCACCGCCTGTTTCACCGTCTGTTCCATTGCGTGTTCCACCGCTTTCTACGCCGCGTATTTTACGCCCACGTATTCCATCACGTCTGTTCCTATCAAGTAATGGCGAAGAAAAAGATGTATCATGGCAATATAAACTAATTTCGAAAACGCGAAAAAAATGTCCAGAGAAGTTACCGGCTTCTGAAGATGAAGAGTCAGAAGATTCATATTATAATAACAAGTTATATAAAACCAATGAAGCAAATGATGATGAAATGATTGTCATTAGACATATCATCACCATAGAACAAGAATGTGTAAAAAAAAAAAAGGTAAACGAGAGAAGTCTTTTAAATGAAAGAAAAGTCCATTTTAATAAATATTTAAGAACATTCAGTAACCATAATAATAGTCAAGAAGACTTTTCTTCATGTGAGGAAAATTCAAAAATTCCAGTATTGCAAAATGGAAATGTTTTAAGATCACAAATATTTATAATAAACGGGCAACAAGTAACGTTAATTAATACTTGTGCATTTGATGCTATTATGCAATAATTATTAATAGCATATCGCGACTCGAATCGTTATAAAAATTATATAGATTGCACTCCAAATAAGATTTTAAATTTTATAAAATTGATGTCTGCTGTTGGTACAACACAAGATCTTTATAAAGAAAGAGCTATAATATTGAGCGCTTTATTTCCGATAAGAAATGGAATAATTAATTGTGTTACTAATGTCACTCAACTAGTTAAACAGTTATTGCCAAATTTGAGTTTTGGAAGAGATTATGCACAGAGCATGGAATCAGCCCAGAAGGAATCTTGGAAGATTATGCAATAGAGGGAACGGATAGAAAGGATGCCTTTTTTTATCAAGCAGATGATGAGCATTACGTACCACGAGCTGTGTTATTAGATTTAGAACCCAGGGTTATTCATACTATTATGAATTTTCCATATTCAAAGGTAGTACGCATCTGGAATATGTATGTACATTTATAATTATGCATATATATGAATATGTATGTACATTTATGTTTATGCATATATATGAATATGTATGTACATTTATGTTTATGCATATATATGAATATGTATGTACATTTATGTTTATGCATATATATGAATATGTATGTACATTTATGTTTATGCATATATATGAATATGTATGTACATTTATGTTTATGCATATATATGAATATGTATGTACATTTATGTTTATGTTCTGTTTTATGTATTTGAGTTAGAAGAATATGTTTTACAAAGAGATCAGTGGAACCTTATAGTAATGCAAAATTTTATGTGATAAATTCGTAAATTAAAAATAGAATGTGCATATTTATATTTATCAGTATATAATTTTACTTTTATGCATTGACAAAAATATTTCTTTCTTCTAAGTTTGGGATTTTTAATTGCAATTTATTTAAATAATACCATAAAGAAACAAATGTAACGCGTGCTTTGTAATATTCTAGTAATATTCTAATAATAATAGTGCGAGATAATAAATGTAATAAAACCTATATATTTTCTTTCATAGAATAAAATTTATATATTTTTATACATTTTATTTATAGTTGGATTTGAGTTTTGGAAGAGATTATGCACAGAGCATGGAATCAGCCCAGAAGGAATCTTGGAAGATTATGCAATAGAGGGAACGGATAGAAAGGATGCCTTTTTTTATCAAGCAGATGATGAGCATTACGTACCACGAGCTGTGTTATTAGATTTAGAGCCCAGGGTTATTCATACTATTATGAATTTTCCATATTCAAAGGTAGTACGCATCTGGAATATGTATGTACATTTATAATTATGCATATATATGAATATGTATGTACATTTATGTTTATGCATATATATGAATATGTATGTACATTTATGTTTATGCATATATATGAATATGTATGTACATTTATGTTTATGCATATATATGAATATGTATGTACATTTATGTTTATGCATATATATGAATATGTATGTACATTTATGTTTATGCATATATATGAATGTGTATGTACATTTATGTTTATGCATATATATGAATATGTATGTACATTTATGTTTATGCATATATATGAATATGTATGTACATTTATGTTTATGCATATATATGAATATGTATGTACATTTATGTTTATGTTCTGTTTTATGTATTTGAGTTAGAAGAATATGTTTTACAAAGAGATCAGTGGAACCTTATAGTAATGCAAAATTTTATGTGATAAATTCGTAAATTAAAAATAGAATGTGCATATTTATATTTATCAGTATATAATTTTACTTTTATGCATTGACAAAAACATTTCTTTCTTCTAAGTTTGGGATTTTTAATTGCAATTTATTTAAATAATACCATAAAGAAACAAATGTAACGCGTGCTTTGTAATATTCTAGTAATATTCTAATAATAATAGTGCGAGATAATAAATGTAATAAAACCTATATATTTTCTTTCATAGAATAAAATTTATATATTTTTATACATTTTATTTATAGTTGGATTTGAGTTTTGGAAGAGATTATGCACAGAGCATGGAATCAGCCCAGAAGGAATCTTGGAAGATTATGCAATAGAGGGAACGGATAGAAAGGATGCCTTTTTTTATCAAGCAGATGATGAGCATTACGTACCACGAGCTGTGTTATTAGATTTAGAGCCCAGGGTTATTCATACTATTATGAATTTTCCATATTGAAAGGTAGTACGCATCTGGAATATGTATGTACATTTATAATTATGCATATATATGAATATGTATGTACATTTATGTTTATGCATATATATGAATATGTATGTACCTTTATGTTTATGCATATATATGAATATGTATGTACATTTATGATTATGCATATATATGAATGTGTATGTACATTTATGATTATGCATATATATGAATATGTATGTACATTTATGTTTATGCATATATATGAATATGTATGTACATTTATGTTTATGCATATATATGAATATGTATGTACATTTATGTTTATGCATATATATGAATATGTATATACATTTATGTTTATGCATATATATGAATATGTATATACATTTATATGTTTATGCATATATATGAATATGTATATGTACATTTATATGTTTATGCATATATATGAATATGTATGTACATTTATGTTTATGCATATATATGAATATGTATGTACATTTATGTTTATGCATATATATGAATATGTATTTACATTTATGTTTATGTTCTGTTTTATGTATTTGAGTTAGAAGAATATGTTTTACAAAGAGATCAGTGGAACCTTATAGTAATGCAAAATTTTATGTGATAAATTCGTAAATTAAAAATAGAATGTGCATATTTATCAGTATATAATTTTACTTTTATGCATTGACAAAAACATTTCTTTCTTCTAAGTTTGGGATTTTTAATTGCAATTTATTTAAATAATACCATAAAGAAACAAATGTAACGCGTGCTTTGTAATATTCTAGTAATATTCTAATAATAATAGTGCGAGATAATAAATGTAATAAAACCTATATATTTTCTTTCATAGAATAAAATTTATATATTTTTATACATTTTATTTATAGTTGGATTTGAGTTTTGGAAGAGATTATGCACAGAGCATGGAATCAGCCCAGAAGGAATCTTGGAAGATTATGCAATAGAGGGAACGGATAGAAAGGATGCTTTTTTTTATCAAGCAGATGATGAGCATTACGTACCACGAGCTGTGTTATTAGATTTAGAGCCCAGGGTTATTCATACTATTATGAATTTTCCATATTCAAAGGTAGTACGCATCTGGAATATGTATGTACGTACATTTATAATTATGCATATATATGAATATGTATGTACATTAATG
Organism: Prenolepis imparis; assembly: GCF_030444845.1. Taxonomy (NCBI): domain Eukaryota; kingdom Metazoa; phylum Arthropoda; class Insecta; order Hymenoptera; family Formicidae; genus Prenolepis; species Prenolepis imparis. The sequence goes on from NW_028141177.1 coordinate 217,587, forward strand.
TTTATGCATATATATGAATATGTATGTACATTTATGTTTATGCATATATATGAATATGTATGTACATTTATAATTATGCATATATATGAATATGTATGTACATTTATGATTATGCATATATGAATATGTATGTACATTTATGTTTATGCATATATATGAATATGTATGTACATTTATGTTTATGCATATATATGAATATGTATATACATTTATGTTTATGCATATATATGAATATGTATGTACATTTATATGTTTATGCATATATATGAATATGTATGTACATTTATGTTTATGCATATATATATGAATATGTATGTACATTTATGCATATATATGAATATGTATGTACATTTATGTTTATGCATATATATGAATATGTATGTACATTTATGTTTATGCATATATATGAATATGTATGTACATTTATGCATATATATGAATATGTATGTACATTTATGTTTATGCATATATATGAATATGTATGTACATTTATGTTTATGCATATATATGAATATGTATGTACATTTATGTTTATGTTCTGTTTTATGTATTTGAGTTAGAAGAATATGTTTTACAAAGAGATCAGTGGAACCTTATAGTAATGCAAAATTTTATGTGATAAATTCGTAAATTAAAAATAGAATGTGCATATTTATATTTATCAGTATATAATTTTACTTTTATGCATTGACAAAAATATTTCTTTCTTCTAAGTTTGGGATTTTTAATTGCAATTTATTTAAATAATACCATAAAGAAACAAATGTAACGCGTGCTTTGTAATATTCTAGTAATATTCTAATAATAATAATGCGAGATAATAAATGTAATAAAACCTATATATTTTCTTTCATAGAATAAAATTTATATATTTTTATACATTTTATTTATAGTTGGATTTGAGTTTTGGAAGAGATTATGCACAGAGCATGGAATCAGCCCAGAAGGAATCTTGGAAGATTATGCAATAGAGGGAACGGATAGAAATAATAGAAAAAATTCACCGCGTGTTCCACCGCTTTCTACGACCACGTATTCCACGACGTCTGTTCCTATCAAGTAATGGCGAAGAAAAAGATGTATCACGGCAATATAAAAGAAAAAAACTAATTTCGAAAACGCGAAAAAAATATCCAGAGAAGTTACGGGATCCGCCGCGTATTTCACCGCGTGCTCCACCGCATGTTTTACCCCGTGTTTCACCGCGTGTTCCACCGGATGTATCACCACGTGTTTCACCGCGTGTTCCACCGCCTGTTCCACCGCGTGATCCGCCGCGTGTTCCACCGGATATTTCATCACGTGTTCCACCAGAAGCTTCACCACGTTTTGCACCGCCTGTTTCACCGTCTGTTCCATTGCGTGTTCCACCGCTTTCTACGCCGCGTATTTTACGCCCACGTATTCCATCACGTCTGTTCCTATCAAGTAATGGCGAAGAAAAAGATGTATCATGGCAATATAAACTAATTTCGAAAACGCGAAAAAAATGTCCAGAGAAGTTACCGGCTTCTGAAGATGAAGAGTCAGAAGATTCATATTATAATAACAAGTTATATAAAACCAATGAAGCAAATGATGATGAAATGATTGTCATTAGACATATCATCACCATAGAACAAGAATGTGTAAAAAAAAAAAAGGTAAACGAGAGAAGTCTTTTAAATGAAAGAAAAGTCCATTTTAATAAATATTTAAGAACATTCAGTAACCATAATAATAGTCAAGAAGACTTTTCTTCATGTGAGGAAAATTCAAAAATTCCAGTATTGCAAAATGGAAATGTTTTAAGATCACAAATATTTATAATAAACGGGCAACAAGTAACGTTAATTAATACTTGTGCATTTGATGCTATTATGCAATAATTATTAATAGCATATCGCGACTCGAATCGTTATAAAAATTATATAGATTGCACTCCAAATAAGATTTTAAATTTTATAAAATTGATGTCTGCTGTTGGTACAACACAAGATCTTTATAAAGAAAGAGCTATAATATTGAGCGCTTTATTTCCGATAAGAAATGGAATAATTAATTGTGTTACTAATGTCACTCAACTAGTTAAACAGTTATTGCCAAATTTGAGTTTTGGAAGAGATTATGCACAGAGCATGGAATCAGCCCAGAAGGAATCTTGGAAGATTATGCAATAGAGGGAACGGATAGAAAGGATGCCTTTTTTTATCAAGCAGATGATGAGCATTACGTACCACGAGCTGTGTTATTAGATTTAGAACCCAGGGTTATTCATACTATTATGAATTTTCCATATTCAAAGGTAGTACGCATCTGGAATATGTATGTACATTTATAATTATGCATATATATGAATATGTATGTACATTTATGTTTATGCATATATATGAATATGTATGTACATTTATGTTTATGCATATATATGAATATGTATGTACATTTATGTTTATGCATATATATGAATATGTATGTACATTTATGTTTATGCATATATATGAATATGTATGTACATTTATGTTTATGCATATATATGAATATGTATGTACATTTATGTTTATGTTCTGTTTTATGTATTTGAGTTAGAAGAATATGTTTTACAAAGAGATCAGTGGAACCTTATAGTAATGCAAAATTTTATGTGATAAATTCGTAAATTAAAAATAGAATGTGCATATTTATATTTATCAGTATATAATTTTACTTTTATGCATTGACAAAAATATTTCTTTCTTCTAAGTTTGGGATTTTTAATTGCAATTTATTTAAATAATACCATAAAGAAACAAATGTAACGCGTGCTTTGTAATATTCTAGTAATATTCTAATAATAATAGTGCGAGATAATAAATGTAATAAAACCTATATATTTTCTTTCATAGAATAAAATTTATATATTTTTATACATTTTATTTATAGTTGGATTTGAGTTTTGGAAGAGATTATGCACAGAGCATGGAATCAGCCCAGAAGGAATCTTGGAAGATTATGCAATAGAGGGAACGGATAGAAAGGATGCCTTTTTTTATCAAGCAGATGATGAGCATTACGTACCACGAGCTGTGTTATTAGATTTAGAGCCCAGGGTTATTCATACTATTATGAATTTTCCATATTCAAAGGTAGTACGCATCTGGAATATGTATGTACATTTATAATTATGCATATATATGAATATGTATGTACATTTATGTTTATGCATATATATGAATATGTATGTACATTTATGTTTATGCATATATATGAATATGTATGTACATTTATGTTTATGCATATATATGAATATGTATGTACATTTATGTTTATGCATATATATGAATATGTATGTACATTTATGTTTATGCATATATATGAATGTGTATGTACATTTATGTTTATGCATATATATGAATATGTATGTACATTTATGTTTATGCATATATATGAATATGTATGTACATTTATGTTTATGCATATATATGAATATGTATGTACATTTATGTTTATGTTCTGTTTTATGTATTTGAGTTAGAAGAATATGTTTTACAAAGAGATCAGTGGAACCTTATAGTAATGCAAAATTTTATGTGATAAATTCGTAAATTAAAAATAGAATGTGCATATTTATATTTATCAGTATATAATTTTACTTTTATGCATTGACAAAAACATTTCTTTCTTCTAAGTTTGGGATTTTTAATTGCAATTTATTTAAATAATACCATAAAGAAACAAATGTAACGCGTGCTTTGTAATATTCTAGTAATATTCTAATAATAATAGTGCGAGATAATAAATGTAATAAAACCTATATATTTTCTTTCATAAAATAAAATTTATATATTTTTATACATTTTATTTATAGTTGGATTTGAGTTTTGGAAGAGATTATGCACAGAGCATGGAATCAGCCCAGAAGGAATCTTGGAAGATTATGCAATAGAGGGAACGGATAGAAAGGATGCCTTTTTTTATCAAGCAGATGATGAGCATTACGTACCACGAGCTGTGTTATTAGATTTAGAGCCCAGGGTTATTCATACTATTATGAATTTTCCATATTGAAAGGTAGTACGCATCTGGAATATGTATGTACATTTATAATTATGCATATATATGAATATGTATGTACATTTATGTTTATGCATATATATGAATATGTATGTACCTTTATGTTTATGCATATATATGAATATGTATGTACATTTATGATTATGCATATATATGAATGTGTATGTACATTTATGATTATGCATATATATGAATATGTATGTACATTTATGTTTATGCATATATATGAATATGTATGTACATTTATGTTTATGCATATATATGAATATGTATGTACATTTATATTTATGCATATATATGAATATGTATATACATTTATGTTTATGCATATATATGAATATGTATGTACATTTATATGTTTATGCATATATATGAATATGTATATGTACATTTATATGTTTATGCATATATATGAATATGTATGTACATTTATGTTTATGCATATATATGAATATGTATGTACATTTATGTTTATGCATATATATGAATATGTATTTACATTTATGTTTATGTTCTGTTTTATGTATTTGAGTTAGAAGAATATGTTTTACAAAGAGATCAGTGGAACCTTATAGTAATGCAAAATTTTATGTGATAAATTCGTAAATTAAAAATAGAATGTGCATATTTATCAGTATATAATTTTACTTTTATGCATTGACAAAAACATTTCTTTCTTCTAAGTTTGGGATTTTTAATTGCAATTTATTTAAATAATACCATAAAGAAACAAATGTAACGCGTGCTTTGTAATATTCTAGTAATATTCTAATAATAATAGTGCGAGATAATAAATGTAATAAAACCTATATATTTTCTTTCATAGAATAAAATTTATATATTTTTATACATTTTATTTATAGTTGGATTTGAGTTTTGGAAGAGATTATGCACAAAGCATGGAATCAGCCCAGAAGGAATCTTGGAAGATTATGCAATAGAGGGAACGGATAGAAAGGATGCCTTTTTTTATCAAGCAGATGATGAGCATTACGTACCACGAGCTGTGTTATTAGATTTAGAGCCCAGGGTTATTCATACTATTATGAATTTTCCATATTCAAAGGTAGTACGCATCTGGAATATGTATGTACATTTATAATTATGCATATATATGAATATGTATGTACATTTATGTTTATGCATATATATGAATATGTATGTACATTTATGTTTATGCATATATATGAATGTGTATGTACATTTATGATTATGCATATATATGAATATGTATGTACATTTATGTTTATGCATATATATGAATATGTATGTACATTTATGTTTATGCATATATATGAATGTGTATGTACATTTATGTTTATGCATATATATGAATATGTATGTACATTTATGTTTATGCATATATATGAATGTGTATGTACATTTATGATTATGCATATATATGAATATGTATGTACATTTATGTTTATGCATATATATGAATATGTATGTACATTTATGTTTATGCATATATATGAATATGTATGTACATTTATGTTTATGCATACGATATATATGAATATGTATGTACATTTATGATTATGCATATATATGAATATGTATGTACATTTATGTTTATGCATATATATGAATATGTATGTACATTTATGTTTATGCATATATATGAATATGTATGTACATTTATGTTTATGCATATATATGAATATGTATGTACATTTATGTTTATGCATATATATGAATATGTATGTACATTTATGTTTATGCATATATATGAATATGTATGTACATTTATGTTTATGTTCTGTTTTATGTATTTGAGTTAGAAGAATATGTTTTACAAAGAAATCAGTGGAACCTTATAGTAATGCAAAATTTTATGTGATAAATTCGTAAATTAAAAATAGAATGTGCATATTTATATTTATCAGTATATAATTTTACTTTTATGCATTGACAAAAACATTTCTTTTTTCTAAGTTTGGGATTTTTAATTGCAATTTATTTAAATAATACCATAAAGAAACAAATGTAACGCGTGCTTTGTAATATTCTAGTAATATTCTAATAATAATAGTGCGAGATAATAAATGTAATAAAACCTATATATTTTCTTTCATAGAATAAAATTTATATATTTTTATACATTTTATTTATAGTTGGATTTGAGTTTTGGAAGAGATTATGCACAGAGCATGGAATCAGTCCAGAAGGAATCTTGGAAGATTATGCAATAGAGGGAACGGATAGAAATAATAGAAAAAATTCACAGCGTGTTCCACCGCTTTCTACGCCGCGTATTTTACGACCACGTATTCCACGACGTCTGTTCCTATCAAGTAATGGCGAAGAAAAAGATGTATCACGGCAATATAAAAGAAAAAAACTAATTTCGAAAACGCGAAAAAAATATCCAGAGAAGTTACGGGATCCGCCGCGTATTTCACCGCGTGCTCCACCGCATGTTTTACCCCGTGTTTCACCGCGTGTTCCACCGGATGTATCACCACGTGTTTCACCGCGTGTTCCACCGCCTGTTCCACCGCGTGATCCGCCGCGTGTTCCACCGGATATTTCATCACGTGTTCCACCAGATGCTTCACCACGTTTTGCACCGCCTGTTTCACCGTCTGTTCCATTGCGTGTTCCACCGCTTTCTACGCCGCGTATTTTACGCCCACGTATTCCATCACGTCTGTTCCTATCAAGTAATGGCGAAGAAAAAGATGTATCATGGCAATATAAACTAATTTCGAAAACGCGAAAAAAATGTCCAGAGAAGTTACCGGCTTCTGAAGATGAAGAGTCAGAAGATTCATATTATAATAACAAGTTATATAAAACCAATGAAGCAAATGATGATGAAATGATTGTCATTAGACATATCATCACCATAGAACAAGAATGTGTAAAAAAAAAAAAGGTAAACGAGAGAAGTCTTTTAAATGAAAGAAAAGTCCATTTTAATAAATATTTAAGAACATTCAGTAACCATAATAATAGTCAAGAAGACTTTTCTTCATGTGAGGAAAATTCAAAAATTCCAGTATTGCAAAATGGAAATGTTTTAAGATCACAAATATTTATAATAAACGGGCAACAAGTAACGTTAATTAATACTTGTGCATTTGATGCTATTATGCAATCATTATTAATAGCATATCGCGACTCGGATCGTTATAAAAATTATATAGATTGCACTCCAAATAAGATTTTAAATTTTATAAAATTGATGTCTGCTGTTGGTACAACACAAGATCTTTATAAAGAAAGAGCTATAATATTGAGCGCTTTATTTCCGATAAGAAATGGAATAATTAATTGTGTTACTAATGTCACTCAACTAGTTAAACAGTTATTGTCAAATTTGAGTTTTGGAAGAGATTATGCACAGAGCATGGAATCAGCCCAGAAGGAATCTTGGAAGATTATGCAATAGAGGGAACGGATAGAAAGGATGCCTTTTTTTATCAAGCAGATGATGAGCATTACGTACCACGAGCTGTGTTATTAGATTTAGAGCCCAGGGTTATTCATACTATTATGAATTTTCCATATTCAAAGGTAGTACGCATCTGGAATATGTATGTACATTTATAATTATGCATATATATGAATATGTATGTACATTTATGTTTATGCATATATATGAATATGTATGTACATTTATGTTTATGCATATATATGAATATGTATGTACATTTATGTTTATGCATATATATGAATATGTATGTACATTTATGTTTATGCATATATATGAATATGTATGTACATTTATGTTTATGCATATATATGAATATGTATGTACATTTATGTTTATGTTCTGTTTTATGTATTTGAGTTAGAAGAATATGTTTTACAAAGAGATCAGTGGAACCTTATAGTAATGCAAAATTTTATGTGATAAATTCGTAAATTAAAAATAGAATGTGCATATTTATATTTATCAGTATATAATTTTACTTTTATGCATTGACAAAAATATTTCTTTCTTCTAAGTTTGGGATTTTTAATTGCAATTTATTTAAATAATACCATAAAGAAACAAATGTAACGCGTACTTTGTAATATTCTAGTAATATTCTAATAATAATAGTGCGAGATAATAAATGTAATAAAACCTATATATTTTCTTTCATAGAATAAAATTTATATATTTTTATACATTTTATTTATAGTTGGATTTGAGTTTTGGAAGAGATTATGCACAGAGCATGGAATCAGCCCAGAAGGAATCTTGGAAGATTATGCAATAGAGGGAACGGATAGAAAGGATGCTTTTTTTTATCAAGCAGATGATGAGCATTTCGTACCACGAGCTGTGTTATTAGATTTAGAGCCCAGGGTTATTCATACTATTATGAATTTTCCATATTCAAAGGTAGTACGCATCTGGAATATGTATGTACGTACATTTATAATTACGCATATATATGAATATGTATGTACATTAATGTTTATGCATATATATGAATATGTATGTACATTTATGTTTATGCATATATATGAATATGTATGTACATTTATAATTATGCATATATATGAATATGTATGTACATTTATGATTATGCATATATGAATATGTATGTACATTTATGTTTATGCATATATATGAATATGTATGTACATTTATGTTTATGCATATATATGAATATGTATATACATTTATGTTTATGCATATATATGAATATGTATGTACATTTATATGTTTATGCATATATATGAATATGTATGTACATTTATGTTTATGCATATATATGAATATGTATGTATATTTATGCATATATATGAATATGTATGTACATTTATGTTTATGCATATATATGAATATGTATGTACATTTATGTTTATGCATATATATGAATATGTATGTACATTTATGTTTATGTTCTGTTTTATGTATTTGAGTTAGAAGAATATGTTTTACAAAGAGATCAGTGGAACCTTATAGTAATGCAAAATTTTATGTGATAAATTCGTAAATTAAAAATAGAATGTGCATATTTATATTTATCAGTATATAATTTTACTTTTATGCATTGACAAAAACATTTCTTTCTTCTAAGTTTGGGATTTTTAATTGCAATTTATTTAAATAATACCATAAAGAAACAAATGTAACGCGTGCTTTGTAATATTCTAGTAATATTCTAATAATAATAGTGCGAGATAATAAATGTAATAAAACCTATATATTTTCTTTCATAGAATAAAATTTATATATTTTTATACATTTTATTTATAGTTGGATTTGAGTTTTGGAAGAGATTATGCACAGAGCATGGAATCAGCCCAGAAGGAATCTTGGAAGATTATGCAATAGAGGGAACGGATAGAAAGGACGTCTTTTTTTATCAAGCAGATGATGAGCATTACGTACCACGAGCTGTGTTATTAGATTTAGAGCCCAGGGTTATTCATACTATTATGAATTTTCCATATTCAAAGGTAGTACGCATCTGGAATATGTATGTACATTTATAATTATGCATATATATGAATATGTATGTACATTTATATTTATGCATATATATGAATATGTATGTACATTTATGTTTATGCATATATATGAATGTGTATGTACATTTATGATTATGCATATATATGAATATGTATGTACATTTATGTTTATGCATATATATGAATATGTATGTACATTTATGTTTATGCATATATATGAATATGTATGTACATTTATGTTTATGCATATATATGAATATGTATGTACATTTATGTTTATGCATATATATGAATATGTATGTACATTTATAATTATGCATATATATGAATATGTATGTACATTTATGATTATGCATATATGAATATGTATGTACATTTATGTTTATGTTCTGTTTTATGTATTTGAGTTAGAAGAATATGTTTTACAAAGAGATCAGTGGAACCTTATAGTAATGCAAAATTTTATATGATAAATTCGTAAATTAAAAATAGAATGTGCATATTTATCAGTATATAATTTTACTTTTATGCATTGACAAAAACATTTCTTTCTTCTAAGTTTGGGATTTTTAATTGCAATTTATTTAAATAATACCATAAAGAAACAAATGTAACGCGTGCTTTGTAATATTCTAGTAATATTCTAATAATAATAGTGCGAGATAATAAATGTAATAAAACCTATATATTTTCTTTCATAGAATAAAATTTATATATTTTTATACATTTTATTTATAGTTGGATTTGAGTTTTGGAAGAGATTATGCACAGAGCATGGAATCAGCCCAGAAGGAATCTTGGAAGATTATGCAATAGAGGGAACGGATAGAAAGGATGCCTTTTTTTATCAAGCAGATGATGAGCATTATGTACGAGCTGTGTTATTAGATTTAGAGCCCAGGGTTATTCATACTATTATGAATTTTCCATATTCAAAGGTAGTACGCATCTGGAATATGTATGTACATTTATAATTATGCATATATATGAATATGTATGTACATTTATGTTTATGCATATATATGAATATGTATGTACATTTATGTTTATGCATATATATGAATATGTATGTACATTTATGTTTATGCATATATATGAATATGTATTTACATTTATGTTTATGTTCTGTTTTATGTATTTGAGTTAGAAGAATATGTTTTACAAAGAGATCAGTGGAACCTTATAGTAATGCAAAATTTTATGTGATAAATTCGTAAATTAAAAATAGAATGTGCATATTTATCAGTATATAATTTTACTTTTATGCATTGACAAAAACATTTCTTTCTTCTAAGTTTGGGATTTTTAATTGCAATTTATTTAAATAATACCATAAAGAAACAAATGTAACGCGTGTTTTGTAATATTCTAGTAATATTCTAATAATAATAGTGCGAGATAATAAATGTAATAAAACCTATATATTTTCTTTCATAGAATAAAATTTATATATTTTTATACATTTTATTTATAGTTGGATTTGAGTTTTGGAAGAGATTATGCACAGAGCATGGAATCAGCCCAGAAGGAATCTTGGAAGATTATGCAATAGAGGGAACGGATAGAAATAATAGAAAAAATTCACCGCGTGTTCCATCGCTTTCTACGCCGCGTATTTTACGACCACGTATTCCACGACGTCTGTTCCTATCAAGTAATGGCGAAGAAAAAGATGTATCACGGCAATATAAAAGAAAAAAACTAATTTCGAAAACGCGAAAAAAATATCCAGAGAAGTTACGGGATCCGCCGCGTATTTCACCGCGTGCTCCACCGCATGTTTTACCCCGTGTTTCACCGCGTGTTCCACCGGATGTATCACCACGTGTTTCACCGCGTGTTCCACCGCCTGTTCCACCGCGTGATCCGCCGCGTGTTCCACCGGATATTTCATCACGTGTTCCACCAGATGCTTCACCACGTTTTGCACCGCCTGTTTCACCGTCTGTTCCATTGCGTGTTCCACCGCTTTCTACGCCGCGTATTTTACGCCCACGTATTCCATCACGTCTGTTCCTATCAAGTAATGGCGAAGAAAAAGATGTATCATGGCAATATAAACTAATTTCGAAAACGCGAAAAAAATGTCCAGAGAAGTTACCGGCTTCTGAAGATGAAGAGTCAGAAGATTCATATTATAATAACAAGTTATATAAAACCAATGAAGCAAATGATGATGAAATGATTGTCATTAGACATATCATCACCATAGAACAAGAATGTGTAAAAAAAAAAAAGGTAAACGAGAGAAGTCTTTTAAATGAAAGAAAAGTCCATTTTAATAAATATTTAAGAACATTCAGTAACCATAATAATAGTCAAGAAGACTTTTCTTCATGTGAGGAAAATTCAAAAATTCCAGTATTGCAAAATGGAAATGTTTTAAGATCACAAATATTTATAATAAACGGGCAACAAGTAACGTTAATTAATACTTGTGCATTTGATGCTATTATGCAATAATTATTAATAGCATATCGCGACTCGAATCGTTATAAAAATTATATAGATTGCACTCCAAATAAGATTTTAAATTTTATAAAATTGATGTCTGCTGTTGGTACAACACAAGATCTTTATAAAGAAAGAGCTATAATATTGAGCGCTTTATTTCCGATAAGAAATGGAATAATTAATTGTGTTACTAATGTCACTCAACTAGTTAAACAGTTATTGCCAAATTTGAGTTTTGGAAGAGATTATGCACAGAGCATGGAATCAGCCCAGAAGGAATCTTGGAAGATTATGCAATAGAGGGAACGGATAGAAAGGATGCCTTTTTTTATCAAGCAGATGATGAGCATTACGTACCACGAGCTGTGTTATTTAGATGTTATGTAGATTTAGAACCCAGGGTTATTCATACTATTATGAATTTTCCATATTCAAAGGTAGTACGCATCTGGAATATGTATGTACATTTATAATTATGCATATATATGAATATGTATGTACATTTATGTTTATGCATATATATGAATATGTATGTACATTTATGTTTATGCATATATATGAATATGTATGTACATTTATGTTTATGCATATATATGAATATGTATGTACATTTATGTTTATGCATATATATGAATATGTATGTACATTTATGTTTATGCATATATATGAATATGTATGTACATTTATGTTTATGCATATATATGAATATGTATGTACATTTATGTTTATGCATATATATGAATATGTATGTACATTTATGTTTATGCATATATATGAATATGTATGTACATTTATGTTTATGTTCTGTTTTATGTATTTGAGTTAGAAGAATATGTTTTACAAAGAGATCAGTGGAACCTTATAGTAATGCAAAATTTTATGTGATAAATTCGTAAATTAAAAATAGAATGTGCATATTTATATTTATCAGTATATAATTTTACTTTTATGCATTGACAAAAATATTTCTTTCTTCTAAGTTTGGGATTTTTAATTGCAATTTATTTAAATAATACCATAAAGAAACAAATGTAACGCGTGCTTTGTAATATTCTAGTAATATTCTAATAATAATAGTGCGAGATAATAAATGTAATAAAACCTATATATTTTCTTTCATAGAATAAAATTTATATATTTTTATACATTTTATTTATAGTTGGATTTGAGTTTTGGAAGAGATTATGCACAGAGCATGGAATCAGCCCAGAAGGAATCTTGGAAGATTATGCAATAGAGGGAACGGATAGAAAGGATGCCTTTTTTTATCAAGCAGATGATGAGCATTATGTACGAGCTGTGTTATTAGATTTAGAGCCCAGGGTTATTCATACTATTATGAATTTTCCATATTCAAAGGTAGTACGCATCTGGAATATGTATGTACATTTATAATTATGCATATATATGAATATGTATGTACATTTATGTTTATGCATATATATGAATATGTATGTACATTTATGTTTATGCATATATATGAATATGTATGTACATTTATGTTTATGCATATATATGAATATGTATTTACATTTATGTTTATGTTCTGTTTTATGTATTTGAGTTAGAAGAATATGTTTTACAAAGAGATCAGTGGAACCTTATAGTAATGCAAAATTTTATGTGATAAATTCGTAAATTAAAAATAGAATGTGCATATTTATCAGTATATAATTTTACTTTTATGCATTGACAAAAACATTTCTTTCTTCTAAGTTTGGGATTTTTAATTGCAATTTATTTAAATAATACCATAAAGAAACAAATGTAACGCGTGTTTTGTAATATTCTAGTAATATTCTAATAATAATAGTGCGAGATAATAAATGTAATAAAACCTATATATTTTCTTTCATAGAATAAAATTTATATATTTTTATACATTTTATTTATAGTTGGATTTGAGTTTTGGAAGAGATTATGCACAGAGCATGGAATCAGCCCAGAAGGAATCTTGGAAGATTATGCAATAGAGGGAACGGATAGAAATAATAGAAAAAATTCACCGCGTGTTCCATCGCTTTCTACGCCGCGTATTTTACGACCACGTATTCCACGACGTCTGTTCCTATCAAGTAATGGCGAAGAAAAAGATGTATCACGGCAATATAAAAGAAAAAAACTAATTTCGAAAACGCGAAAAAAATATCCAGAGAAGTTACGGGATCCGCCGCGTATTTCACCGCGTGCTCCACCGCATGTTTTACCCCGTGTTTCACCGCGTGTTCCACCGGATGTATCACCACGTGTTTCACCGCGTGTTCCACCGCCTGTTCCACCGCGTGATCCGCCGCGTGTTCCACCGGATATTTCATCACGTGTTCCACCAGATGCTTCACCACGTTTTGCACCGCCTGTTTCACCGTCTGTTCCATTGCGTGTTCCACCGCTTTCTACGCCGCGTATTTTACGCCCACGTATTCCATCACGTCTGTTCCTATCAAGTAATGGCGAAGAAAAAGATGTATCATGGCAATATAAACTAATTTCGAAAACGCGAAAAAAATGTCCAGAGAAGTTACCGGCTTCTGAAGATGAAGAGTCAGAAGATTCATATTATAATAACAAGTTATATAAAACCAATGAAGCAAATGATGATGAAATGATTGTCATTAGACATATCATCACCATAGAACAAGAATGTGTAAAAAAAAAAAAGGTAAACGAGAGAAGTCTTTTAAATGAAAGAAAAGTCCATTTTAATAAATATTTAAGAACATTCAGTAACCATAATAATAGTCTAGAAGACCTTATAGTAATGCAAAATTTTATGTGATAAATTCGTAAATTAAAAATAGAATGTGCATATTTATATTTATCAGTATATAATTTTACTTTTATGCATTGACAAAAACATTTCTTTCTTCTAAGTTTGGGATTTTTAATTGCAATTTATTTAAATAATACCATAAAGAAACAAATGTAACGCGTGCTTTGTAATATTCTAGTAATATTCTAATAATAATAGTGCGAGATAATAAATGTAATAAAACCTATATATTTTCTTTCATAGAATAAAATTTATATATTTTTATACATTTTATTTATAGTTGGATTTGAGTTTTGGAAGAGATTATGCACAGAGCATGGAATCAGCCCAGAAGGAATCTGGAAGATTATGCAATAGAGGGAACGGATAGAAAGGACGTCTTTTTTTATCAAGCAGATGATGAGCATTACGTACCACGAGCTGTGTTATTAGATTTAGAGCCCAGGGTTATTCATACTATTATGAATTTTCCATATTCAAAGGTAGTACGCATCTGGAATATGTATGTACATTTATAATTATGCATATATATGAATGTGTATGTACATTTATGATTATGCATATATATGAATATGTATGTACATTTATGTTTATGCATATATATGAATATGTATGTACATTTATGTTTATGCATATATATGAATATGTATGTACATTTATGTTTATGCATATATATGAATATGTATGTATATTTATGTTTATGCATATATATGAATATGTATGTACATTTATAATTATGCATATATATGAATATGTATGTACATTTATGATTATGCATATATGAATATGTATGTACATTTATGTTTATGTTCTGTTTTATGTATTTGAGTTAGAAGAATATGTTTTACAAAGAGATCAGTGGAACCTTATAGTAATGCAAAATTTTATATGATAAATTCGTAAATTAAAAATAGAATGTGCATATTTATCAGTATATAATTTTACTTTTATGCATTGACAAAAACATTTCTTTCTTCTAAGTTTGGGATTTTTAATTGCAATTTATTTAAATAATACCATAAAGAAACAAATGTAACGCGTGCTTTGTAATATTCTAGTAATATTCTAATAATAATAGTGCGAGATAATAAATGTAATAAAACCTATATATTTTCTTTCATAGAATAAAATTTATATATTTTTATACATTTTATTTATAGTTGGATTTGAGTTTTGGAAGAGATTATGCACAGAGCATGGAATCAGCCCAGAAGGAATCTTGGAAGATTATGCAATAGAGGGAACGGATAGAAAGGATGCCTTTTTTTATCAAGCAGATGATGAGCATTATGTACGAGCTGTGTTATTAGATTTAGAGCCCAAGGTTATTCATACTATTATGAATTTTCCATATTCAAAGGTAGTACGCATCTGGAATATGTATGTACATTTATAATTATGCATATATATGAATATGTATGTACATTTATGTTTATGCATATATATGAATATGTATGTACATTTATGTTTATGCATATATATGAATATGTATGTACATTTATGTTTATGCATATATATGAATATGTATTTACATTTATGTTTATGTTCTGTTGTATTTGAGTTAGAAGAATATGTTTTACAAAGAGATCAGTGGAACCTTATAGTAATGCAAAATTTTATGTGATAAATTCGTAAATTAAAAATAGAATGTGCATATTTATCAGTATATAATTTTACTTTTATGCATTGACAAAAACATTTCTTTCTTCTAAGTTTGGGATTTTTAATTGCAATTTATTTAAATAATACCATAAAGAAACAAATGTAACGCGTGTTTTGTAATATTCTAGTAATATTCTAATAATAATAGTGCGAGATAATAAATGTAATAAAACCTATATATATACATATATTTTCTTTCATAGAATAAAATTTATATTTTATACATTTTATTTATAGTTGGATTTGAGTTTTGGAAGAGATTATGCACAGAGCATGGAATCAGCCCAGAAGGAATCTTGGAAGATTATGCAATAGAGGGAACGGATAGAAATAATAGAAAAAATTCACCGCGTGTTCCACCGCTTTCTACGCCGCGTATTTTACGACCACGTATTCCACGACGTCTGTTCCTATCAAGTAATGGCGAAGAAAAAGATGTATCACGGCAATATAAAAGAAAAAAACTAATTTCGAAAACGCGAAAAAAATATCCAGAGAAGTTACGGGATCCGCCGCGTATTTCACCGCGTGCTCCACCGCATGTTTTACCCCGTGTTTCACCGCGTGTTCCACCGGATGTATCACCACGTGTTTCACCGCGTGTTCCACCGCCTGTTCCACCGCGTGATCCGCCGCGTGTTCCACCGGATATTTCATCACGTGTTCCACCAGATGCTTCACCACGTTTTGCACCGCCTGTTTCACCGTCTGTTCCATTGCGTGTTCCACCGCTTTCTACGCCGCGTATTTTACGCCCACGTATTCCATCACGTCTGTTCCTATCAAGTAATGGCGAAGAAAAAGATGTATCATGGCAATATAAACTAATTTCGAAAACGCGAAAAAAATGTCCAGAGAAGTTACCGGCTTCTGAAGATGAAGAGTCAGAAGATTCATATTATAATAACAAGTTATATAAAACCAATGAAGCAAATGATGATGAAATGATTGTCATTAGACATATCATCACCATAGAACAAGAATGTGTAAAAAAAAAAAAGGTAAACGAGAGAAGTCTTTTAAATGAAAGAAAAGTCCATTTTAATAAATATTTAAGAACATTCAGTAACCATAATAATAGTCAAGAAGACCTTATAGTAATGCAAAATTTTATGTGATAAATTCGTAAATTAAAAATAGAATGTGCATATTTATATTTATCAGTATATAATTTTACTTTTATGCATTGACAAAAACATTTCTTTCTTCTAAGTTTGGGATTTTTAATTGCAATTTATTTAAATAATACCATAAAGAAACAAATGTAACGCGTGCTTTGTAATATTCTAGTAATATTCTAATAATAATAGTGCGAGATAATAAATGTAATAAAACCTATATATTTTCTTTCATAGAATAAAATTTATATATTTTTATACATTTTATTTATAGTTGGATTTGAGTTTTGGAAGAGATTATGCACAGAGCATGGAATCAGCCCAGAAGGAATCTTGGAAGATTATGCAATAGAGGGAACGGATAGAAAGGATGCTTTTTTTTATCAAGCAGATGATGAGCATTACATACCACGAGCTGTGTTATTAGATTTAGAGCCCAGGGTTATTCATACTATTATGAATTTTCCATATTCAAAGGTAGTACGCATCTGGAATATGTATGTACATTTATAATTATGCATATATATGAATATGTATGTACATTAATGTTTATGCATATATATGAATATGTATGTACATTTATGTTTATGCATATATATGAATATGTATGTACATTTATAATTATGCATATATATGAATATGTATGTACATTTATGATTATGCATATATGAATATGTATGTACATTTATGTTTATGCATATATATGAATATGTATGTACATTTATGTTTATGCATATATATGAATATGTATATACATTTATATTTATGCATATATATGAATATGTATGTACATTTATATGTTTATGCATATATATGAATATGTATGTACATTTATGTTTATGCATATATATGAATATGTATGTATATTTATGCATATATATGAATATGTATGTACATTTATGTTTATGCATATATATGAATATGTATGTACATTTATGTTTATGCATATATATGAATATGTATGTACATTTATGTTTATGTTCTGTTTTATGTATTTGAGTTAGAAGAATATGTTTTACAAAGAGATCAGTGGAACCTTATAGTAATGCAAAATTTTATGTGATAAATTCGTAAATTAAAAATAGAATGTGCATATTTATATTTATCAGTATATAATTTTACTTTTATGCATTGACAAAAACATTTCTTTTTTCTAAGTTTGGGATTTTTAATTGCAATTTATTTAAATAATACCATAAAGAAACAAATGTAACGCGTGCTTTGTAATATTCTAGTAATATTCTAATAATAATAGTGCGAGATAATAAATGTAATAAAACCTATATATTTTCTTTCATAGAATAAAATTTATATATTTTTATACATTTTATTTATAGTTGGATTTGAGTTTTGGAAGAGATTATGCACAGAGCATGGAATCAGCCCAGAAGGAATCTTGGAAGATTATGCAATAGAGGGAACGGATAGAAAGGATGCCTTTTTTTATCAAGCAGATGATGAGCATTACGTACCACGAGCTGTGTTATTAGATTTAGAGCCCAGGGTTATTCATACCATTATGAATTTTCCATATTCAAAGGTAATACGCATCTGGAATATGTATGTACATTTATGTTTATGCATATATATGAATATGTATGTACATTTATGTTTATGCATATATATGAATATGTATGTACATTTATGATTATGCATATATGAATATGTATGTACATTTATGATTATGCATATATATGATTATGTATGTACATTTATGTTTATGCATATATATGAATATGTATGTACATTTATGTTTATGCATATATATGAATATGTATGTACATTTATGTTTATGCATATATATGAATATGTATATACATTTATGTTTATGCATATATATGAATATGTATGTACATTTATATGTTTATGCATATATATGAATATGTATATGTACATTTATATGTTTATGCATATATATGAATATGTATGTACATTTATGATTATGCATATACATATATGAATATGATCATTATTGTTCAAATATGGTATAATAAATTTACAAGAAGCTATCACTGAAGCAATCATACCTATAATACAAAAATGCAGTCAATGTGGTAATGAAAATATATGTACAACTTTTAGAACAGGCGCGCATCTTTTTATAGATATTGAATTGTTACAATGGTCTAGCTACGCATATATGAATAATTATTCTGTTCGGCCTAAAACAATCATTCTTTCCGAAATTCCATTAAACATCACTTTTTTGAATTCCAATTATAAATTAATTTCAGCCATTGAATATGTCGATAAGCTTAATAATAATGACATCGATGCGTTTAGCAGTAATGAAACAGGACATTACGTTGCTTATTGCCATCGAAAAACAGGAAATTGGGAAATGTATGATGACTTAAAAAAATGTATAAATAATTGCACAACTATATCTGGTAAAGTGTTTGTGCGACAAAGAAAAATATCATTATTGGTTTTTATTAAGCAAGAGTAATATTTGGCTAATTCTTATAAATCAGTCATACTATGACTATAATCAAGATTGGACTATTTATAAGAATTTATACGTAGATTATACACCACATGTTCGATTTTAGATTTTATAAAATTGTTGGGTACATATCGAATGGTACATCACAAAAACTTTATAAGAGCGAGCATTAATATATGTATATTGTATATTTGAATCAATAAAGGGAATAATTGACTGTTCATGTAATATCAGTAAATTGATAC
Organism: Prenolepis imparis; assembly: GCF_030444845.1. Taxonomy (NCBI): domain Eukaryota; kingdom Metazoa; phylum Arthropoda; class Insecta; order Hymenoptera; family Formicidae; genus Prenolepis; species Prenolepis imparis. The sequence continues at coordinate 237,729 of NW_028141177.1, forward strand.
TTATTCGCGACTACAGCCGTACATGGGAGACGCATCTTAGTTAGGTAGGATATTTACCAGGAAGAATAAGAACCTAAAATTTAACGACGATCATCGTATCTATCGTACATACGTACGTATTACGTATCTATCGCATGTGCCAAATGTGTGATCGGTAAATTTACTTTTAGTAAAAATTTACTACATACACAAAATCAGCGATGAGCTCGAAAAAGATATCGTCAAATAGAAATAATCATTTTTGACAAAAGAAAGATACATATGATTCAATGTTTTCTATGAGCTGCAAACTAAATGGTTGAGCAGAGGAAGAACTGAGACAGAGATTGTTGCTGATGCTACTTCCGGTGGTTGCAGAGTCTGGAATCCTCTGATGGAGAGCTGCAAGTTTGCATGAGCCACTGGAGGGTATCGTGCTGCCTTCAACATCCTACATAATAAATTAATATCTACAGCTTTTCAACAAATCAGATTTAATTTCATACATTGCAATGTAGCACAGCTAACGCAAAAGGTACGTATAAATCCGCTAAAATCGGTGATAACGGAGAGCCCATCGGACTGCCGAATATTTGTTCATAAAACTGTCCATCAAAGCTAAAGCTAGTTGAATCCAAAATCAATTCAATAGCATGTAAAAACTGAGCTAAATTAAATTTAGTGTTTTTTTCTATCTCATTCCATCGTTTTTTGATGGCATCGAGGACCAATTCTTTCGGGATGTTTGTAAATAATGAACTCACATCTAATGATATCATTACGTCATCATCATTAATCGGAAAGTCTCTAATGTTTTTGACAAAGGTCCAACCGTCATTAACATGTGAGTTTGGTTTTTTAATCGAATTGTATAATATGTTGTGAATGAAACTGGAAACATTGTATACCGGACTACCAATCGATGATACTATAACTCTTAATGGAAAGCCAGTTTTATGAATCGTCGGCAGACCGTAACATCGTGGCAGATTTCCGTTAGTACAATTTAGATGTTTGTAAGTAGCTTCATCAATCAAATCGTTATTACGCCAAGACTTGACTAATGTGTTTATCTTGTTTGTTAGTTGTTTTAACGGATCTTTCTTTAACAATTTATAAGTGGATTGGTCATTTAATAATAATTTCATCTTTTCATAATAATCTTTCTTATCCATGATGACAGTAGTCTGACCCTTGTCGGCTCTAGTAACCAATATATCCTTATTTTCATGTAAATATTTTTTAGAAAGTGTAAAAGACTTAAGGATGTATATCTATCTACATATTTGATGTGCTTCTGTTCACACAGAAACTTTTGAAGCAAATTTGCAACCGAAATTCTGGTTGGTTCAATAATATCTGTAAAAATATTACTGCAACTCGACTCGAATCCCTGACGTCTAAAAAACCTAATCTACAATGGCAGTAAGCAGTATAGAGTAAGCAGTAAGCAGTATGAAATGGGAATTGCCCATTTCGTTACTCCCGATTTTTACATCCACTAAAAACAGTATACTCTCTATTCCTACAGCCTTGTTATTGCCATTGTATACTGTTTTTAGTGGATGTAAAAATCGGGAGTAACGAAATGGGCAATTCCCATTTCATACTGCTTACTGCTTACTGCTTACTCTATACTGCTTACTGCCATTGTAGACTAGGCTTAATACATAATTAGTCCGATTCTTTTTTTGGTGGTGTTGCAAAGGTAAAGCAAAGTTGTCACCTAAGCTTAAAAGGTCAGACACAGTATCAGGGATTTTTTTGCTACTAATATTTATCAACCATTTAGATTTGTCAATGTTTAAAAACGGATTTATACATCGATTGTATCTTTGTTTCAAATTATTGATTTTTTTTTGATTGCATTGTAAAGTTAAAGGATGTGATTCTCTAAAGCCTAGTCTACAATGGCAGTAAGCAGTATAGAGTAAGCAGTAAGCAGTAAGCAGTATGAAATGGGAATTGCCCATTTCGTTACTCCCGGTCTTTACATCCACTAAAAACAGTATACTCTCTATTCCTACAGCCTTGTTATTGCCATTGTATACTCCCGGTCTTTACATCCACTAAAAACAGTATACTCTCTATTCCTACAGCCTTGTTATTGCCATTGTATACTGTTTTTAGTGAATGTAAAGACCGGGAGTAACGAAATGGGCAATTCCCATTTCATACTGCTTACTGCTTACTGCTAACTCTATACTGCTTACTGCCATTGTAGACTAGGCTTAATGCGTGGTCTACAATGGCAGCAAGCAGTACGGAGTAAGTAGTAAGTAGTAAGCAGTACGAAATCTCATTTCGTACTGCTTACAGCTTACTGCTTATTCTGTACTGCTTGCTGCCATTGTAAACCACGCATAATATAATTTACAACATGTTTTCTGAAAGTTTAATTAAGATTGATATATTAATCTTTACTGAAGATGTGCTATATAGTATATTATTGTCTACTATTATTTACTTAATTAAATATAAACAGCATATAGTAAATTATTATAAATAATTTTAGATTTAATCAAAGATCGGATTTTATTGCATTGAATTGTTGCATAAAAAATGGTGTTAACAAGTTTATATGCTTTATATAGAAGATAATAACCGTTTTTCGATAATCAATTATTACATTAAAGCCAAGCATGCAAATATAAAATTCAAGTTTATAGTCACATAATTGTGAGATAATTGCTAAAATAAATGTACAAAAGTTTAAATAATTGATTTTCTGATTTTTTTCAATTATTTTTATATATTTTTCTTATAAAAATCTCTATCAATATTTTCTTATTTTATTATATACTAGCTTTGTATGATAGATATGCGTATGGGTGTGTATGGATGCACGTGTGTGTATGCATGGGTGGGTGCGTGGGTGAGGACGTAAAATTAAAAAAAAACCTCACAGCAGCCAGCCCCGAAAAATTTGGAACATTTTGGTACTAATTTCGAGAAAATCGGTCCACAAATGTGGAAGGAGTTCGCGGTCAGACAGACAGACGGACGGAACTTATATATATAGATATATAGATTTGTATAAATATTTATATATAGTATATTTTAATCTCATTTTATATGCATGGTAATTATATATGCGTATATATATGCATATATACAACATGTATTTATACATAGAAAAATAATGTTAGAATATTTTATTGGTACAGAAACATCTATTTTTTTTTAGAAATTTATATTAAAATACTACAAATATAAATTAATATATATTAAAACATATTTATTTATAAAATTCGTGCCTCGTGCATGAATTAAAAATTCCAACGAAAAAATTAATTTCATTGGAAGCATACGTACTGACATCCACGTTTGGCTCGCATAGCCAATGTTATTTTCAACATTTATATATATATATTTATTTATATATTATATGTATATTTATATAGACATATGTTTTACAATCATATAATTTATTGTATTTATTTATTTGCATTTATTGACACACACATACACACACACACACACACACACATATATATATATATATATATATGTCATCATGTGTAAATTATATATGTATATGTATATGTATAATATAAATTATTGAAGTTAAAATTTAAGATAGGCTTAAAATATTTCAATTCCACCATTTTTGGTCAACTTGGATCTCAGCCAATCGGCAATAGCTTACACGCCTTACACGACCAATATTTACGCACATATACATATCCAAATACACATGTATTATATGTATATAGTTATGAAAATGGCTGCCGTGGCGCTGTACTGGGTACTGGGTGCTGCTTCAATTTCACAATCGTGGAGAGTGGAAGGTGGAAGTAACGAATTGATGGCGGGAATATCAGCTCCTGCGATCGTGAAAGAGGAGCCGAGCGGAGCTGCTCCAAGCAGGACTCGCAACTCGCACCAGTTCTCCCAGGACAGGACTACAGGACGCGAACTGCGTCGAGGAGGAATACGGCGAGCAGCACATCGAGTGCACCACCGAGGGCCAGGAGAGCGAGATTCGCGCGTTCCTGTCAAGGTCCGCGTTTTACAAAGAGATCAGTGGAACTTTATAGTAATGCAAAATTTTATGTGATAAATTCGTAAATTAAAAATAGAATGTGCATATTTATATTTATCAGTATATAATTTTACTTTTATGCATTGACAAAAACATTTCTTTCTTCTAAGTTTGGGATTTTTAATTGCAATTTATTTAAATAATACCATAAAGAAACAAATGTAACGCGTGCTTTGTAATATTCTAGTAATATTCTAATAATAATAGTGCGAGATAATAAATGTAATAAAACCTATATATTTTCTTTCATAGAATAAAATTTATATATTTTTATACATTTTATTTATAGTTGGATTTGAGTTTTGGAAGAGATTATGCACAGAGCATGGAATCAGCCCAGAAGGAATCTTGGAAGATTATGCAATAGAGGGAACGGATAGAAAGGATGCCTTTTTTTATCAAGCAGATGATGAGCATTACGTACCACGAGCTGTGTTATTAGATTTAGAGCCCAGGGTTATTCATACTATTATGAATTTTCCATATTCAAAGGTAGTACGCATCTGGAATATGTATGTACATTTATAATTATGCATATATATGAATATGTAGTATGTACATTTATGTTTATGCATATATATGAATATGTATGTACATTTATGTTTATGCATATATATGAATATGTATGTACATTTATGTTTATGCATATATATGAATATGTATGTACATTTATGTTTATGTTCTGTTTTATGTATTTGAGTTAGAAGAATATGTTTTACAAAGAGATCAGTGGAACCTTATAGTAATGCAAAATTTTATGTGATAAATTCGTAAATTAAAAATAGAATGTGCATATTTATATTTATCAGTATATAATTTTACTTTTATGCATTGACAAAAACATTTCTTTCTTCTAAGTTTGGGATTTTTAATTGCAATTTATTTAAATAATACCATAAAGAAACAAATGTAACGCGTGCTTTGTAATATTCTAGTAATATTCTAATAATAATAGTGCAAGATAATAAATGTAATAAAACCTATATATTTTCTTTCATAGAATAAAATTTATATATTTTTATACATTTTATTTATAGTTGGATTTGAGTTTTGGAAGAGATTATGCACAGAGCATGGAATCAGCCCAGAAGGAATCTTGGAAGATTATGCAATAGAGGGAACGGATAGAAAGGATGCTTTTTTTTATCAAGCAGATGATGAGCATTACATACCACGAGCTGTGTTATTAGATTTAGAGCCCAGGGTTATTCATACTATTATGAATTTTCCATATTCAAAGGTAGTACGCATCTGGAATATGTATGTACATTTATAATTATGCATATATATGAATATGTATGTACATTAATGTTTATGCATATATATGAATATGTATGTACATTTATGTTTATGCATATATATGAATATGTATGTACATTTATAATTATGCATATATATGAATATGTATGTACATTTATGATTATGCATATATGAATATGTATGTACATTTATGTTTATGCATATATATGAATATGTATGTACATTTATGTTTATGCATATATATGAATATGTATATACATTTATAGTTATGCATATATATGAATATGTATGTACATTTATATGTTTATGCATATATATGAATATGTATGTACATTTATGTTTATGCATATATATGAATATGTATGTATATTTATGCATATATATGAATATGTATGTACATTTATGTTTATGCATATATATGAATATGTATGTACATTTATGTTTATGTTCTGTTTTATGTATTTGAGTTAGAAGAATATGTTTTACAAAGAGATCAGTGGAACCTTATAGTAATGCAAAATTTTATGTGATAAATTCGTAAATTAAAAATAGAATGTGCATATTTATATTTATCAGTATATAATTTTACTTTTATGCATTGACAAAAACATTTCTTTTTTCTAAGTTTGGGATTTTTAATTGCAATTTATTTAAATAATACCATAAAGAAACAAATGTAACGCGTGCTTTGTAATATTCTAGTAATATTCTAATAATAATAGTGCGAGATAATAAATGTAATAAAACCTATATATTTTCTTTCATAGAATAAAATTTATATATTTTTATACATTTTATTTATAGTTGGATTTGAGTTTTGGAAGAGATTATGCACAGAGCATGGAATCAGCCCAGAAGGAATCTTGGAAGATTATGCAATAGAGGGAACGGATAGAAAGGATGCCTTTTTTTATCAAGCAGATGATGAGCATTACGTACCACGAGCTGTGTTATTAGATTTAGAGCCCAGGGTTATTCATACCATTATGAATTTTCCATATTCAAAGGTAGTACGCATCTGGAATATGTATGTACATTTATAATTATGCATATATATGAATATGTATGTACATTTATGTTTATGCATATATATGAATATGTATGTACATTTATGTTTATGCATATATATGAATATGTATGTACATTTATGTTTATGTTCTGTTTTATGTATTTGAGTTAGAAGAATATGTTTTACAAAGAGATCAGTGGAACCTTATAGTAATGCAAAATTTTATGTGATAAATTCGTAAATTAAAAATAGAATGTGCATATTTATATTTATCAGTATATAATTTTACTTTTATGCATTGACAAAAACATTTCTTTCTTCTAAGTTTGGGATTTTTAATTGCAATTTATTTAAATAATACCATAAAGAAACAAATGTAACGCGTGCTTTGTAATATTCTAGTAATATTCTAATAATAATAGTGCGAGATAATAAATGTAATAAAACCTATATATTTTCTTTCATAGAATAAAATTTATATATTTTTATACATTTTATTTATAGTTGGATTTGAGTTTTGGAAGAGATTATGCACAGAGCATGGAATCAGCCCAGAAGGAATCTTGGAAGATTATGCAATAGAGGGAACGGATAGAAAGGATGCTTTTTTTTATCAAGCAGATGATGAGCATTACATACCACGAGCTGTGTTATTAGATTTAGAGCCCAGGGTTATTCATACTATTATGAATTTTCCATATTCAAAGGTAGTACGCATCTGGAATATGTATGTACATTTATAATTATGCATATATATGAATATGTATGTACATTAATGTTTATGCATATATATGAATATGTATGTACATTTATGTTTATGCATATATATGAATATGTATGTACATTTATAATTATGCATATATATGAATATGTATGTACATTTATGATTATGCATATATGAATATGTATGTACATTTATGTTTATGCATATATATGAATATGTATGTACATTTATGTTTATGCATATATATGAATATGTATATACATTTATATTTATGCATATATATGAATATGTATGTACATTTATATGTTTATGCATATATATGAATATGTATGTACATTTATGTTTATGCATATATATGAATATGTATGTATATTTATGCATATATATGAATATGTATGTACATTTATGTTTATGCATATATATGAATATGTATGTACATTTATGTTTATGCATATATATGAATATGTATGTACATTTATGTTTATGTTCTGTTTTATGTATTTGAGTTAGAAGAATATGTTTTACAAAGAGATCAGTGGAACCTTATAGTAATGCAAAATTTTATGTGATAAATTCGTAAATTAAAAATAGAATGTGCATATTTATATTTATCAGTATATAATTTTACTTTTATGCATTGACAAAAACATTTCTTTTTTCTAAGTTTGGGATTTTTAATTGCAATTTATTTAAATAATACCATAAAGAAACAAATGTAACGCGTGCTTTGTAATATTCTAGTAATATTCTAATAATAATAGTGCGAGATAATAAATGTAATAAAACCTATATATTTTCTTTCATAGAATAAAATTTATATATTTTTATACATTTTATTTATAGTTGGATTTGAGTTTTGGAAGAGATTATGCACAGAGCATGGAATCAGCCCAGAAGGAATCTTGGAAGATTATGCAATAGAGGGAACGGATAGAAAGGATGCCTTTTTTTATCAAGCAGATGATGAGCATTACGTACCACGAGCTGTGTTATTAGATTTAGAGCCCAGGGTTATTCATACCATTATGAATTTTCCATATTCAAAGGTAATACGCATCTGGAATATGTATGTACATTTATGTTTATGCATATATATGATTATGTATGTACATTTATGTTTATGCATATATATGAATATGTATGTACATTTATGATTATGCATATATGAATATGTATGTACATTTATGTTTATGTTCTGTTTTATGTATTTGAGTTAGAAGAATATGTTTTACAAAGAGATCAGTGGAACCTTATAGTAATGCAAAATTTTATGTGATAAATTCGTAAATTAAAAATAGAATGTGCATATTTATCAGTATATAATTTTACTTTTATGCATTGACAAAAACATTTCTTTCTTCTAAGTTTGGGATTTTTAATTGCAATTTATTTAAATAATACCATAAAGAAACAAATGTAACGCGTGCTTTGTAATATTCTAGTAATATTCTAATAATAATAGTGCGAGATAATAAATGTAATAAAACCTATATATTTTCTTTCATAGAATAAAATTTATATATTTTTATACATTTTATTTATAGTTGGATTTGAGTTTTGGAAGAGATTATGCACAGAGCATGGAATCAGCCCAGAAGGAATCTTGGAAGATTATGCAATAGAGGGAACGGATAGAAAGGATGTCTTTTTTTATCAAGCAGATGATGAGCATTACGTACCACGAGCTGTGTTATTAGATTTAGAGCCCAGGGTTATTCATACTATTATAAATTTTCCATATTCAAAGGTAGTACGCATCTGGAATATGTATGTACATTTATAATTATGCATATATATGAATATGTATGTACATTTATGTTTATGCATATATATGAATATGTATGTACATTTATGTTTATGCATATATATGAATGTGTATGTACATTTATGATTATGCATATATATGAATATGTATGTACATTTATGTTTATGCATATATATGAATATGTATGTACATTTATGTTTATGCATATATATGAATATGTATGTACATTTATGTTTATGCATATATATGAATATGTATATACATTATGTTTATGCATATATATGAATATGTATGTACATTTATATGTTTATGCATATATATGAATATGTATATGTACATTTATATGTTTGTGCATATATATGAATATGTATGTACATTTATGATTATGCATATACATATATGAATATGATCATTATTGTTCAAATATGGTATAATAAATTTACAAGAAGCTATCACTGAAGCAATCATACCTATAATACAAAAATGCAGTCAATGTGGTAATGAAAATATATGTACAACTTTTAGAACAGGCGCGCATCTTTTTATAGATATTGAATTGTTACAATGGTCTAGCTACGCATATATGAATAATTATTCTGTTCGGCCTAAAACAATCATTCTTTCCGAAATTCCATTAAACATCACTTTTTTGAATTCCAATTATAAATTAATTTCAGCCATTGAATATGTCGATAAGCTTAATAATAATGACATCGATGCGTTTAGCAGTAATGAAACAGGACATTACGTTGCTTATTGCCATCGAAAAACAGGAAATTGGGAAATGTATGATGACTTAAAAAAATGTATAAATAATTGCACAACTATATCTGGTAAAGTGTTTGTGCGACAAAGAAAAATATCATTATTGGTTTTTATTAAGCAAGAGTAATATTTGGCTAATTCTTATAAATCAGTCATACTATGACTATAATCAAGATTGGACTATTTATAAGAATTTATACGTAGATTATACACCACATGTTCGATTTTAGATTTTATAAAATTGTTGGGTACATATCGAATGGTACATCACAAAAACTTTATAAGAGCGAGCATTAATATATGTATATTGTATATTTGAATCAATAAAGGGAATAATTGACTGTTCATGTAATATCAGTAAATTGATACTTATTCGCGACTACAGCCGTACATGGGAGACGCATCTTAGTTAGGTAGGATATTTACCAGGAAGAATAAGAACCTAAAATTTAACGACGATCATCGTATCTATCGTACATACGTACGTATTACGTATCTATCGCATGTGCCAAATGTGTGATCGGTAAATTTATTTTTAGTAAAAATTTACTACATACACAAAATCAGCGATGAGCTCGAAAAAGATATCGTCAAATAGAAATAATCATTTTTGACAAAAGAAAGATACATATGATTCAATGTTTTCTATGAGCTGCAAACTAAATGGTTGAGCAGAGGAAGAACTGAGACAGAGATTGTTGCTGATGCTACTTCCGGTGGTTGCAGAGTCTGGAATCCTCTGATGGAGAGCTGCAAGTTTGCATGAGCCACTGGAGGGTATCGTGCTGCCTTCAACATCCTACATAATAAATTAATATCTACAGCTTTTCAACAAATCAGATTTAATTTCATACATTGCAATGTAGCACAGCTAACGCAAAAGGTACGTATAAATCCGCTAAAATCGGTGATAACGGAGAGCCCATCGGACTGCCGAATATTTGTTCATAAAACTGTCCATCAAAGCTAAAGCTAGTTAAATCCAAAATCAATTCAATAGCATGTAAAAACTGAGCTAAATTAAATTTAGTGTTTTTTTCTATCTCATTCCATCGTTTTTTGATGGCATCGAGGACCAATTCTTTCGGGATGTTTGTAAATAATGAACTCACATCTAATGATATCATTACGTCATCATCATTAATCGGAAAGTCTCTAATGTTTTTGACAAAGGTCCAACCGTCATTAACATGTGAGTTTGGTTTTTTAATCGAATTGTATAATATGTTGTGAATGAAACTGGAAACATTGTATACCGGACTACCAATCGATGATACTATAACTCTTAATGGAAAGCCAGTTTTATGAATCGTCGGCAGACCGTAACATCGTGGCAGATTTCCGTTAGTACAATTTAGATGTTTGTAAGTAGCTTCATCAATCAAATCGTTATTACGCCAAGACTTGACTAATGTGTTTATCTTGTTTGTTAGTTGTTTTAACGGATCTTTCTTTAACAATTTATAAGTGGATTGGTCATTTAATAATAATTTCATCTTTTCATAATAATCTTTCTTATCCATGATGACAGTAGTCTGACCCTTGTCGGCTCTAGTAACCAATATATCCTTATTTTCATGTAAATATTTTTTAGAAAGTGTAAAAGACTTAAGGATGTATATCTATCTACATATTTGATGTGCTTCTGTTCACACAGAAACTTTTGAAGCAAATTTGCAACCGAAATTCTGGTTGGTTCAATAATATCTGTAAAAATATTACTGCAACTCGACTCGAATCCCTGACGTCTAAAAAACCTAATCTACAATGGCAGTAAGCAGTATAGAGTAAGCAGTAAGCAGTAAGCAGTATGAAATGGGAATTGCCCATTTCGTTACTCCCGATTTTTACATCCACTAAAAACAGTATACTCTCTATTCCTACAGCCTTGTTATTGCCATTGTATACTGTTTTTAGTGGATGTAAAAATCGGGAGTAACGAAATGGGCAATTCCCATTTCATACTGCTTACTGCTTACTGCTTACTCTATACTGCTTACTGCCATTGTAGACTAGGCTTAATACATAATTAGTCCGATTCTTTTTTTGGTGGTGTTGCAAAGGTAAAGCAAAGTTGTCACCTAAGCTTAAAAGGTCAGACACAGTATCAGGGATTTTTTTGCTACTAATATTTATCAACCATTTAGATTTGTCAATGTTTAAAAACGGATTTATACATCGATTGTATCTTTGTTTCAAATTATTGATTTTTTTTTGATTGCATTGTAAAGTTAAAGGATGTGATTCTCTAAAGCCTAGTCTACAATGGCAGTAAGCAGTATAGAGTAAGCAGTAAGCAGTAAGCAGTATGAAATGGGAATTGCCCATTTCGTTACTCCCGGTCTTTACATCCACTAAAAACAGTATACTCTCTATTCCTACAGCCTTGTTATTGCCATTGTATACTCCCGGTCTTTACATCCACTAAAAACAGTATACTCTTTATTCCTACAGCCTTGTTATTGCCATTGTATACTGTTTTTAGTGAATGTAAAGACCGGGAGTAACGAAATGGGCAATTCCCATTTCATACTGCTTACTGCTTACTGCTAACTCTATACTGCTTACTGCCATTGTAGACTAGGCTTAATGCGTGGTCTACAATGGCAGCAAGCAGTACGGAGTAAGTAGTAAGTAATAAGCAGTACGAAATCTCATTTCGTACTGCTTACAGCTTACTGCTTATTCTGTACTGCTTGCTGCCATTGTAAACCACGCATAATATAATTTACAACATGTTTTCTGAAAGTTTAATTTAGATTGATATATTAATCTTTACTGAAGATGTGCTATATAGTATATTATTGTCTACTATTATTTAATTAATTAAATATAAACAGCATATAGTAAATTATTATAAATAATTTTAGATTTAATCAAAGATCGGATTTTATTGCATTGAATTGTTGCATAAAAAATGGTGTTAACAAGTTTATATGCTTTATATAGAAGATAATAACCGTTTTTCGATAATCAATTATTACATTAAAGCCATGCATGCAAATATAAAATTCAAGTTTATAGTCACATAATTGTGAGATAATTGCTAAAATAAATGTACAAAAGTTTAAATAATTGATTTTCTGATTTTTTTCAATTATTTTTATATATTTTTCTTATAAAAATCTCTATCAATATTTTCTTATTTTATTATATACTAGCTTTGTATGATAGATATGCGTATGGGTGTGTATGGATGCACGTGTGTGTATGCATGGGTGGGTGCGTGGGTGAGGACGTAAAATTAAAAAAAAACCTCACAGCAGCCAGCCCCGAAAAATTTGGAACATTTTGGTACTAATTTCGAGAAAATCGGTCCACAAATGTGGAAGGAGTTCGCGGTCAGACAGACAGACGGACGGAACTTATATATATAGATATATAGATTTGTATAAATATTTATATATAGTATATTTTAATCTCATTTTATATGCATGGTAATTATATATGCGTATATAATATATATATGCATATATACAACATGTATTTATACATAGAAAAATAATGTTAGAATATTTTATTGGTACAGAAACATCTATTTTTTTTTAGAAATTTATATTAAAATACTACAAATATAAATTAATATATATTAAAACATATTTATTTATAAAATTCGTGCCTCGTGCACATGAATTAAAAATTCCAACGAAAAAATTAATTTCATTGGAAGCATACGTACTGACATCCACGTTTGGCTCGCATAGCCAATGTTATTTTCAACATTTATATATATATATTTATTTATATATTATATGTATATTTATATAGACATATGTTTTACAATCATATAATTTATTGTATTTATTTATTTGCATTTATTGACACACACATACACACACACACACACATATATATATATATATATATATGTCATCATGTGTAAATTATATATGTATATGTATATGTATAATATAAATTATTGAAGTTAAAATTTAAGATAGGCTTAAAATATTTCAATTCCACCATTTTTGGTCAACTTGGATCTCAGCCAATCGGCAATAGCTTACACGCCTTACACGACCAATATTTACGCACATATACATATCCAAATACACATGTATTATATGTATATAGTTATGAAAATGGCTGCCGTGGCGCTGTACTGGGTACTGGGTGCTGCTTCAATTTCACAATCGTGGAGAGTGGAAGGTGGAAGTAACGAATTGATGGCGGGAATATCAGCTCCTGCGATCGTGAAAGAGGAGCCGAGCGGAGCTGCTCCAAGCAGGACTCGCAACTCGCACCAGTTCTCCCAGAACAGGACTACAGGACGCGAACTGCGTCGAGGAGGAATACGGCGAGCAGCACATCGAGTGCACCACCGAGGGCCAGGAGAGCGAGATTCGCGCGTTCCTGTCAAGGTCCGCGTTTTACAAAGAGATCAGTGGAACTTTATAGTAATGCAAAATTTTATGTGATAAATTCGTAAATTAAAAATAGAATGTGCATATTTATATTTATCAGTATATAATTTTACTTTTATGCATTGACAAAAACATTTCTTTCTTCTAAGTTTGGGATTTTTAATTGCAATTTATTTAAATAATACCATAAAGAAACAAATGTAACGCGTGCTTTGTAATATTCTAGTAATATTCTAATAATAATAGTGCGAGATAATAAATGTAATAAAACCTATATATTTTCTTTCATAGAATAAAATTTATATATTTTTATACATTTTATTTATAGTTGGATTTGAGTTTTGGAAGAGATTATGCACAGAGCATGGAATCAGCCCAGAAGGAATCTTGGAAGATTATGCAATAGAGGGAACGGATAGAAAGGATGCCTTTTTTTATCAAGCAGATGATGAGCATTACGTACCACGAGCTGTGTTATTAGATTTAGAGCCCAGGGTTATTCATACTATTATGAATTTTCCATATTCAAAGGTAGTACGCATCTGGAATATGTATGTACATTTATAATTATGCATATATATGAATATGTATGTACATTTATGTTTATGCATATATATGAATATGTATGTACATTTATGTTTATGCATATATATGAATGTGTATGTACATTTATGATTATGCATATATATGAATATGTATGTACATTTATGTTTATGCATATATATGAATATGTATGTACATTTATGTTTATGCATATATATGAATATGTATATACATTTATGTTTATGCATATATATGAATATGTATGTACATTTATATGTTTATGCATATATATGAATATGTATATGTACATTTATATGTTTATGCATATATATGAATATGTATGTACATTTATGTTTATGCATATATATGAATATGTATGTACATTTATGTTTATGCATATATATGAATATGTATGTACATTTATGTTTATGCATATATATGAATGTGTATGTACATTTATGTTTATGCATATATATGAATATGTATGTACATTTATGTTTATGCATATATATGAATATGTATGTACATTTATGTTTATGCATATATATGAATATGTATGTACATTTATGTTTATGCATATATATGAATATGTATGTACATTTATGTTTATGCATATATATGAATATGTATGTACATTTATGTTTATGCATATATATGAATATGTATGTACATTTATGTTTATGTTCTGTTTTATGTATTTGAGTTAGAAGAATATGTTTTACAAAGAGATCAGTGGAACCTTATAGTAATGCAAAATTTTATGTGATAAATTCGTAAATTAAAAATAGAATGTGCATATTTATATTTATCAGTATATAATTTTACTTTTATGCATTGACAAAAACATTTCTTTCTTCTAAGTTTGGGATTTTTAATTGCAATTTATTTAAATAATACCATAAAGAAACAAATGTAACGCGTGCTTTGTAATATTCTAGTAATATTCTAATAATAATAGTGCGAGATAATAAATGTAATAAAACCTATATATTTTCTTTCATAGAATAAAATTTATATATTTTTATACATTTTATTTATAGTTGGATTTGAGTTTTGGAAGAGATTATGCACAGAGCATGGAATCAGCCCAGAAGGAATCTTGGAAGATTATGCAATAGAGGGAACGGATAGAAAGGACGTCTTTTTTTATCAAGCAGATGATGAGCATTACGTACCACGAGCTGTGTTATTAGATTTAGAGCCCAGGGTTATTCATACTATTATGAATTTTCCATATTCAAAGGTAGTACGCATCTGGAATATGTATGTACATTTATAATTATGCATATATATGAATATGTATGTACATTTATGTTTATGCATATATATGAATATGTATGTACATTTATGTTTATGCATATATATGAATGTGTATGTACATTTATGTTTATGCATATATATGAATATGTATGTACATTTATGTTTATGCATATATATGAATATGTATGTACATTTATGTTTATGCATATATATGAATATGTATGTACATTTATGTTTATGCATATATATGAATATGTATGTACATTTATGTTTATGTTCTGTTTTATGTATTTGAGTTAGAAGAATATGTTTTACAAAGAGATCAGTGGAACCTTATAGTAATGCAAAATTTTATGTGATAAATTCGTAAATTAAAAATAGAATGTGCATATTTATATTTATCAGTATATAATTTTACTTTTATGCATTGACAAAAACATTTCTTTCTTCTAAGTTTGGGATTTTTAATTGCAATTTATTTAAATAATACCATAAAGAAACAAATGTAACGCGTGCTTTGTAATATTCTAGTAATATTCTAATAATAATAGTGCGAGATAATAAATGTAATAAAACCTATATATTTTCTTTCATAGAATAAAATTTATATATTTTTATACATTTTATTTATAGTTGGATTTGAGTTTTGGAAGAGATTATGCACAGAGCATGGAATCAGCCCAGAAGGAATCTTGGAAGATTATGCAATAGAGGGAACGGATAGAAAGGACGTCTTTTTTTATCAAGCAGATGATGAGCATTACGTACCACGAGCTGTGTTATTAGATTTAGAGCCCAGGGTTATTCATACTATTATGAATTTTCCATATTCAAAGGTAGTACGCATCTGGAATATGTATGTACATTTATAATTATGCATATATATGAATATGTATGTACATTTATGTTTATGCATATATATGAATATGTATGTACATTTATGTTTATGCATATATATGAATGTGTATGTACATTTATGTTTATGCATATATATGAATATGTATGTACATTTATGTTTATGCATATATATGAATATGTATGTACATTTATAATTATGCATATATATGAATATGTATGTACATTTATGATTATGCATATATGAATATGTATGTACATTTATGTTTATGTTCTGTTTTATGTATTTGAGTTAGAAGAATATGTTTTACAAAGAGATCAGTGGAACCTTATAGTAATGCAAAATTTTATGTGATAAATTCGTAAATTAAAAATAGAATGTGCATATTTATATTTATCAGTATATAATTTTACTTTTATGCATTGACAAAAGCATTTCTTTCTTCTAAGTTTGGGATTTTTAATTGCAATTTATTTAAATAATACCATAAAGAAACAAATGTAACGCGTGCTTTGTAATATTCTAGTAATATTCTAATAATAATAGTGCGAGATAGTCTGTACAGACTGAAAGCATTTACTTTAAAAGGTCAAAAGAAAAAAACAATAACACTCATGATCAGCAGAAACAGTAAATCGCTGAAAGCATAACGTAAAGCACTCACTGAGCCATTTCCTCTGCTGAAAGCAGCCTATACAGTTGTGTGTGGTTTTTTCGTATCAAGAAAATAAAGTGATTTATATTTGAATTGTTAGAACGTTAAAATGCCAAGCGAGGTGATAACTTGGCCAATGTGGCAATCAAAGTATTACATGTTATTTTGTCTCATATAATATAAATCCTTTTCATGTTTTATAATTTTTTGATACAAATGCTACGATATTTCCAAACACTTGCAAATATGAAAATAACGAATATCTTTATCGTCCTTTTTTTTACATTATGCTTCAATTTTACAAACTTAAAATTTCTCTTTTATTATAATTTGTAATAAAACCTATATATTTTCATTCTTAGAATAAAATTTATATATTTTTATACATTTTATTTATAGTTGGATTTGAGTTTTGGAAGAGATTATGCACAGAGCATGGAATCAGCCCAGAAGGAATCTTGGAAGATTATGCAATAGAGGGAACGGATAGAAAGGATGTCTTTTTTTATCAAGCAGATGATGAGCATTACGTACCACGAGCTGTGTTATTAGATTTAGAGCCCAGGGTTATTCATACTATTATGAATTTTCCATATTCAAAGGTAGTACGCATCTGGAATATGTATGAATATATATGAATATGTATATATATGAATATGTATGTACATTTATGTTTATGCATATATATGAATATGTATGTACATTTATGTTTATGTTCTGTTTTATGTATTTGAGTTAGAAGAATATGTTTTACAAAGAGATCAGTGATTTCCGTTAGTACAATTTAGATGTTTGTAAGTAGCTTCATCAATCAAATCGTTATTACGCCAAGACTTGACTAATGTGTTTATCTTGTTTGTTAGTTGTTTTAACGGATCTTTCTTTAACAATTTATAAGTGGATTGGTCATTTAATAATAATTTCATCTTTTCATAATAATCTTTCTTATCCATGATGACAGTAGTCTGACCCTTGTCGGCTCTAGTAACCAATATATCCTTATTTTCATGTAAATATTTTTTAGAAAGTGTAAAAGACTTAAGGATGTATATCTATCTACATATTTGATGTGCTTCTGTTCACACAGAAACTTTTGAAGCAAATTTGCAACCGAAATTCTGGTTGGTTCAATAATATCTGTAAAAATATTACTGCAACTCGACTCGAATCCCTGACGTCTAAAAAACCTAATCTACAATGGCAGTAAGCAGTATAGAGTAAGCAGTAAGCAGTAAGCAGTATGAAATGGGAATTGCCCATTTCGTTACTCCCGATTTTTACATCCACTAAAAACAGTATACTCTCTATTTCGATTTTTACATCCACTAAAAACAGTATACTCTCTATTCCTACAGCCTTGTTATTGCCATTGTATACTGTTTTTAGTGGATGTAAAAATCGGGAGTAACGAAATGGGCAATTCCCATTTCATACTGCTTACTGCTTACTGCTTACTCTATACTGCTTACTGCCATTGTAGACTAGGCTTAATACATAATTAGTCCGATTCTTTTTTTGGTGGTGTTGCAAAGGTAAAGCAAAGTTGTCACCTAAGCTTAAAAGGTCAGACACAGTATCAGGGATTTTTTTGCTACTAATATTTATCAACCATTTAGATTTGTCAATGTTTAAAAACGGATTTATACATCGATTGTATCTTTGTTTCAAATTATTGATTTTTTTTTGATTGCATTGTAAAGTTAAAGGATGTGATTCTCTAAAGCCTAGTCTACAATGGCAGTAAGCAGTAAGCAGTATGAAATGGGAATTGCCCATTTCGTTACTCCCGGTCTTTACATCCACTAAAAACAGTATACTCTCTATTCCTACAGCCTTGTTATTGCCATTGTATACTCCCGGTCTTTACATCCACTAAAACAGTATACTCTTTATTCCTACAGCCTTGTTATTGCCATTGTATATTGTTTTTAGTGAATGTAAAGACCGGGAGTAACGAAATGGGCAATTCCCATTTCATACTGCTTACTGCTTACTGCTAACTCTATACTGCTTACTGCCATTGTAGACTAGGCTTAATGCGTGGTCTACAATGGCAGCAAGCAGTACGGAGTAAGTAGTAAGTAATAAGCAGTACGAAATCTCATTTCGTACTGCTTACAGCTTACTGCTTATTCTGTACTGCTTGCTGCCATTGTAAACCACGCATAATATAATTTACAACATGTTTTCTGAAAGTTTAATTTAGATTGATATATTAATCTTTACTGAAGATGTGCTATATAGTATATTATTGTCTACTATTATTTAATTAATTAAATATAAACAGCATATAGTAAATTATTATAAATAATTTTAGATTTAATCAAAGATCGGATTTTATTGCATTGAATTGTTGCATAAAAAATGGTGTTAACAAGTTTATATGCTTTATATAGAAGATAATAACCGTTTTTCGATAATCAATTATTACATTAAAGCCATGCATGCAAATATAAAATTCAAGTTTATAGTCACATAATTGTGAGATAATTGCTAAAATAAATGTACAAAAGTTTAAATAATTGATTTTCTGATTTTTTTCAATTATTTTTATATATTTTTCTTATAAAAATCTCTATCAATATTTTCTTATTTTATTATATACTAGCTTTGTATGATAGATATGCGTATGGGTGTGTATGGATGCACGTGTGTGTATGCATGGGTGGGTGCGTGGGTGAGGACGTAAAATTAAAAAAAAACCTCACAGCAGCCAGCCCCGAAAAATTTGGAACATTTTGGTACTAATTTCGAGAAAATCGGTCCACAAATGTGGAAGGAGTTCGCGGTCAGACAGACAGACGGACGGAACTTATATATATAGATATATAGATTTGTATAAATATTTATATATAGTATATTTTAATCTCATTTTATATGCATGGTAATTATATATGCATATATAATATATATATGCATATATACAACATGTATTTATACATAGAAAAATAATGTTAGAATATTTTATTGGTACAGAAACATCTATTTTTTTTTAGAAATTTATATTAAAATACTACAAATATAAATTAATATATATTAAAACATATTTATTTATAAAATTCGTGCCTCGTGCACATGAATTAAAAATTCCAACGAAAAAATTAATTTCATTGGAAGCATACGTACTGACATCCACGTTTGGCTCGCATAGCCAATGTTATTTTCAACATTTATATATATATATTTATTTATATATTATATGTATATTTATATAGACATATGTTTTACAATCATATAATTTATTGTATTTATTTATTTGCATTTATTGACACACACATACACACACACACACACATATATATATATATATATATATGTCATCATGTGTAAATTATATATGTATATGTATATGTATAATATAAATTATTGAAGTTAAAATTTAAGATAGGCTTAAAATATTTCAATTCCACCATTTTTGGTCAACTTGGATCTCAGCCAATCGGCAATAGCTTACACGCCTTACACGACCAATATTTACGCACATATACATATCCAAATACACATGTATTATATGTATATAGTTATGAAAATGGCTGCCGTGGCGCTGTACTGGGTACTGGGTGCTGCTTCAATTTCACAATCGTGGAGAGTGGAAGGTGGAAGTAACGAATTGATGGCGGGAATATCAGCTCTTGCGATCGTGAAAGAGGAGCCGAGCGGAGCTGCTCCAAGCAGGACTCGCAACTCGCACCAGTTCTCCCAGGACAGGACTACAGGACGCGAACTGCGTCGAGGAGGAATACGGCGAGCAGCACATCGAGTGCACCACCGAGGGCCAGGAGAGCGAGATTCGCGCGTTCCTGTCAAGGTCCGCGTTTTACAAAGAGATCAGTGGAACTTTATAGTAATGCAAAATTTTATGTGATAAATTCGTAAATTAAAAATAGAATGTGCATATTTATATTTATCAGTATATAATTTTACTTTTATGCATTGACAAAAACATTTCTTTCTTCTAAGTTTGGGATTTTTAATTGCAATTTATTTAAATAATACCAAGAAACAAATGTAACGCGTGCTTTGTAATATTCTAGTAATATTCTAATAATAATAGTGCGAGATAATAAATGTAATAAAACCTATATATTTTCTTTCATAGAATAAAATTTATATATTTTTATACATTTTATTTATAGTTGGATTTGAGTTTTGGAAGAGATTATGCACAGAGCATGGAATGCTCAGAAGGAATCTTGGAAGATTATGCAATAGAGGGAACGGATAGAAAGGATGCCTTTTTTTATCAAGCAGATGATGAGCATTACGTACCACGAGCTGTGTTATTAGATTTAGAGCCCAGGGTTATTCATACTATTATGAATTTTCCATATTCAAAGGTAGTACGCATCTGGAATATGTATGTACATTTATAATTATGCATATATATGAATATGTATGTACATTTATGTTTATGCATATATATGAATATGTATGTACATTTATGTTTATGCATATATATGAATGTGTATGTACATTTATGATTATGCATATATATGAA
The DNA here is from genome assembly GCF_030444845.1 of Prenolepis imparis. Classification (NCBI taxonomy): domain Eukaryota; kingdom Metazoa; phylum Arthropoda; class Insecta; order Hymenoptera; family Formicidae; genus Prenolepis; species Prenolepis imparis. Next base: position 259,452 of record NW_028141177.1, read on the forward strand.
TATGTATGTACATTTATGTTTATGCATATATATGAATATGTATGTACATTTATGTTTATGCATATATATGAATATGTATATACATTTATGTTTATGCATATATATGAATATGTATGTACATTTATATGTTTATGCATATATATGAATATGTATATGTACATTTATATGTTTATGCATATATATGAATATGTATGTACATTTATGTTTATGCATATATATGAATATGTATGTACATTTATGTTTATGCATATATATGAATATGTATGTACATTTATGTTTATGCATATATATGAATGTGTATGTACATTTATGTTTATGCATATATATGAATATGTATGTACATTTATGTTTATGCATATATATGAATATGTATGTACATTTATGTTTATGCATATATATGAATATGTATGTACATTTATGTTTATGCATATATATGAATATGTATGTACATTTATGTTTATGCATATATATGAATATGTATGTACATTTATGTTTATGTTCTGTTTTATGTATTTGAGTTAGAAGAATATGTTTTACAAAGAGATCAGTGGAACCTTATAGTAATGCAAAATTTTATGTGATAAATTCGTAAATTAAAAATAGAATGTGCATATTTATATTTATCAGTATATAATTTTACTTTTATGCATTGACAAAAACATTTCTTTCTTCTAAGTTTGGGATTTTTAATTGCAATTTATTTAAATAATACCATAAAGAAACAAATGTAACGCGTGCTTTGTAATATTCTAGTAATATTCTAATAATAATAGTGCGAGATAATAAATGTAATAAAACCTATATATTTTCTTTCATAGAATAAAATTTATATATTTTTATACATTTTATTTATAGTTGGATTTGAGTTTTGGAAGAGATTATGCACAGAGCATGGAATCAGCCCAGAAGGAATCTTGGAAGATTATGCAATAGAGGGAACGGATAGAAAGGACGTCTTTTTTTATCAAGCAGATGATGAGCATTACGTACCACGAGCTGTGTTATTAGATTTAGAGCCCAGGGTTATTCATACTATTATGAATTTTCCATATTCAAAGGTAGTACGCATCTGGAATATGTATGTACATTTATAATTATGCATATATATGAATATGTATGTACATTTATGTTTATGCATATATATGAATATGTATGTACATTTATGTTTATGCATATATATGAATGTGTATGTACATTTATGTTTATGCATATATATGAATATGTATGTACATTTATGTTTATGCATATATATGAATATGTATGTACATTTATAATTATGCATATATATGAATATGTATGTACATTTATGATTATGCATATATGAATATGTATGTACATTTATGTTTATGTTCTGTTTTATGTATTTGAGTTAGAAGAATATGTTTTACAAAGAGATCAGTGGAACCTTATAGTAATGCAAAATTTTATGTGATAAATTCGTAAATTAAAAATAGAATGTGCATATTTATATTTATCAGTATATAATTTTACTTTTATGCATTGACAAAAGCATTTCTTTCTTCTAAGTTTGGGATTTTTAATTGCAATTTATTTAAATAATACCATAAAGAAACAAATGTAACGCGTGCTTTGTAATATTCTAGTAATATTCTAATAATAATAGTGCGAGATAGTCTGTACAGACTGAAAGCATTTACTTTAAAAGGTCAAAAGAAAAAAACAATAACACTCATGATCAGCAGAAACAGTAAATCGCTGAAAGCATAACGTAAAGCACTCACTGAGCCATTTCCTCTGCTGAAAGCAGCCTATACAGTTGTGTGTGGTTTTTTCGTATCAAGAAAATAAAGTGATTTATATTTGAATTGTTAGAACGTTAAAATGCCAAGCGAGGTGATAACTTGGCCAATGTGGCAATCAAAGTATTACATGTTATTTTGTCTCATATAATATAAATCCTTTTCATGTTTTATAATTTTTTGATACAAATGCTACGATATTTCCAAACACTTGCAAATATGAAAATAACGAATATCTTTATCGTCCTTTTTTTTACATTATGCTTCAATTTTACAAACTTAAAATTTCTCTTTTATTATAATTTGTAATAAAACCTATATATTTTCTTTCTTAGAATAAAATTTATATATTTTTATACATTTTATTTATAGTTGGATTTGAGTTTTGGAAGAGATTATGCACAGAGCATGGAATCAGCCCAGAAGGAATCTTGGAAGATTATGCAATAGAGGGAACGGATAGAAAGGATGTCTTTTTTTATCAAGCAGATGATGAGCATTACGTACCACGAGCTGTGTTATTAGATTTAGAGCCCAGGGTTATTCATACTATTATGAATTTTCCATATTCAAAGGTAGTACGCATCTGGAATATGTATGAATATATATGAATATGTATATATATGAATATGTATGTACATTTATGTTTATGCATATATATGAATATGTATGTACATTTATGTTTATGTTCTGTTTTATGTATTTGAGTTAGAAGAATATGTTTTACAAAGAGATCAGTGATTTCCGTTAGTACAATTTAGATGTTTGTAAGTAGCTTCATCAATCAAATCGTTATTACGCCAAGACTTGACTAATGTGTTTATCTTGTTTGTTAGTTGTTTTAACGGATCTTTCTTTAACAATTTATAAGTGGATTGGTCATTTAATAATAATTTCATCTTTTCATAATAATCTTTCTTATCCATGATGACAGTAGTCTGACCCTTGTCGGCTCTAGTAACCAATATATTCTTATTTTCATGTAAATATTTTTTAGAAAGTGTAAAAGACTTAAGGATGTATATCTATCTACATATTTGATGTGCTTCTGTTCACACAGAAACTTTTGAAGCAAATTTGCAACCGAAATTCTGGTTGGTTCAATAATATCTGTAGAAATATTACTGCAACTCGACTCGAATTTCTGACGTCTAAAAAGCCTAATCTACAATGGCAGTAAGCAGTATAGAGTAAGCAGTAAGCAGTAAGCAGTATGAAATGGGAATTGCCCATTTCGTTACTCCCGATCTTTACATCCACTAAAAACAGTATACTCTCTATTCCTACAGCCTTGTTATTGCCATTGTATACTGTTTTTAGTTAGGATGTAAAGACCGGGAGTAACGAAATGGGCAATTCCCATTTCATACTGCTTACTGCTTACTGCTTACTCTATACTGCTTACTGCCATTGTAGACTAGGCTTAATACATAATTAGTCCGATTCTTTTTTTGGTGGTGTTGCAAAGGTAAAGCAAAGTTGTCACCTAAGCTTTAAAGGTCAGACACAGTATCAGGGATTTTTTTGCTACTAATATTTATCAACCATTTAGATTTGTGAATGTTTAAAAACGGATTTATACACCGATTGTATCTTTGTTTCAAATTATTGATTTTTTTTTGATTGCATTGTTTTTGTTTTTAAAGTTAAAGGATGTGATTCTCTAAAGCCTAGTCTACAATGGCAGTAAGCAGTATAGAGTAAGCAGTAAGCAGTAAGCAGTAAGCAGTATGAAATGGGAATTGCCCATTTCGTTACTCCCGGTCTTTACATCCACTAAAAACAGTATACTCTCTATTCCTACAGCCTTGTTATTGCCATTGTATACTCCCGGTCTTTACATCCACTAAAAACAGTATACTCTCTATTCCTACAGCCTTGTTATTGCCATTGTATACTCCCGGTCTTTACATCCACTAAAAACAGTATACTCTCTATTCCTACAGCCTTGTTATTGCCATTGTATACTGTTTTTAGTGAATGTAAAGACCGGGAGTAACGAAATGGGCAATTCCCATTTCATACTGCTTACTGCTTACTGCTAACTCTATACTGCTTACTGCCATTGTAGACTAGGCTTAATGCGTGGTCTACAATGGCAGCAAGCAGTACGGAGTAAGTAGTAAGTAGTAAGCAGTACGAAATCTCATTTCGTACTGCTTACTGCTTACTGCTTATTCTGTACTGCTTGCTGCCATTGTAAACCACGCATAATATAATTTACAACATGTTTTCTGAAAGTTTAATTTAGATTGATATATTAATCTTTACTGAAGATGTGCTATATAGTATATTATTGTCTAATTTTGGCTTTGTTGGTAGTTTTGGAACTCTTTTTTTGTAAAGAATTTTTGTATTTACAGAATTATGAATTCTGTTATATAGATGTTTCTGAAATAACAAAAATAATTTTATTATTTAATGTTAGACAAAATATTATAAATATATAGAGAAAGTTGCATAACCTATTATACAGGGTATTTTCTCTACCTTAAATATTTCACAAACTACATGTCCTTAATAATAATGTTTCAGACAAAAGTTCTAAGATTTTATGAAGGATATTAAATAGTGCTATTGGTTTGATCTTGGATAATCTTTTGAAAGTCAAATTAATAAGGTAAACTAGAATTTTTTAAATAGAACTATTTTTTATTACATATATTAATTTCACTCATCATTCTGCGCATAAAAATGTTGAGGTGTGATCATCGTAAAATAAATACTTTACGAGTTATTTTAGTTTATTCTAATACTTTTCGGCTTAAAATGAAATATCAGCGTGAAATATCTTGTAAAGTATTCATTTTACGATAATACTTTTATGCATAGATTGGCGGGAAGAATCAATTGTTAATACTAATATTTGCATATAGTTAGATTGTAATTGCAAGTTGCAGTGGAATTTTTATAACTTTTTTACATTTTCAAGATCATACTAATATCACCATTATATGTACTTCTCCTAAACCTCCGAAACCTAAAACGTTGATTTTTTCGATATTGATTAGTTTTCGAGATGAATTTTCTACTGTTGCATTTACAGTGGGGCATCTTGTATACGAGATATCTCTAGGTAAGTGCCGTTTGAAATAATTGATAAATCAAATTGCTTAATTAAGTAGAATTGGATTTATATTTGGATAATCTAATTAGGGGTGTTTGTTTTAAAATGTGCGCATATAAGTCTCATGTTTTTTACTTACTTTTCTTTAAGATGAAATTGCTTTTATGCAGTTATCATAGGGTAGATTGCACATTGGACATCTTTTATGTATTAAATTATTGCTGCAGGTGCTACACGCACATAAATGTCCGCATGGTACAAATATATATAATGCTTTTTGACTTAAGCATATAATGCAGTTACCTTCTGGTCGTGGCTCATTATTGTCGTCAATAATTTTTTGTATATCATTTTATGATATGTTATTTCAGGTGATGTAAGACTCTCATCCAAAAAGGAGTAATCATCCTCTGGTATTCTGTAAATTTCTTCATCGTCTATAAGAAAATATCAAAATATTTATAAAGATGTAAACAAAATTACTTATATGGAAGTAAATATTATTTATACATAATGTATTATGCGATAAGATATTTATATGTAAATAAGTTGGTTTGTATATGAAAATTTATCAAAATTCTAGTTCTCTATTCAACTCAATAAAAATATGCATTTGCATAAAATCTGCAATCTAGTAATTGTACAGGGTATCTGTTTTAAGTGATATAGCAAAATATGTTCTCAGTGATGCATTGTAGAAAAAAATGCTTCCAACAAAAGTTGTAGAGTATAAAGCAATATATTTAGTCATGTTAACAGTTTTATCGTGGGTTGCATCACTAACAATAAGATTAGATAAAGGTCAACTTTGATTTTTTAAATAAGAACTTTTATTTTTTATAACACAAATTTATTTTACTTGTCACTCTTCACACATGTAAAAGTATTAAAATAAAATCATTGAAAAGTGAATACTTTATAAAATATTTAATTGTGATACTTTTTAGCATAAAATGTAAAATATTTTACAAAGTACTTTTGCTTTTCGACAACCTTACTTCAATATTCTTATTATGATGGAAAGAATCAATTAATGATAAAAACAAAAATATTTTTAAAAATTCGATTGTATTTTGCAATTACATTGATCTAACTATATGCAAAAAATGTATCATCAATCGATTCCGCTTCCGCCCCATTCTATGTATAAAAGTATTAAAATAAAGGTATCGGAGTATTACTTATGAGATATTACTCATTTATATCAAAAAATATCAGAATAAAATGTGAAATATCTCATAAAGTATTTACTCTTCGATAATTATCTCAACACTTTTATATGCAGAATAATATAATGAATAGAAAAAATCAATTTGTAAAATAAAAAATAAGAGTTCCTACCCAGTCAGCAAAATGTTTACAAATTGCGCGCAAATTGGCATCAAATTGGATCAAAATTCCACACCAAATCCATAGCCATCTGTGTCCACATTAAGCTCGTAATTTGTTGACAAACTTTGCTGACATAACCTGACAGCAAATTGGTGACAAAACCCGAGCAAAGCTTGCTGACATGGTTTGATGTCAAATTGTTGGCAAAATCCGAGCAAGATCTGCACGCACAATTTGACGACAAATTGTCAACAAAAATCGAACAAACTTTGCCGTTCCAAAGCCATTTAAATTTGACGTATATATTCTACTATTATTGATCTTTTTAATTTACTTTTTTTTAAATAATTGAGATTATATAAATAAAATCTGATTTTATTTTATTAATACAAATTTTTATATAATATAAAACAATTTATACTATAAAGTATAAATATTAAAACTTATTATTAAAGTTTACAATATTTTACTAATATAAAATCGCGTTTACAATTTAAATATGTGAAATATTTACAAATAAATCATATTATACTTATATAAATATATATAATAAAAGTAGAAATATTTTAATATACAGATTCATGTTTTAAAATGAAGTGGACATATTTCGTCTTTGGAGATAAAAAACCAAAAATGCTAATTGGTTCTCTTTTTTTACATAAGCGGGAAAAGAAAATGCATTATACATTTTCGGCAGCCGGCCCTTGTGAAAAAAACCAATTGACACTTTGGTTTTTTATCTCAAAGATGAAGTATATCCACATTTGAAAATATGAATCTGTATATTAAAATATTTCTACTTCTATATTATACTTTCTACTACTAAAAAACTTTTCCCTGGTGGCAACTACTTTACGGCTTGCCTACCGGGAATTCGGGAATTGTCACAGGAACTTCCCGAAATCCAATAGCAGCTGTAGTATCTATACATTCTACGTAATCCTCTATTTTTATCCAATAACCTATCCACCTGCTAATTATGATTTCTTTTTCCTTCTTTTGTCCATCCATTGCAGGTATCCTTGACATTCGGATTTCCTAGAAATTAAAATGTTTTTATACATTAATTACAGCATTTCAAATTTTAAATATACGCATTTAATAAATGAGGTATTCCGTTAGCACACATCTTAATTGGACATTATCACTCATATCAATTAATGCTTATATATAGAGATTTTCATTACACCATGATTAAGAAATCAGGAAAATTGTATCCAATCAAAACAGAAACGGAACAAAATAGAAGACACACACATACACAAATTTGTCATTAAGTAATATCTATTGACTAACCTTAAAATTAACAATTTTTAAATATCCTCGTTAATCCTCGTTAATCCTCGTTAATCCTCGTGTGATTTTGCTCATCGTTCCATAAGTCTCGGTTGATGATTCTTTCTTCGATCGTTATTCATTGTCCGCGTGAATCATGTATCCTGTGCTTCATCTGTCTTTCGCCATTCGGAGAGCTTTTCGAAACTGTACTTGGAATTCCTAACAAGTCGGTTTTTCAAAATACTGGTTGAAACTTGAAATAGTCTCTAAAAAATAGAAAGCAAGCTACATTATTATTAATAGGATACGAAATATAATTACAACAGTTGTAAAGAAATAGAAAAGATGGTACCATAAATATTCATAATAAGGCCAGTGTTATGCAAGTGTTGTTGTCCTTCCTCACAGCTTCACTACGTAAATAATTGACCTAAAACAAGGTAAGTAAAAATTTATTTTATTTACATTATAAAAATATTATTAAGAGCATACACATTTTTTGTTTTACTTACGATGTTAGAATAATCTTTCGAATCTATTTCTGTTAAAGATGATATAATGGGAGGATATTTGGCTTTTGCAATGGATGGCTGCAATCCTGCATTTTTAAATTTTTTTCAGCAAAGTAGTAATTCTACAAACAAAGAATTAATCAATTTTCTAGAAATGTTATAACAGCGTAAGTGATGTCACATGTGTTGATAAATATGTTACATATCTGACACTTCAATTCTGCCTCCATATGTTCTACACAATTGTACGTCGTTCTGCAAAGATGAAATGTACACAGAGGTAAATATATAATACTATAATTTTTATTATTACACAACATTAAATCAATTCTTATTATCTTATATTTGTTTGTTCAGTTCTCCTCAAATCACTGATGTCTCCGACAATTGCTGATGTGATGTTCCTTCGTTTAAGACTTTTATCTAAAGAAGTCGTTTGGTTGTACAATGGTTTTGAAATTATGCGTTTCGAACGCGTTTTTATCTGCAAATCCCTGTAAATCAAAAAACATAGTAAGTGATAAATTTTATATAATATGTATAACACATGTATTTTGTGCTAGCTATACTCAAATATATGAAAAAAAGTTTTAAATACATTCATCTATAAGATTTTCTAAGAAACTTAAGTATTTTATTAATTGCTAAATTTCTAGTGTTTGAAAGAGAAGCAATATATTCATACAAATTATGAATACTATATATATATATATATAGTATTCATAATTTTTTTCTCTTCAAAAGTAGTTTATAAATGCATATATAAATATAAATATAACTTTTTTTTTTTTTTTTAAAGTCAGGAAATTCACTAGTGTTGAACACCCTCCACCTTGGGGGAGGCTTCAGGTAGTGTGAGGTTAGATGAACTCCAAAGTTCCAACCCGACTCACTAAAACCTGACTGTGGCATCCTATTGCACTACGAAGTAGTGTTCCCCACCTGAGAAACGCTTGCATATATTTTCCAGATAATATAACTTAATATATAACAGAAATATTTTATACAATAACTCTTATCGCTTTACAAGAATATTTTATGCAATAATTCTATTGTTTATCTCTTTTTGCAAATCCATGTTTACAGATTTTTGTTGCTTTAAGTAAACTTATAATCTATCTACAAAATGCTTCTCAATATCAAATGCAATTCAACAAAGAATGGATTATCAAGAGAAGTTAAAAAATAAGAAAAAAATCATACATCATAGTGAGTTATGCAGAGTATTGTGAAGAATATACAATACAATGAGATATAGATAAATATTATCTATGCAATGTAAGGAAATAAAGAAAGGTAACAAGACCATGAAAGAACTACAAAAATAAAAATAAGAATGATATAAAATTATGAAAACTATAAAACTATGAAAAGAAGATGTATAAGAAAAAGTACACATTCTGTGGCAATTCCTGTAAAAATAAAAATTAAAAGTTTATAGCATTGACACAAATTACATCTTCTCGCTATGTATAATTACAGCAACAATGTATTGCGACGTTTCCAAATTATTTTCTTCATCACTGTCGCTATCATCTGTCGAGGTGTTGTTGAAAAAAGGCATCCTATAACATTTTGCATGAACTTGATCTGGATGAACATACAATATTTCGTTGTTTAATGTAGCACACTTATATATTTGAAAAACAGAAGATACCAAGCCAGTATCATAAAAATCACGAACTTCTAAAAATTTTTTCACACCTAAACGAAAGGAGTTATTATCCTTAATAACGTAGAAGACAACACAGATTGATCCATCACGTAAAATACAACAACTGTCACGTACATCATCTATACCTAATAATATGTTTCTAATTTGAATTTTACGATATTGAAGACAATTACTATCATTATTATACGGCACAGATACATGGATAGACGAATCAACATCGTGATTATTGCTTGTTCCATGAACTTCTAGCTCCGCCATTCTATTGGAAAACTGTTGAAGAGGTAAACCTGGTTTCCTACAATACTTACGGAAAATCGACATATTATTTTCATAAGGAAATGCGGAAAATGAATCTAAACAACCAAAACGTCTTACATCGCTGGTAAGATGAAGAAGACCATGGACATTGTAAGTGTTGAATGTCGGACCATAAAGATTTTCACTTCTATGAACAAATTTTTGTAGTGCAAGTTCTGCAAAGCTTAAGTGTTGTCTTAACGATGAATTAGAAACCAAGACCCTTATTGCTGCATGTAAGAATAAAAAATGCTTGTACAATCGTTCATCTAGTATACCGTACATTACAACTGGGCCTGTATACAACAAAAATTGGCGAAATTCTGTTGCTTTATATTTGGAGCATATATCAAGAGATCTGGGGCGCCTTGCGAAATCCGAGGGACAATATTCTTTAAGATTATTTAATCTTGTACAAATAATATGGATGGATCTTCCTGACAACTTAGAGAGACGTGAATATTTACCATATACCCATGCAGACAAGAGTTTCTTCATTACACCTAAGCATACAAGATGCATGTACTCAAAAGGAACTTGCGAAACCATACCTATCGGAAGCATTGATAATGGGCTCCTACCTTCTTTATGATGATCCTCATCTAAACACCTGATATATTCTTCATCTGTGCGAAAAGAATGATTAGTGCCATTGAAAACATAACGACCTTCATGACGTATCCCAGAAACTTTACACTTGGAACAAGGCTGACAAGAAACATGGCTACGATGATTCAAAATGAAAGCTCGAGCTGGTGCATCAGCTATAAAACATCTCAAACGTATTGGTATTTTATTACCATGAAAATTAAGACCTCCACTAGATATAATTTTTATAACATCTACAATGAATTTTTCCAGGAAAATATTAGGATCGCATGGTTTTTTTACACCTTTATAAATACCAACTACTATTGGCCTTGCGTGCTGTATATTTGCAATTCTACATTGGATGGGCCAGAGTTGAATGCTACCAGATTTATCTAAACTACATCCGTCTACATTAAAATCTAGTTCCAATTGATTAACATGATGAATAGATGCGATGGAAATATGTGACAGATGTTGAATAATCTTTGTTTCTACATCAAAATGAATATACTCTCCTGGTTCTACATTTGACACAACAGTACATACACGTGGTGTATCAAGAAGTGTTCTAACGTCCTTTGGTAATATATTAAAACAGGGATGAGTTCGAAGAACAGATAATATGCTATTACCTTGTGCATGCGTAAGATTGTTATTGACAAAGCAAGCTGCTAAACTTTCGCGGAAAAATTCCATGGAAGTAATTTTACAGAATGATGAAATTACATCACTAGCATCAGAGACGGAAGAAGAAGAAACCTTATCGTCTTCCACAACATTGTCCCTATAATTGCAAGTGTCATTTATATTTGAAGTAGAGCCATAAAATTCGGTTATTGTCAGACCAGGAATATCTTGAATATCACACCGATTATTAGACTCTGTAATAGCAACAGTTTTGCATTTTAAACGATATTGCAAACGTAAATTTTTTCTAATTTCCCACATAATTCTACTTCGTTGCCTTCTGGATAAACTGGACATCGATTTTCGCGATATACTTAATTTTAACTTTCTTTCCATATTTACGTGTTTTCTCGAACGTGATACACCACACTGCTGCAAGCGACGTGTCCACTCTACAGCTCCTTATATCCTCAGTGTCCTTGAAAAAATATAACTCGATCTCTAATTTTCTTAAAAGGTATATTCTTCGTTCACCACTGCTTCACTCGTTAATATATAACCTGCTGTTACAACTGAACTCAAAATGATCAGGGCTGGCGCTCTGCCGCTCTGTGCACAATATAACGATAAATCTTCGAGCAATAACGAACAATATAGCACAGCCTTTCCGAGAATAACGTTTTGGCGGTATAATGTCTCGCCATTTTTATCTTGGCGAGATTGCGAAAACAAAAACGGATATATGGTCAGTGTTGTGAGACGGGCCGGGTTTTCTCGCGCATGCGCGGCCATAATGGCTGTTAGCAGTGATGTATCTATCTGTAGTGAAGAGGTGGTAGGAGATAGGGCGCTGACGGTTGACACTCTTGGCGGGAGAAATATGTAATATATATTTAATAATACAATATATATGTATATATATAATTGTGCATATGTATGCTGTATTATTAATTATATATTACAAATTTTTCCTTATATTACAAAAAATTTTGCAGAATTATGTGATCATGCTACATCTTTTTATCTGTACATATACCTCACTGATGCTATGTCCGCCGCGCATGCGCGAGAAAACCCGGCCCGTCTCACAACACTGGTTACAGTGTCGTGTACTAACGAACGAAGCAGTAGTGAACGAAGAATTATATATTTTAAGAGAATTAGAGATCGAGTATTTTTTCCGATACTGAAGATACAAGGAGCTGAGTGGCTACGTCGCTTGCAGTGGTATCACGTTCGAGAAAATGTAAGAAAACAATAAAATTAAAATGAGTAAGCTATGTCGCAAAAAAATCACTGTAGTTTTCACAATGGCTTAGAAAAAATTATACAAAAGTAGGAAAAATGTATGTTTGCAACATTTGTTTCACTGTAAAAATCATACAGAGTCGAATAATGATATTTAATGTTCCTGGTCGTTTTCTTCAAATATAAAAGATATGATACTTTCAATTTTATATGGATGTAGTTTAGATAAATCTGGTAGCATTCAACTCTGGCCCATCCAATGTAGAATTGCAAATATACAGCACGCAAGGCCAATAGTAGTTGGTATTTATAAAGGTGTAAAAAAGCCATGCGATCCTAATATTTTCCTGGAAAAATTCATTGTAAATATTAGAAAAATTATATCTAGTAGAGAGGTATTAATTTTCATAGTAATAAAATATAATACAATAAAGATGTTTTATAACTGACGTACCACCTCTAGCTTTCATTCTGAATCATCGTAGCCATGTCTTGTCAGCCTTTTTCCAAGTGTAAAGTTTCTGAGATGCGTCATGAAAGTTGTTATGTTAATGGCACTAGTCATACTACTCTTCGCACAGATGAAGAATACACGAAGTGTTTAAACGAGGATTACTAACAATAACTTAAGCTTTGCAGAACTTGCACTTTATAAAAATGAAAATCTTTATGGTCCAACATTCAATATTTATAACATCAACGGTTTTTCTTTATTTTACCAACAATTGTGATTGTTAAGATTTATTTTCCTCATTTTGTTATGAAGATATGTCAATTTTCAGGAAATATTATAAGAAATTAGCTTTTTCACCAGTTTTCTAATAGAATTGCAGTTAGAAATTCATAGACCAAAGTAATAATTACGACTTCGTCTATTCATGTATCTTTACATAATAATGATAGTAATTGTCTTTCATATATAAAATTCAATTTAGAAACATTTGGTATAGATATATGTGACAATTGTTGTATTTTACGTAATGGCATGATCTATATTGTCTTCAACATTGTTTTTGATTTCTTTTGTTGTACAAAAACATTTTCAGAGGTTCATGATTTTTACATTGTTGGAATGGTATTTTCTGTTTTTCAGATATATCAGTGTGCCACATTAAAAGTGAAATTTTTTTATGTTTATTCAGATCAAGTTCATGCAAAATATTACAGGATGATTTTTTTCAACAATACATCAACGGATGATAGTGACAGTGATGAAGAAAATTCGGAAACGTTGCAATACATTATCGCTGTAATTATACACAGCAAGAAGATGTAAGATATGTGTCTATGCTGTAAACTGTTAATTTTTATTTTTATAGGAATGGCCATGGGACGTGTGTTCTTTTTTCTCAATCTTTGTTATATATTTTTCTCTCGTTTGCTTTCTAATAACTTTGTCGCTCTTACATGATCTTATATGTCGTTTTCTATTACTTTTCTCCTTAAATACATATTTATCATCTGAATCTTGTTATATATTGTATGTTTCTCACCATAATCTGCTTGATAACTCACTTTGACGTTCGAATTTTTCTTCTTTAAATTATTTTGTAATATCTTTTTGATAATTCTCTTTTTTGTTAAATTGCACTTGACATTGAAAAGCATGAGACATTTTTTAGATAAATTACAGATTCATTTGAGACTATACAAATATATGTTGATTTGCAAAATTAAATGAACAATGGAGCATAAAATATTTCTGTGGAATGATGAGTTATTGCATAAAATATTTCTATTCTAATAAGATATAATATATATATATGTATGTATATATATATATATATATATATATATATATAATAAATATTGTAATGTCCCGGTATAAATTTTATTGTATATTTATATATAAATCATATATAACAATATAAAATTATATAGACGTATATAAAATTCTGTATAATATGTATAATTATATATATATATATATATAATTATACATAACTTGTACAGAATTTTATAATTTTATATTATTATATATATTACCCAGATAGCACAGTGAATTCACAAAGTATTCTTAAAATTTTCTTCTTTTCTGAATTGTAATTATTTAGGAATTCATAGAAGAATACGATAAGAATTATTGAGGAAGTTACATGCACCATAATTGGAGTTCTTGAAAATTTCTTAAAATATATATATAGTATTCTTAAAATATTCATATAGTATTCTTAAAATATTCATATAGTATTATTTTCCATTTCAACAGATGTAAACTTTATGAATTCAAGAAGAATAGTGTTTAGAACAGATAAAGAAAATTACAAAGGGTGCTTTTATTTATTCCAGCAAGGAACACAGACGGCACAGTGTGACACACTGATCTATGTTCCTTGCTGGAATAAAGTACCCTTTGTAATTTTCTTTATCTGCTCTAAACACTATTTTTTTTAATTCATAAAGTTTACATATAGCTATACATACTGTTATAATACTGTCGTCTTTCAAATAAAATACGTTTATAATTTTACCTTATCAGGAAAGATATTGTGTAAAGGAAAAATAAATACAAAAGTGTATTACTTCAATTTAGTTGTATATATTTTTATATATTATTTTATTATTACAGAATTATAAAATTTATAAAATAAAAAATATGCCTCATATGCAATATTATTCATTGTAATAATAACTGTAAATATGTAATGAATACTGTAATTTAAAATAAATTAACACTGCGGAAACTAATAAAAATTACAGTTTACAATACCATGTAATAATGTTTAAAAAAAGAAAGACTTAGGTGGCTACGGTTAAGTATATTATTACGTGCAGTTCAATAATTCTTATCAAAGTTGTGCATCTGGAATAAATTCCATATAATGTTATATACCAAAAATGATATCCTGGTAAAAAAATTATATATTTTCAGAATTTCTCATAACAATTTTTTAGATTTCTTTTTCTGAACATTTCTAGAAAATGTGTCAATTCGTATAAAAATTCTAAAACTTTCTCAGAAAATTTAGGATTTTTGATACAAGTTGACACATATATCTTTCAGAAATGTTCAGAAAAAGAAATTTAAAAAATTGTTATAAAAAATTCTGTAAATAATTTTCACCAGGGTATGTCCTCTTTATATTTTTACATTTATCATAGCATTTAAATTATTTCAAATGTACAATAAATGCGGCATATACGAATCAACTTTTGTAGCACTGAAATGTTCGAAACGTCATAATTGGAATCACTTATATACTTCTAGAGGTAAAATCGTATAAGCGATCAAGTAATTAAAATTCTAATAAATAACTCACGATGATTCTCTTTTTTTTCTGCTTTCTTTTTACGATCTGATGCGTGATTCAGCCACGACTGTATGGCATCTTCCATCATCTTCATATTCGTAGATGTATGTAGAGAAGCAACAGAATCTGTTAACAGATTAAATATTATTTTACATAGAATAAATCATTTTGCAGGGAAAAAATGTACGTGAAAAAAAGCGTTGAAGTAATAACACTATAACAAATTTTTAATTATTATAATTAGTAATTATTAATTTTGGAAAATGTGTTATGTACGTACATACAAAATTGACAAAAAAGTCTACATATATATATATATATATATATATATATATATACACACACGCATATACATATATGTATACATATAATCATATTTAAATTGTATGAATATATTATAGTTTTTATATGACTTACTTAAAATAAGTTTTGAAATAAGTAAATCTTTAAATCGAATAGTATTTTTTTGTCCACTCCAAGAATATTGCAAAGCTAAATTGTCTGTCATTATCCTCTTCATTACTCGTCTTATGTGGTCCCCAGCATTTTTTCCGCCTTCTTGTTTTATAACAATTTTCTATATAATTAAAAAATTTATTTAGGCTTTTCTAAATAAACAATTAAATGAGAAAAACGTAAAATATAGTTTTTCAATAACATCCCAGCAAACACATTTTATAATCATATTATAACGGTTACATAACTCAGTGTAACAAAACATAACAAAATTGTAACATGTAATACTCTCATTCCTTGTAATTTCCCACTCAAAGAAGGAGTAATGTTATATAAAAAATTGTTATATATTTAATATATTTAATATTATAACAATTATATAACGTAATATTTTTGTTACATTAAGAACATAATTGTAATAAAATCAAGATATAACAGCTGTTATTTTAATTTTTTATTCCAATGTTATATAATTGTTATAATGTGTTTGCTATATATTATATAGCAATAGTAAAGAGATGGTATATAACAACTATATAATAAAGATATAACGCGTTATATTTATTTTTTACTCCAAAATGTTATATAATTGTTATAATATGTGTTTGCTGGGATTGTATTAATTATACAGATTGATACTTAATTGATGAACATTATTATTAATGTAGGATTTTTTATTAGGATGTTTAAAATAATTTATTATTTTATAGAAAATAAATTTATTAGAGATCTTGTTAAATTTACAAAAAAGAAAAGGGTCTCGGATCGAAGTCGAAATCGCTCTCTAATACTCTCGCGCAATGTTTCGCTAATCGGTCTTACTCGCACGACGGCTTTTTAACGACAACGACTTTTGTTCGTATTAAATTCGGTCTCGCCTCGCAGACGCAAACGAAAAACATACCCGGTCAAAGACAACGGACGTCGTTCGGCAACTAAAAATGTATACATAAAACAGCGCGCGCGATCAACAAAGATCCTCGTTCGGAATAATAAAGTCAGAGTCAGAACGAAAAACAATTATAATATACAAAAAAAAAACGACGGGTAAATTCGAATATTAAGATATTAAATAATTCGAGAATAGAAATATCCTACATTAATGACATGTATAATATTAATATTGTATAGGTATATGTCGTTCTATCTAATCGTCGTTAATATGTTATTATGTGTTTATACTTACTAATTGTTCTTGTTTTTCTGCATCATCCACAAGTGATTTTTCTAGTGCCTCTAATTCTTCTTTTGTTTGTAGTTGTAGAAATTCAATATTTTCTTGTCTTGCATTATTTTGTTTATTAATATCTGTTGATTTCAAGATATGTAATATCATATCTAATTTTCTATTTATCTTACCTAAAAATTGCCAAAACTGATTATATATTATCTTTTAAAATTAATATAATCTTTTGTTGAAAATCAACATGAATACAAATATTTATAATTAAAAATAAATATGACTATATAAGAGTCTCTTATATAGCCATATTTATTTTTAATTATTGTTTTCAACGCGAGTCTTTACAATTATATACAAATATTTATATTACTAAAATATTTTAATATAAAAGCGTGTGTAAGTGTTTACAAATATACCTATGCAAGAACAACAATTATTCATGCATCCTAATACGTTAAATTTGTTATTAACAGTTTTTGTAGTATTTGATGTTTCCATAACTCTTCGTGATGTACCTTAAATAAATATAACTTAATATTATCATAATAATTATTAACATTTTAAAGAAATGCATACATTATTTAGAAGAATTTAATTATACAAATAATTGTGCGGATACTTTATTTAAAATAATTTGGCATTACTTGGGCCTGCTTCACAAACGTTGGGAATGTTATTTCTGTTATTGTCATCATTATTCATGTCAAATGTAATGTTCCCCGTATCTAAGATATCTAAAATTAGAAAAATATTGATATCTTATTACACTCTACTATTTTGTTTTTTTTCTTGCTCAATGTAATAAGCATATTTTTTAGATTGTTATATTACTATTCAGATATAAGTATTTCATTATTACAATTTAGCGTTAAAATATAAATTTTACTCAATTAATACATTTTACATCTTGTATATGTATTGTATAATTGCATTAAAATATTTTATAGATTGAAATAAATAAAAGCTTCGGTGAAAATCATACATCTTGTATATGTATTGTATAATTGCCTTAAAATATTTTATAGATTGAAATAAATAAAAGCTTCGGTGAAAATTATTTTCAGAATTTTTCATAACAATTTTTTAGATTTCTTTTTCTGAACATTTCTGAAACATGTGTCAATTTATATAGAAAAAATCTTAAAATTTTCTAAGAAAGTTTTAGAATTTTTATACGAATTGACACATTTTTCAGAAATGTTCAGAAAAAGAAATCTACAAAATTGCTATGAGAAATTCTGAAAATAATTTTACTTACTAGGGAGAGCTTACATTTGAGAAAGTTTATGTTTCAAAGTGTAAATTGGATCAGAATATATTTTTTAATTACTAATATTAACTTTTATTGTATTTTATTTTCAAAGTCAAGAGTATTTATTTTGCAATATATTTTATAAGTAATAATATGTTCCTATATCTGAATTACACAATATAACATTTCAGTGTTACCTCGGTCAGTAAGTGAAATAAATATCGCCGGCTGATCGTTAGTGTGCACATCAGATGTAGGCAACACTACTGTTTGTTTTTCCAAATAGAAATCGTCATCTACAAAGATTTAAACATGATGGAACATGTACAAACATAATACAGCATAATCATTTTTTTCAATATCTTAAATTAATATTATTGCATGTGCACCTTTATCAATTGTGTTATTTTTGTTACAAGCTTTTTTTGTGACACTATTAATACATTTCGAAGTTTTGTTATCGATGACATTATCAGATGTTGATGTAAGTTGTTTTGATCTTGGTACAGCAGTCATATTTGAAGTTTTTTCTGTTATCGGATCTACAAAATACGTTAATTAGAATAAGAAAATTTATATAATAATGAAAAAGTAGTCCTAAATAATTATAATCAAGGTACATATTTCTTAAACGACCAATAATAATTATATTAAATAATACCTAAATAATTATATTATTAAATTACTATTAAATTTTTTCATATCAAAAATGATAAAAAGGCAATATTAAAACAGAGAATATATTATTATATAGTTATTATATAGTTTAATTATTATATAGTTTACTTCTCTCACCAATGCATACAAAATCTGATTCCGATGGTAATGATTGTAGTTTTGATGTATTATTAGTGTATTTAGTCTTTTTTATTGGTATATCATCTGTGAATTAAGCGTACATAAAAATCATTGTGATACAAAAGATATTATAAGCAATATTTAAATAGTTACAAATTGTTTTAATACTACAAATGTAGATAAAAAATTATTGTACTTTAAATACTTGTCAATCAATTTGATAAAAATATTTAATTAATATTAAGATAAAAAAGTATTATAAATACATATTTAATAAAAAGTAATATATAAAAATAGACTTTAATAAAGATATAAAACTATTAAATAATTAAATAAATACACATGCATTTAATGCATTATAATTGTGAATATTATGTTTTACACAGTTATATATTATTTTTATAATCTTATTTGTTAAATTAAAATGTTCATTATAAAAAAACTAATGTCGATATACACGCACAAACACACACACACACACACACGCATACACACACACATATTATATATATATATATATGTATATATATTCCTGTATAACATTACCTTCAGATTCCGAAGATTGCTCATCACTATCTGTAGTTTCCTCGTATTTCGGATTTTTTTTTCGATGTCGTTTTTGGGACAACTCATTATTTTTTGTGTATTGCTCATACAATATTTCATCCTGGGAAGAATATCCTGTGCACTGCTTTTCGAAATTTTTGCAATTATTATAATCTTCTACCAAAAATTAAAAAAAATAATAATTTAGAAAAATTTATAAGACAAATTATGGAGAAGAATGCAGATTTTATAAAACCTTCGAGTTAAAAAACTTTTAAATTATTACTCACCAAATGGTCCAAACAAACAATCATAACTATATACTTTCCAATCAGATTTGCGCGGTATTTGTTTTTTTATCCACATTGTGATTACGGAATTCTTTTCATTAGGCCAATGGGCAATTTTTTTTTCTTTATCCAACCAGTTTTCTGGGGGGATCGTTTGAAACCAAGTTTCAACATGAACGACATAAAACATCTATAACCATTTGCACATTTTATAGTATCCTTATATTATGTAGATAAAATAAATATGTAGAAGAACAGGATAATATAAGAGAAAATTTCACATTTTTATTTATATCATTATTACTAAATACTTTAATAATTATTTTGTTACAAGTTTAGTTTCACTTATAAAGTAATAAAAAAACATGAAACAATAAATAAAATATCTAATGTAAGTAAAAACATCTGAATATCTCGTATATTTATTAAGATTTAATCTTGTTAGTATTAAAGAATAAATAACGGAAATATAATGAATTTTATTCATTATCAGTATTAACTGTAACAAGTTATTTTTTTTAAAGAACAGTAACAGTAATTTATAACTCTTACAAAATAATTTTTCCAATTCTGATTATCACATATATATTATATATATATATATATATATATATATATATATATAATTTGTATAAATATATTATTATATAAAAGCGCAATATATTATATACGTAATTTCTAATTTACTCTGCATTCATATAAATTCATATTCTCTTTCTTCTCACAATCAGTATAAAAACATTGTGTAAAATAAGACACAACACAACTTTCCACAATAGAATAGTAAATAATAAGAAATAATTGTTATAAGTAATAATATACGTTTAGAGATTCTTTTAATTCAACATAACATATAATGCTTGTTTAATTCAAATAAAAAATCAAAGTTTAAAAATGTAAAAATGGCAATATAAATGCGGAATTTTGTAACGTTATTTTTATACCTTTTCTTTTGATGTGATCAACTGTAAATCTCTCTAATATTTTATTTTCATTTTTTATCAAATGTACATCTAATTTATTAAACTCTAGTGGATAAAAGGGTACATCAGAAACTGTTACTTTGTATCCTACGCAGAAGATGTTTGAATTAAATGTTGCGATATATTTTACATTATATATACTGCCGTCTTGTAAATAGCATATATTATTTGGTGTTGTTGTACGTAAAGTAAACTTTTCAAATACTAACTCTTCATAAGAGCTATCATGACAAAACGGAATAGTCAATTTGGTCTTACTTTTATATTTTAATATTGGATACATTGTTTTTTCTACAGTCTCATTTGAAAGTGAGGTTTCCTCTGATATGCGTTTAAAAATTTGTGATAATGGTTTATCATGTTTACGTAGATATTTTTTTATCTTCTTCATTTCATTCTCGAATGGAAAACAACTAAAATTATCCAGTGGCATTTGAAATGTATCTACATCATCAGCAAGATGTATCAAATTGTGTATATTATATACGCAACTTTTTGTACCATACAAACTTTTAACATTCTGTACAAAGCACAGTAATAATTTAGAAGCATACTCTTTATTACGTACGCAGTTTAAAGGATCGCATAAAATTCTAATAGCGCAATGAAGAGCAAAATAAAAGGAGCTAAATATAAAAGAAAAAAACGAAATTCCGTAGCTTTCCATCTGTGAAATTCATTAAAGTCTGATCTCGGTTTTCTCGATATTTCGAAGGGTACATTTTGATTTAAACATAATCACTCGTTAAGAACTATAATTACGGCTGCTAATGCGACATTTTTTGACGCCTTTTGTCCACAATAACATTAACCTTTTCGTTACTCCAAGCAAGACTAAGTGCATGTAATCGAGTGGAAAAGCACTGACCATTCCAATTCCAAGTCTTTCAAATGGGGAAATTCCAGTATGATGATAAGGATCAAGTTTATTTTTAAAACTGTGGTCAGTTCTTCGTTCACAATTACAATCTAGAAATATTACTTTATCCTCATATTCCCCTCTTACTATACAACGTTCACATCCATTATAACCAGTAGAATATTTAATGCATTTCACAAATGAACGAGCAGGAGAGTCACATATTACTGCTCGAATTCGGACAAAATAACGCTTACTATCCCATTCAAAACCTTCATCTCGCAAAATACAGTATTCATCAACGAATTCATTCAAAAATTCTTCAACAGAAGAAGGTTTTGACATGCCATGGTAGATTCCAATAATAAAAGGCTTATCTACATTGATGAATCTACCTTGAATTGGCCATAATTGCCTGTTTGTACTTTTAGAAATTGGTAGTCCATCAATATTTATGTCAATTATTATTAAATTATTGATTAAATGAGACGTGTTTCGCTTCAAATGTTTGAGCAGAACTTTTTGAAGACCTAAATAGATAAATTCTCCATCACCGCATGTTTTAATGATACATTTTCTCGGTGTATTTAGAAACGCTCGAGCATCATTTGGAATCTCTTCATTATCATGATATTTTTTATATAATTTTAATAATTATGATAAAGCATAATTAGAAATATTATTTGTAATAGCCCAGAATTGTAATTCTGATGCAAATGTTTTATTATGCTCTACAAAATTTGTTGTGTTAATTGCCTCATAATTATTATTCACTATATTTCCGATTAATTTAATTTCTTCTTGTACATCTACATTATTAGAATGATTTGAATCGGAATATTGCAGGATATCACTAATATCTGTGCATTCAGAATGTGATTGAATACACAGATTTTCCATTTCATAATTTTCAATAATTTGTTTGTTACTTGGGATGGCTATATCTATATTTGACTTCTCTTCAACATAATTTTCAAAAATAACTGATTCGTCTATATTTAGACGTAAACGTCTATTTTGTTGCCATCTCGATAATTCATTGAATGGTTTTACTCGACGTTTCATTGTGTAAATTATAATTTAAAACATATAGAATTTACTTTTTTATTTTATTTATTCTCTAGTGTGTTGCTTTTTAATTTTCGTGCAGCTTGGCTAATTTTGATAAATCTGCAATAAAAAATATATATATATGAATAAATTATGTAACATAATTATAAAAAATGTATAGAAATATAAAAGAATATAGGAAATTTTCAATAGAGATAATAATCGACAGAACATAAGCCAAAAATATATAGACACTGCAGGAGATGTCTATATGAATTTATACACATTATTCTGATCGAATTTATCGCCGCAATTTATTGGCAGACTGCTAACAAATATTACTTACTGAACAATAAAAATAAAGAATCATACACTGCATATGATTATATGCAGTGTATGATTCGAGGTTATGTAATAAAGCAACTTATAAAAATAATATTCAATTCAATCGTATATACTTACTAATTTTGTTTACAAGATTTCTGCACTTTGGAGTTAATTATAACATACATATATTGTATTTTTTGTAGACAAAAATGCACCTTTTAACACACACTGTAACACACGTTGTACGTTGTACGCAAAACAATATGAGATAAAATTACGGATATCCGCGCATGTGCGATGGAATAGCAAAGTGTACTTCTTTATAAATTCGCAAAGTATTCACAATTCTGAGTCACAAAGTATTCATTATTATGAATTTTTTAGGAATACTTCCAAATCAACTGATTATGGTTAATTCTTCAAGAATTCTTAAGATATTCATTTCTCTAAATCCTTAAGTATTCTTTAAAATGAATTCTTTATGAACTTATATTCACCTTTGTGCTATCTGGGTATACATAAAAAATTTTTTACATGAATATATTGTAAAATAAAAGAGTAATGTATTTATAAGCTTATACTTTTGAGAGAAAAAAGTAATCATGAATATTGTAATATTGCTTCTCTTTTAAAATGCTAGAAAGTCAGTAATTAATAAATATTTAATAAGAAAATCATCTTATACATATATGAATTTATTGAAAATTTTTCATATATCTCACTATATAGCTACTAAAAATACATTTGTTACATATTACATAAAATGTATCACTTACTAATTATGTTTTTTATGTACAGAGGCTTGCAGATGGAAACCCGGCCGAAGCGCAATATTGCAAAACCGTTGCGCTATCAGACGACTTCTTCGGATGAAAGTCCAAAACGAAGGATTACATCTCAGCAAGCCAACATTGAAGATATCGATGAGGACATCGATGATTTAAGAAGAACTACGCAAACGAATATGGAAATAAATCAAACAAACTCTTTTACTCGATCACTCACACAAAATCCAACATCTCGCACACACACATACATTCCAAATCAAACAAATGAATCATACACAAACAATGAACACAATCAATCACAAGATATGTATCAAGTATACAATGAAACACACAATCAAGCACACATATCAGATATTCGATCGCACACAAAAATTGACGCACACGACATAAACAATAAAACATACACAAACCTTCAACCGCCAAAAAATACTCAAATACATAATACAGATATTCAGTCGCAGATTAAAGCACACGACATAAATAGTCAAACACACATACACAATCAACCACACTCAGACGCAAACGTTCAATTATACAACACAAACAATAATGTAACACACACAAATTTCCAACCAAACAAAACATATTCACGTACATCTCATAACACTTATGCCCGTTCCAATGTATTACAGACTAATACGTTACATACATATCCTACACACAATTATATATCACAAACAGAAACTGATGAAAGGTATGAAGGAAGTCAAGACTCAACTCATGATCGGCATTCTATGACACATATCGACGTAATAGATAATAGGTAAATTTATAGATATTTGTATAAAATAGATGTAATTATACATTTTTAATAAAAACGTATATATTTAATAAGAATTATTTATCTGATTTTATGTAATAGTATAAAAATTATAGTAATAATATTTACCTCTGTACATGCTATTTACTCTTATTTGCAGAAAGACGCACAATTGTGAACGTGTGGAGGCAGAACTGAAGTAAGTCAAATATGTATCGTATTTATCAATACATCGTATGACATCTTTGTTATAACATTTCTGTAATACTGATCTCTTGTTTGTAAAAGAATGAATACTTTGCTGCAGAAAATATTGAAATGTGTGCAGATTCGCCGTTATCCAGTGCAGAAACCAGACATCTTTCCAATATCTACTATAAGAGAGATGGAGAGATTTGAAAGGATTGATGAGGAAGATTATACTAATGTCGTAAGTGAAACAGAAAACGTATGATTTTAATAATATTATATATATATATACATAATATAAAATTTTAATTTATAATTTTTACTTACCTTGTTTTAGATCAATTATTTCAGATATATCGGCGGCTTTAATTTGAAGGAAGCTATAAATCTCTGCTTCAAAGAAGCTATTAAAGATGAAATAACGCCATCGTTCACTTGGTGGGGCCGCGAAGAAGAACAACGGCCTTTGTATAACGCTCGCCTTACTATAGCTATTTATGGTACTCTCTTTTTCATTTTTTTTCATAACTTGTAATTAAATATTGGGTGCTTTTTATTTAATGACTAAGGTCAATCAAGGTTTGCTCTTTTAGCTGTACTCCTTCCAATGTGGAAAAAGATAAACTCTGAAGTAGTGTAACTAAAAAGAACAGATCTTAGATTTGTGCTGACTTATGTCATTAAATGTAAAACACCCATTATTGCGTGTCTTAATAATAATGTAATTTACGTTCTTTTTTTCAGAGGCTGTATGTTCCAATGAGCATTTTGAAAAACCGACTCGTTCGGAGTTTCAAATGCAATTTCGAGAAGTTCTCCGAACGGCGAAAGAAAGATTAAGGCATAGAGTACGTGATCCACGTGCGCGAAATAATCGTGGAAGAAGAAATATTGACCGTGATTTATGGAGAGACGAGCGGCCAGAGGAAACGAACGAGCAGCCAGAGGAAATGGACGAGCTAGACGACGAGAATTAAATGTTTAAATAGTTATATCTATAAAATGTACAAAGTTTTTAACTTATATAATTATATAAATTATATGACAAATATAATATTACTTCAAAATAATGCTGACTTCAGTATTTATTTTAGAATAATATATTTGTCGTATAATTAATATAATATCAATAAAATGTTTGTCATTAATTTATTGTTTACTTAAATGATACAAACTTTGTACATTTTATTGATATATAATTATATTAATAATAATTGCATTTATTTATTGTATAAATACTGCGATGCGCGGAAATTTAATATTGCGATTTTTTTAATTGTATGGAACAAAAATATATTATATTTTTATATAAAATATATATTTATTATATATTTTATTAATACGAGTACATATTTTATATTGTACTTTATTTTTTGTTTAATATTTATATATAGCCTTCAAATAATGTAAACGCGAAATTTCTATTATTTTTAATAAATTTATATAATTTAATATATTATATAATATAAACTAAAATTATTGTTTTTACATAATTTCAGTTATTTCAAGAAAAAAAATTAAAAGATCAATATATATCTCGATTATTGCAGTGTAAAATGACAAATTTAAATAGCTTTGGAGCGGCAAAATTTATTCGATTTTTGTTGACAATTTGTTGTCAGATTTCTCTGCGCAGATCTTGCTCGGATTTTGCTGTCAATTTGACATCAAGTTATGCAATAAGCTTTGCTCGCTTTTTGCGCCCAATCTGTTATTGAGTCTTGTCAACAAGCTTTGCTCGGTTTTTGTTGTCAACTTGACGTCAGATTTCACGCGCACTGATCTTGCTTGGTTTTTGTCGTCAATTTGACATCAAGTCATGCAGTAAGCTTTGCTCGCTTTTTGCTGCCAATCTGTTGTCGAGTTTTGTCAGCAAGCTTCGCTCGGTTTTTGCTGCCAATCTGCTAGCTTAATCAAGTAATAATAATTCTTGTAGCCAAATTGTAGCCTTTTTGTTAACAACAATTTGTTGCAAGCATTTGACAAAATCTGTTCGAACAGACTTGGCTGACTGGGTATATTAAAGAAACCAAAGTGTGTATGTGTTGACCTTGATTTGATCTTAGTAACCTAACCTAACCTAACCCAAATTCAAAATTTTAATACGACTAACCCAGACAGCACAGTGACGTTTTAAAAACGTATTAAAAATGTACATATTGGACGTTTTGTACGTATTTATAACATCCATATTAGAGCCTTCGACATCTTTAGGACATTTTAGAAATGTCCAGTGTTACTTTTCTGGACAACCGAAACATGTCCATTTTAAGGATTAAACGAACTAAAATTGGACCTGCTTCGAACATTGAACGTATATTTTATAGTAGATAGGTATAGGTATATATGTAAATTTATATGTTTAGAGTTTAGAGTACTGAATATACCTATTTTAGTACACATACAGCATCAAAAAATTGCAGAAATCTTGTAAACATCCAAAAGAAACAAGAAAAAAAAATTGTTGAAACTGTGCAAGTTCATTTTGTTTATCCGTAATACTTAGATATTCGCGTATTATATAATCTTAATATTCAATATTTGCAAGCTTTATATATAATTCTCATAACAAATCTTAAATACGGGAAAGATAGCGCCTCGTGCGTCACATAGCGGTAAATAAAAGAACTAATGATTAATGAATACTGTTTTTATAATATTTTTGGAATGTTACAGTAATATTTCGTTTAAAATATTACAGTTACATGTTCTTATAATGTCTCTCCAATATTACGTTGCAACTTGTAAGATTATAATATTGCTGCAATGTAAATGAAATGTTCTGTGCTGTACGTAAAATGAATGTTTTTAAAACGTCTAAATATAATATACTTTGAACGTCTAATAATGGATATTCTTAAAACATTCATATTATATCCATGGACATTTGGACTAAATAAAAACCAAAACTGGACGTCCATTGGATATTCTGTGCTGTCTGGGAAATACATTACTTTATACCATGAAACTTTTGTCTAAAATTTTTTTCTAAGATATGTACATACATTATAGAAGAGGTATTTTGGTATATACCCAGCAAACACAGAACATTGCGGCAATGTTGCAATATTGCTGTAATGTTGCTACAATGTTGCAACATTGCCACAATGTTGCTGCAATGTTCTGTGTTTGCTAGGTAATTACAAATTTGGCACTTTGTATATTGCATTGCTAGTACAAGACTATTGTAACTAAGAGAATTTAATTTCTTAATTACAAAAATATAAAAATTTCTTATGTTTAAATACAAATAGCTGAGATATAGATTTAAAAATTTTTTTACTGTTAAAATATTTATGAATTTGACTTGAATTTGCAATAAATGTAAAATAAGATAATACAGCGTCAAAGAATATCTTTTATAAAATATTTAGTGGAAAAGTTATATTTATATCATGATTTACTTTAATTGTCCAATCTTTAAAATTATTCATTTTCTTTGAAATGCAATTTTACCTGAAGATTCAATGGATGGAGAAATTTCCTCTTGCCTTGATAAACTATTGCGAGAACGATGTTGTCGTCTTCGATTAAAATTTTGAGTGTGTCTAGTTTCAACTAAACATGGAATAAGATAAAAAGATTGTAATTTATTACTCAAGCTGTATCTATGTGTGTACACTATAATTGTTATACTAATTATAAGCTAGATAGTTCATATTGACCTGATTCTGGAATTCTATCTGAAAGTAAACTTGCATCTATTTCTTCATGATCATTGGCTGCAATCAATAAAGTATTACATATAATTTAAGTTTTTATAAATTCTAGAAAAAAATTAGAAGATATTTTAAAATCTATTTAAAATATGAATATACATTTTAATAAAAAAGTTATATTAATATTTACCTTCAGGCAGTAATTCTGGTTGCTGATAATGTTGATTAAAGCGTGAAAACATATGCAAAAAATGTTCTAAAGAAATATCTCCATTTATAAGAGCACTTTGTCCTTCTTTAATTTGAATATTTTTTTGTTTATTAGATCGTGTGCGTGGTCGTCTAACACGTATATTATTTCGCAAGCGAGAATAATCAATTTCTTGGTTAGTTATAATTTCCGACAAGTGTTCTACAAAACAAAATGATCACTGTACATGCAACATATGTATGTAAAAATGTGAACGCAATATAAGCAAACTGTCAAAATATATATGTATTATGCAGAAGAAAATTTTAAAAATATATATATACATATACCTAAAAATACCCATAGATTTGGATGAACTGTACCAACTTTTTGATTCACAATGTGGTGGAAACTTTCCACTAAGTTATTTGTACGAACAGGACAATTATGTACAGACACTTTGGATGCTATAGGTAACCAAGTGTTACGTAAATAAGCCATGAATAATAATACATTTGGATAAGTTGCAGAAACGCGATCTGCAACATTTTGCATAAGATTCAATGAATCCAAAAATAAAGAACTAGGTGCTAATGCCATAGATATGGCCATGGATAACAATTCGGCAGGTGCACTATTTAGCTGTAGGCGTCGCCATTTTCTATAAAGCGCCTAGAACACAGAAGAAAACATTTATTATTAACATAATGCAACATTAAACATTTGTACTTTTTTTTAATTAAATATACCTGTGAATAGTGAAACCAACAATGAATAGAAGCAGCTGGAAATTGCTGATTCATTATTGTTATAGCTGCCTTTTCATAATCCATCATAATAAATTTTAGATTTTTACTTAGACCAGGTACAAGTAAAACGATTTTTTCCCACATTGCCTTATACAGAGAAGCAGAACGTACCTCACATAACACAAAAACTACCGCTATGCCCTATATCAATAAAATAGTTTATAAAATTCACATGTTCATAGGAAGAATTCAGATAAAATTACTAACGCAATCGACTATTTGGTCGTTTGCGCTGAGCGCGAAACAAAAAAAGGAAGTAATAAAAACAAATAAAGAAGTTAAGGTAAAAGTACGAATTCCTGAATACATTTGTTCCTATTCCTGGACACTTTTGTAGTTTTAATCTTTAAATAATAACAAGATTTCTAATATACTAGAAAATAATAATAATAATACATATTCTCTTTTCTTGCATCTTAAAGTTTTAGTTATATAATTGTAAACTTGTTGTTCTTATTTAAAGATTAAAATTATACAAAAGTGTCCAAAAATAGGGATATGTTAAGAAGTTAGTACTTTTACCTTATATTATCCTATTTTCTTTTGGTGACAATGATGCTTAGCGTAAATGGTCTCTCTCAGATAGCAAACTACATTAATAACTTTATCTAGGCTTGACATACATTTTTCATACATATATTACGATTTATACATATTTCATACATATATTACGATTAAAAATTTTTTAGTAAAACATACCATATCAGCATACATGTATACTGTACAATTGAGTAATATTTGGTTTTTTTGGCACAATCTATAAATATGTACATGTATATTTGTAAATATTATAAAATAATAAAAATATATGTGATAATGTATGTATTAATTAATATATTTTATTACGTATACATATATATATATATATATATATATACACACACATATATACTATGGGTGTGTAATACTTACAGAAAATGTATCATCTACAAATATTTCACTTGCTTCAGAGAGTACATTTAATAATACATCATTACTAAAGATAAGCGCTATTTTGTTATCAATTGATATTGCACAGCCTTTATAGATACTTTGTGTAGGTTCATATATTTCTAATTGTTGGTGCAAAGAATATAAATCATTTGGAATCTTTGGGCGTGATTTTGCTCTTTCACGACTCAATACGGTTTTAATATTATTATATGAAATGTATGCACTAGCTAACAAATTAGTGCGGCAAACTGTATCAAATATAACTTTGAAAGGTTTTGTTTCTTTGCTTAATTTAATCATTTCTCTTTTCATATTGCCAATTTCTATAAAATATGGCTCTTCCGGATGATTGTGCAATACATCCAAAAATATTAATTCTCCTTCTTTCCGCAAGACCGCAGAACATTTCTCAGTTCTGCGTTTTGAGCACCGATAAATATGATCATATCTATTGTCCCTACAATAGGTATAATTCTTATAAACATACAATTGAGATCCATTTTGTTTTCCTTCTATAATTTCCATCTGGAAACATAATAAATAAAAATATAAGTACTCTGATCACGCTTAGCAAAAATTAGTGCCTAATACATTAATAATTAATTATATTTAAATTCAGCAAAAATTTAAAAGTTAGGGATCAATTACATTAATGAGTAACTAAGTGCTTATTAAAGCATTGATTTCTGCTCAATCTCCAATTATTATTTACTGAAAAAAAGATTATTTTCAATAATATCTTCTTTCTAACCCAATATTCTTAAAATGAAATATGAAAATTTTTTCATGTCGTAAAAAAATGTTCAAAACAATAATACAAGAGGTATGCCAAAAAGAACTAAAGTAAAATTAAAAAATACATATTTTAAGGGTCGGCAGGCGACCCAGGCAAACTCCGAATTGATGTTGGAGACCTCGCGCGGTGACAACGCGAAACTCCGGTTTCAGTGTTACCAACGTTGAAAAACCAATTTCAGGTTCTATGTAGTGGTGTATATCCGTACACGTACACACTATTGCATTGCTCACGCGGACGCACGGTAGAGAGACAAGAATCGATAATCACGTTATCCTTGTTCCTCTACCGTGCTAATCACGTGACATGCTACACGCGAGATACGGCCTGAAAATGCTTTCTGGCCTTCCGTAGCAGAAGGCAGGAATGTAGCAAGGCTAATAAGCACCCACTTTTTGTAAATTTTATATATGCTTATGCACATATGTGCGTATATATAACAAATAGTATCAAAAATTTATATATATGTCTCCAAATTGTACAATGATAAATAATAATGATAAAATAATAATTCGCAGATTGAACTAATATACAACAAGTAAGACACGGGCGCTTATTAGACTTGGCAATTTATTGCTTTTTTACTTCTATTTTTTTATCGATATTTTATATATCGTCAGCGCGATAGAGAGACAAGGAGAGAACGAGTATTTTAATTCTTGTCTAACATGTAGTGGCAATTGGAGATTTATAGGCTAACAAATATGTATTACTTAATTACTTTTTGATTATATTGATGTTACTGTATAAGAATACTTGCTCCATATAAATCGTGATGTAAAGAACATACGAGTAACATATTATAAATAGCTCAATGCAAGGTGTTCGGTCTGTCACCCTGAAAAAATAGGTCTTTAGCGGACAATCCTACTGATTAAGAATATTGCAAATTTAATGAGATTCATTCAGTATTTTGGCTAAAATCTGGATTATACGAATCCGTAATTCCCGGCCGGCCGAAAGGCGTCTCCACCGTGTCGCCTGCCGACCCTTAATTTTAAGTCATATAAAACAACACATTTCTCAATTTACTTCATATACAATATGCAACATATTTGCAAAAAATTGTAACAAATAAAATTTACAATAAAATAGAAGACTGGTGTTAAGTATTACAAACAAAATAATATAAACATGCATGCTTCTCATGACCCTTAAAACTATTTGCGCACAACTTATCGCACTAGGCTCTTAATTAGCATAGTACGCAAATATTTTTAAGGGTCATGAGAAGCATGCATGTTTATATCACCTATTATGCATATTTGTCTTATATATAATAAAGCAAATTTTTTCATCTATTTTACAATTATCTTTATCTAATCTATTGCTGAAGATGGTCCGAAATTAAAACCGAAACGTACAAAATAAACTAAACGTTAACAACAAAGAGATATTTGTGCACAACTTACAGCGCTAGACTTATCAGTCATCAACAGGTAAACAGAGTTTAATACTTAATGAGTGTGAAAATAAGAGAATGAGGTATACTTTAAAATCGTTTTAAGATGAGAAATTCAAAAATAGAACACAAAACACGTGTGACGCGTTCAAAATCGTCCGATCCCGTCCACGTCCACATAGTCCACAAACGGCACGAATTCATATATACAGGCCTCTGCGTCTGCGCAAGCATCATACAATCACTTTTAACAGTGTTGCCAGATGGCTAAAACTAAATTTCTCCAACTTGTTAATAAATTTTCCCAAAATTTATCATATTTTAGAAAAATTTACCAAAATATACATAATGTGTGTTTATATCTAAAAATAATATGCTTATTTTAACAAATGTCACGCTTGCTCTGGGATACACACGCACACGCACGCGCACGCACACGCACACGCACACACACACACACACACACACACACACAAAATACACGCCTACATAAGTTAATGAAGTGTAGGATCTACTAGACGCTGCAAATGCTTCGAAGCGGCGTATAGACCAATCACAGTCTTTCTTTCAATGCTTCTAAGCGTTTGTAACTTCAAATAAATCCTAAATAAATATAAAAAAATAAGGTTTTTTTTCTGAGACGGCACGCGGGGCGCGATACTCAAAGAATTGTATATAGAGCAGCCAGTACCGGCAGTAAACGAAAAATCGTTGTTATTGGCGCGTAATGTAGTGCGGTAATATATAATGCTTTAATTTATAATTATAATGTTTTAATTGGTACTCATTTTTGCATCAAGAATATATTCAAAATAAAAAAAAAGTAATACGTATATATATGTATATTTGTTTATTAATATTTTTATAATCCCATGTTATTTCAATTGTTCTGATAATAGAAAATGAACTAAAATAGAGTTAAAATAGACTTGATTAAATTTTGAGAGATCCATAGTTATAAAATTTTATATAAATAACAAGACTATTTTTTAATCAATTTTAAATGAATATGACTTGTAGCAACAGTACAGCGAAAACAATACAGAGATTTGAACAAATGAAATATATTTAATTGACGTAAACATCCTCATTTGTTTTATCCAGTTAAGATTAGTCTATATATAGACTATACAGACTATAAGCTTGGGATTCAATATGTGTGTGGTAATAAAAAATTATATAAGTATAATTATATAATATATACTATATCATAGATAAAAATCTCTCTTGAAACATTCACTCACCGTTGGATGACGTTATGGAAGCAGCTCGTAATGTTAGAAGTTCTGGTCTCACAAATCTGATTAGTTATACAGATTGGACAATTTTTATTACTCTCCTTGGGCTCTATCTTGGATATTATTTTATTATTCTCCTCTACTGTAAGATTGCATTGATTTTTTTCTACTATAACAAAAATAAATTATATAAATATATATATTATATAAATTTTTTTAAAAAGAACACTCAACATACAAAATCAATTAAAGCGAGTAATTGTTTAAAGGAGTCAGTATAAATTTTAAATTAATATTATTTTCTCTTAATTTGTTGTGTGAGATACAATTTGGGAAAATATAAATAAAAGTTACAATATAAATATTACAATATGTTTATCTTTTATGTTCATAAATTTCATTTGACAGATGTCTAAATTTTTAGTACTCACTAATATTCGTGGAACAAGTAGTTACATCTTCTTTAATCAATGATTCAATATCTTTTGACCATAATGCTGTATTTTACTGTCTTACGAACAAGTATTTTGGTTTACCAAGTGTGTGTAGTACTTTCCGCTTTACTTGACAAATTCTCCTCACTAGCTGCCATCAAAACTGTCATTCCGGTAGCTACCATTACTGAAAGTATGATATATCTTTACACAACTTATTTATAATATTACTGTAACACATTATTACAAGATTATATTTTTTAAATGATCAAAATTGAGTTTTTATAACCTTTTAGAAAAATATAGAGAGATTCTCCTAACTGACTTATCAGTTTTAAAACAGTTTTAAAGACACAATATATATTGCAGTTAAGTATATGTATCAACATATGTGATTTTGAAGAGCAATAAAAAAATCATACAATTGCTATAAGAAATACATTTTTCAATATTAAATAGACAATGGCTTAAGACCGGTGTGCCGGACATGTGCATTTACACGTGCATACCAAGCCTTTGTTCCTGACCTGCCCCGTTGCCGTGTACGTGATTGAGTTCTCTAATTAAGAACCTTACACTACTTTTATTAAGTAACTGTGATAACTTAGTCATAATATGCGTCATCTCTATGTTACGTTCTCAATTGTCCAACAATTTCTTTCGAAAGTTTTCCAAGGTAAAGTAGTGGCCATAGCGCAAGGAAACTCATATTAATTCATATTAAGTGAATAAAAATTGTTAGCCATTGTCTATTTAATATTGAAAAATGTATTTCTTATAGCAATTGTATGATTTTTTTATTGCTCTTCAAAATCATATATGTTGATACATATACTTAACTGCAATATATATTGTGTCTTTAAAACTGTTTTAAAACTGATAAGTCAGTTAGGAGAAAATCTCTATATTTTTCTAAAAGGTTATAAAAACTCAATTTTGATCATTTAAAAAATATAATCTTGTAATAATGTGTTACAGTAATATTATAAATAAGTTGTGTAAAGATATATCATACTTTCAGTAATGGTAGCTACCGGAATGACAGTTTTGATTGCAGCTAGTGAGGAGAATTTGTCAAGTAAAGCGGAAAGTACTACACACACTTGGTAAACCAAAATACTTGTTCGTAAGACAGTGAAATACAGCATTATGGTCAAAAGATATTGAATCATTGATTAAAGAAGATGTAACTACTTGTTCCACGAATATTAGTGAGTACTAAAAATTTAGACATCTGTCAAATGAAATTTATGAACATAAAAGATAAACATATTATAATATTTATATTGTAACTTTTATTTATATTTTCCCAAATTGTATCTCACACACAACAAATTAAGAGAAAATAATATTAATTTAAAATTTATACTGACTCCTTTAAACAATTACTTTAATTATCCTGATTTTGTATGTTGAGTGTTCTTTTTAAAAAAATTTATATAATATATATATTTATATAATTTATTTTTGTTACAGTAGAAAAAAATCAATGCAATCTTACAGTAGAGGAGAATAATAAAATAATATCCAAGATAGAGCCCAAGGAGAGTAATAAAAATTGTCCAATCTGTATAACTAATCAGATTTGTGAGACCAGAACTTCTAACATTACGAGCTGCTTCCATAACGTCATCCAACGGTGAGTGAATGTTTCAAGAGAGTTTATCTATGATATAGTATATATTATATAATTATACTTATATAATTTTTTATTACCACACACATATTGAATCCCAAGCTTATAGTCTGTATATAGACTAATCTTAACTGGACTCTTTCTCGAGACCTTCATGGCAACCTCGACGACCTTGATGCTCTTCCTTGAAGTCGAAGATTGATTGACGAACAATATTTTCTATGCTTCGCAGAAAGCGATGGCAGCACAGCAGCAACGACAGACAGTTACATCAACCGGCATCTTCAACCACGAGAAACACATGGCATTAAGCTCGCAGTCAAGCATCGTGTCCAAGTCTGGGGTGAGCGCATCCAAGTCCATGATCAGCGCGGCGAGTGTGGTGAATCAGCTGATGAACGGTATGCGGACGCAAACAGCCGAGGACGAGCTACTGTCTTTGCCATTGGACGATCTCGACCTGCTGTGCTCCAAGTCGAATCCGCAGGACGTGGACTGCGCGATCGCCAAGTACTGCGGCCTGGTCGACAGCTTCGTGGAGCGATTGAAGGCGAGCGCCGATGGTGGCAAGAGCTCCGGCGGTGGCAGCAAGGCGTCACAATTGCTGAATAGGGTGAACG
Source organism: Prenolepis imparis (assembly GCF_030444845.1). Taxonomy (NCBI): domain Eukaryota; kingdom Metazoa; phylum Arthropoda; class Insecta; order Hymenoptera; family Formicidae; genus Prenolepis; species Prenolepis imparis. The sequence continues at coordinate 296,288 of NW_028141177.1, forward strand.
AGATTATCCGGAAGGCTTGGGCGGTACCGACGCACGGCCACGAACTGGGTTACACCTCGTGCAACACCCTGAGGACGCGCGGCGGTCTCGATCTTCTAATGTCAAACTGCGTGGCGAACGATCACTGCAAGCTGCAGTTCTCATCGGCGAGGCTGCTGGAACAGTGTCTGACTACGGAGAATCGTGCCCACGTGGTGGAGAACGGCCTGGAGAAGGTAGTGAACGTGGCGTGCGTGTGCACGAAGAACGCCAATTCGGCAGATCACTCGCGCGTCGGCACCGGGATCCTCGAGCACCTGTTCAAGCACAGCGAAGGCACGTGCAGCGACGTGATCCGGCTGGGCGGTCTGGACGCGGTGCTGTTCGAATGCCGGAAGAACGACGTGGAGACGCTGCGACATTGCGCGGGAGCGCTCGCGAATCTGTCGCTGTACGGCGGCGCCGAGAATCAGGAGGCGATGATCAAGCGTAAGATGCCGATGTGGCTGTTTCCGCTCGCCTTCCACAACGACAACATCAAGTATTACGCCTGCCTGGCGATCGCCGTGCTGGTCGCCAACAAGGAGATCGAGGCGGCCGTGCTTAAGTCCGGTACCCTCGACCTCGTCGAGCCGTTTGTCACGTCGCACAACCCGTACGAGTTTGCTAAATCGAACCTGGCACACGCACATGGCCAGAGGAAGAATTGGCTGGAGAGGCTCGTACCGGTCTTGAGTTCGAAGCGGGAAGAGGCCCGCAATCTGGCGGCTTTTCACTTCTGCATGGAGGCAGGGATCAAGAAGCGACAGGGCAACACCGAGATATCCCGTACGATCGGCGCAATCGAGCCGCTGAAGAAGGTCGCCAGCTGTCCTAACGCGTCCAAGTACGCGGCTCAAGCGTTACGATTGATCGGCCAGGAAATTCCGCACAAACTCAGCCAACAAGTGCCTTTGTGGTCCACCGAGGATGTACGCGAGTGGGTGAAGCAGATCGGCTTTGCCGAGGTCGCCCCGAATTTTGTGGAGAGTCGAGTGGACGGCGATCTGTTGCTGCAGCTGACGGAAGAGAATCTGCGAGAGAACATCGGCTTGACGAACGGTATCATGCGCCGCAGATTCGCGCGAGAGCTGCAGAATCTGAAGAAGATAGCCGACTATAGCAGCTGCGACACCGGTAACCTGAACAGCTTTCTACAATCAATCGGCCAAGAATTCTCCATCTATACGTACAGCATGTTAAACGCCGGCGTGGACAAGGACTCGATACGCAATCTCTCGGAGGATCAGCTGTTGACTGAATGCGGTATCGCCAACAGCATTCATCGGCTCAGGATACTCGACGCCATCAAGAACATGCAGCACAATCAATTCAGCTCGTGCGAGTACGAATTTTAAGACGAGCCAAAAATTCATCGATTATACATTTTAATAGTACATTGATTACAGAATCTTTTGGTACCAAGCAGACAACAGCATACAAACTTTTTCATTTGCTATACATAAATTAAGGATGCGTCGCATAGGATCAGTGGCATAAATGTATTAATTTCTAATATTTTAAGACGAGCCAAAAATTCATCGATTATACATTTTAATAGTACATTGATTACAGAATCATTTGGTACCAAGCAGACACCAGCGTACAAATGTTTTAACTTGACATACATAAAATAAGGTTGCGTCGCATAGGGTCAGCGGTAAAAAAGTATCGATTTCTAATATTTTAAGACGAGCCAAAAATTCATCGATTATACATTTTAATAGTACATTGATTACGGAATCTTTTGTACCAAGCAGACAACAGCGTACAAACTTTTTCATTTGCTATACATAAATTAAGGATGCGTCGCATAGGGTCAGCGGTAAAAAAGTATCGATTTCTAATATTTTAAGACGAGCCAAAAATTCATCGATTATACATTTTAATAGTACATTGATTACAGAATCTTTTGGTACCAAGCAGACAACAGCGTACAAACTTTTTCATTTGCTATACATAAATTAAGGATGCGTCGCATAGGGTCCGCGTCAAAAAAGTATCGATTTATAATATTTTAAGACGAGCCAAAAATTCATCGATTATACATTTTAATAGTACATTGATTACAGAATCTTCTGGTACCATGCAGACACCAGCGTACAAATTTTTTAATACGATAAACATAAAATAAGGATGCGTCGCACAGGTTCCGCGTCAAAAAAGTATCAATTTCTAATATTTTAAGACGAGCCAAAAATTCATCCATTATACATTTTAATAGTACATTGATTACAGAATCTTTTGGTACCAAGTAGACAACAGCGTACAAACTTTTTCATTTGCTATACATAAATTAAAGATGCGTCGCATAGGATCAGCGGTAAAAAAGTATCGATTTCTAATATTTTAAAACGAGCCAAAAATTAGCCAAACAAAACGGATAGCGGTACAAACGTCTGCAGGCAATTACAAAACAGCACCCGTATGCAGAATTGAAATATCCCAAAAATGACATTATTAGTGGCACTGTCCGCTCTTAGCACCCTTCGCAAAACCTTGCGAAGGGTGAGCCCCCTCACGTCAAGGTAGCGGACAACGAGGGGGGGCTGCTGCGACCTAGGTTTGATATATTTTTATCTGTAGGGATACAAACATAACAAAAAGCGGTACAAACGTCTGCAGACGATTATAAAACAACATTCGTTTACAGAATTAAAATATCTTAAAAAATGATATTATTAGCTGTAACATCAATTATAAATTCTGTATATTTACACCTATAAAGGTACAAACAAAACGGATAGCGGTGCAAACGTCTGCAGGTAATTACAAAACAGCACCCGTATGCAAAATTGAAATATCCCAAAAATAACATTATTAGCTCTAATATCAATTTTGAACATTCGGTATATTTACATCTGTAAGGATACAAACAAAACGGAAAGCAATACAAACGTCTGCAGACGGTAACAAAACAGCGTTTACAGAATTAAAATATCTCATAAAATGACACTATTAGCTGTAACATCAATTTAAAAAATTCTGTATAATTACACCTGTATAGATACGAACAAAATGGAAAGCGGTATAAACGTCTGCAGGCAATTACAGAACATCACGCGTATGCAGAATTGAAATATCCCAAAAATGACATTATTAGTGGCACTGTCCGCTCTTAGCACCCTTCGCAAAACCTTGCGAAGGCTGAGCCCCCTCACCACGTCAAGGTGGCGGATAACGAGGGGGGGCTTCTCCGACCTAGGTTTGATATATTTTTATCTGTAGGGATACAAACATAACAAAAAGCGGTACAAACATCTGCAGACGATTATAAAACAACATTCGTTTACAGAATTAAAAAATGACACTATTAGCTGTAACATCAATATTTAAAACTCGGTGTATTTACACCTGTAGGGGTACAAACGAAACGGAAAGCGGTACAAACGTCTGCAGGCAATTACAAAACCGCACCCGTATACAAAATTGAAATATCCCAAAAATGACATTATTAGCTCTAATATCAATTTTGAACATTCGGTATATTTACACCTGTAAGGGTACAAACAAAACGGAAAGCAATACAAACGTCTGCAGACGATAACAAAACAGCACTTGTTTATAGAATTAAAATTTCTTAAAAAATGGTACTATTAGCTGTAACATCAATTTTTAAAACTCGGTGTATTTATTAATTCTGTATAATTACACCTGTATAGATACGAACAAAATGGAAAGCGGTATAAACGTCTGCAGGCAATTACAGAACATCACGCGTATGCAGAACTGAAATATCCCAAAAATGACATTATTAGTGGCACTGTCCGCTCTTAGCACCCTTCGCAAAACCTTGCGAAGGCTGAGCCCCCTCACCACGTCAAGGTGGCGGATAACGAGGGGGGGCTTCTCCGACCTAGGTTTGATATATTTTTATCTGTAGGGATACAAACATAACAAAAAGCGGTACAAACATCTGCAGACGATTATAAAACAACATTCGTTTACAGAATTAAAAAATGACACTATTAGCTGTAACATCAATATTTAAAACTCGGTGTATTTACACCTGTAGGGGTACAAACGAAACGGAAAGCGGTACAAACGTCTGCAGGCAATTACAAAACCGCACCCGTATACAAAATTGAAATATCCCAAAAATGACATTATTAGCTCTAATATCAATTTTGAACATTCGGTATATTTACACCTGTAAGGGTACAAACAAAACGGAAAGCAATACAAACGTCTGCAGACGATAACAAAACAGCACTTGTTTATAGAATTAAAATTTCTTAAAAAATGGTACTATTAGCTGTAACATCAATTTTTAAAACTCGGTGTATTTACACCTGTAGGGGTACAAACAAAACGGAAAGCAATACAAACGTCTGCAGACGTTAACAAAACAGCGTTTACAGAATTAAAATTTCTCATAAAATGACATTATTAGCTGTAACATCAATTTTAAAAATTCTGTATAATTACACCTGTATAGATACGAACAAAATGGAAAGCGGTACAAACGTCTGCAGGCAATTACAGAACATCACGCGTATGCAGAATTGAAATATCCCAAAAATGACATTATTAGCTTTAACATCAATTTTGAACATTCGGTATATTTACACCTGTAAGGGTATAAACAAAACAGAAAGCAATACAAACGTCTCGAGACGGTAACAAAACAGCACCCGTTTACAGAATTAAAATATCTTAAAAAATGATACTATTAGCTGTAACATCAATTTTAAAAATTCTGTATAATTACACCTGTATAGATACGAACAAAATGGAAAGCGGTACAAACGTCTGCAGGCAATTACAGAACATCACCCGTATGCAGAATTGAAATATCCCAAAAATGACATTATTAGTGGCACTGTCCGCTCTTAGCACCCTTCGCAAAATTGGCGAAGGGTGAGCTCCCTCACCATGTCAAGGTGGCCGTCAACGAGGGGGGGCTTCTGCGACCTAGGTTTGATATATTTTTATCTGTAGGAATACAAACATAACAAAAAACGGTACAAACGTCTGCAGACGATTACCAAACAACATTCGTTTATAGAATTAAAATATCTTAAAAATGACACTATTAGCTGTAACAACAATTTTTAAAACTCGGTGTATTTACACCATTAGGGGTACAAACGACACGGAAAGCAATACAAACGTCTGCAGACGGTAACAAAACAGCGTTTAGAGAATTAAAATTTCTTGAAAAATGACACTATTAGCTCTAACATCAATTTTAAAAATTCTGTATATTTACACCTATAAAGGTACAAACAAAACGGATAGCGGTACAAACGTCTGCAGGCAATTACAAAACAGCACCCGTATGCAGAATTGAAATATCCCAAAAATGACATTATTAATGGCACTGTCCGCTCTTAGCACCCCTTCGCAAAACCTTGCGAAGGGTGAGCCCCCTCACGTCAAGGTGTCGGACAACGAGGGGGGGCTGCTGCGACCTAGATTTGATATATTTTTATCTGTAGGGATACAAACATAACAAAAAGCGGTACAAACGTCTGCAGACGATTATAAAACAACATTCGTTTACAGAATTAAAATATCTTAAAAAATGACATTATTAGCTGTAACATCAATTTTAAAAATTCTGTTTATTTACACCTATAAAGGTACAAACAAAACGGATAGCGGTGCAAACGTCTGCAGACGATAACAAAACAGCACTTGTTTATAGAATTAAAATTTCTTAAAAAATGGTACTATTAGCTGTAACATCAATTTTTAAAACTCGGTGTATTTACACCTGTAGGGGTACAAACAAAACGGAAAGCAATACAAACGTCTGCAGACGTTAACAAAACAGCGTTTACAGAATTAAAATTTCTTAAAAAATGGTACTATTAGCTGTAACATCAATTTTTAAAACTCGGTGTATTTACACCTGTAGGGGTACAAACAAAACGGAAAGCAATACAAACGTCTGCAGACGTTAACAAAACAGCGTTTACAGAATTGAAATTTCTCATAAAATGACATTATTAGCTGTAACATCAATTTTAAAAATTCTGTATAATTACACCTGTATAGATACGAACAAAATGGAAAGCGGTACAAACGTCTGCAGGCAATTACAGAACATCACGCGTATGCAGAATTGAAATATCCCAAAAATGACATTATTAGCTTTAACATCAATTTTGAACATTCGGTATATTTACACCTGTAAGGGTATAAACAAAACAGAAAGCAATACAAACGTCTCGAGACGGTAACAAAACAGCACTCGTTTACAGAATTAAAATATCTTAAAAAATGATACTATTAGCTGTAACATCAATTTTTAAAACTCGGTGTATTTACACCTGTAGGGTTACAAACAAAACGGAAAGCAATACAAATGTCTCGAGACGGTAACAAAACAGCACCCGTTTACAGAATTAAAATATCTTAAAAAATGATACTATTAGCTGTAACATCAATTTTTAAAACTCGGTGTATTTACACCTGTAGGGTTACAAACAAAACGGAAAGCAATACAAATGTCTGCAGACGGTAACAAACCAGCGTTTACAGAATTAAAATTTCTCATAAAATGACATAATTAGCTGTAACATCAATTTTAAAAATTCTGTATAATTACACCTGTATAGATACGAACAAAATGGAAAGCGGTACAAACGTCTGCAGGCAATTACAAAACCGCACCCGTATACAAAATTGAAATATACCAAAAATGACATTATTAGCTCTAATATCAATTTTGAACATTCGGTATATTTACACCTGTAAGAGTATATACAAAACAGAAAGCAATACAAACGTCTGCAGACGGTAACAAAACAGCACCCGTTTACAGAATTAAAATATCTTAAAAAATGATACTATTAGCTGTAACATCAATTTTTAAAACTCGGTGTATTTACACCTATAGGGGTACAAACAAAACGGAAAGCAATACAAACGTCTGTAGACGATAACAAAACAGCACTTGTTTACAGAATTAAAATTTCTCAAAAAATGACACTATTAGCTGTAACATCAATTAACAAAATTCGGTATTGAAAGAGTCTGGTTATTTTAATGATCAGCATAAGGAAGGCAAAAGGATAAGCGTGGAATCGGTTCTCAAAGGAAATCGTTGAGTTTTATTATGGAAATAAGAATCACAAATACTTTTAATAACGCGCACGTCTGCACCGCCAGAGACGTTTTCAAAGACTGTTTAAAACAAGCGCCATCGCAAAGATGCCCGTTGCTAGGGACCACGCTGACCTATCGCATGAACACAGCATGCATAGCTAATACAGAGTGACTTAGAAGTAATACATGATGGCTAAGTTATAGGCCTTACAGTTCGGCCATTCTGACCTTTCATTCGTCTCGAGTGATAAAAACAATAACAAAATAATCTGTTAAGTATAAACGAAATATTAATAATAATCGTATTTAAATTAATCGAAACATAAAACTTAATCAAGAAATAAAAATTGAACTTAAAGCAGAACATTGAATATAAAATAAACATAAAAATTACGCCACAAACTAAGAATCTTAAATAATATTAGATTAAAGACAAACACAGTAAGTGAAATAACGCAGTATACAAATTACAGTAAGAGAAAATTCGCAGTATACATATCACAGAGTTATAAATTCTTTAAAAAAAACACTTTCAAAATAAGACGTAAAAGGAAAACATCAACCAAAGAAAATTTTAGAAATGCCTAAAAGACACTGCACTACATAATAAGATATTTACACAAGAAACGCTTAATATTAAAAATTTTACAATATTTATAAACAGACCATGTAGGTGAGCACCCTAGATTAATATCTGCTGCAAAAAATAAAACTAAGAAAAAATATATATAATATGTACAAAAGATTTAACAGCGCTGGACTCAGGGTTTAGCAAGACGCAAAAAATCTAAAATTATATATATAAATTACATAACTATTTACATAGGTATCGGCGGATTAGCCAATTTAATCCAGTGTTTTAAACGATCTGGCGACAAGATAGAATTATAAGGCTTGGCGGATAAATTGAAACCAGGTATGTCTTGAATGACATAACGGTTTTTATCCAAAACCTTTGAGATCATGAATGGACCTTTATAACTAGACTTGAGTTTTTTACACTCTCCCGGTTTAGCGCTAGAATCCCGAATCATCACATAATCCCCAGAGTTATATTTGGTAGGCTTCTTGTGATGCTTATCATAATAATCTTTATTATAAGATTTAATTTTATCCATAGTTTCTGAAGCTAACCGTTGCGCATCTAGCCGTACCATATCCGTAACTCAGTTTTAGCCAGATTGTTTAAAAAACGAATTAGTTTAACATCTGAATTACAACGTTGATCATATCCTAGAAACAGTTTCGAAGGCGAAACCTTTAAAGTCGAATGATACGTATTATTTATAACATATTGGGTGGCACCAAGCCATGAACACCACGAAGAAGGAGCCTCAATCAATTTCCTTAAAAATGATTTAAGAAAACGATTGATCCGCTCTACAATCCCGTTTGCCCAAGGGGCCGCAACAGCAACTAAAACATATTTAATATTGCGAGACCGAACAAAATCAGAGAACTCTTGAGAGGTAAACGACGTGCCCCGATCAGAAACTAGTACTTCCGGATTACCAAAGGTTTGAAAAAGCCAACTAAAATGCTTTATAGACTCCTTCGATGTGGTTGATTTGCATGGAAAAAGCCACGTAAATCGTGAAAAAGAGTCTACCGCTAAAAGAATGTGCTAAAAACCCTCAATTGATTCCGAAATAGGACCGAAATGATCAGTATGCAAGACACTGAAAGGAGCAGTCGGTTTATCCGTCAACTGAAGTTCACCTTCACTCGCATTAGAAGAAACATTATTTATAATACAAGTTAAGCAATTGTCGATGTAATCTTGAGTTCTCTTACGAAGGGAAGGAAACCAGTAATTTGAATTTATGCCCTGTACCGTTTTCTCAGTGCCACAATGAGCCATCTCATCATGATAAACTCTGATGATGTTGGTAACCATGGACTCAGGCACAACAAAGCGTGATTTGTCAGGGCCCTTTTTATACACAAGACCTTCGATCAGATCAAATTTATCATTATTTGAAAACTCAAGATCCTCGGCAATGCCTTTGAGTCTATCATCTTGCAGCTGACGAAACTGCAATTCTTGTTCGAGAGGCATAGGCTCATGATAAGCCACTATCCTGCTTAACGCATCTACATGCGACATTCGCCTACCCTCACGATGAATTACATTAAAACAATAGTTTTGTAAACGCAGAGTCCAACGTGCGATTCTTGGGTTTAATTGAGCTTTGTTTACCGCGTATACAAGAGCATGACAATCTGTTACCACAGTAAATTGAAGGCCATACAAATAAATATGAAATCTCTCCACAGATTTAACAACAGCCAACGTTTCTAGCTCATAGCTGTGATATTGAGCTTCTGCTTTATTAGTCGTTTGACTGAAATATGAAATTGGTGCCCACTGACCAGAATCTTGTTTCTGTAAAAGAATAGCAGCTAATGCAATCGAGCTTGCATCCGTGTGCAACTCAGTTTCAGCACGAGGATTATACAAGCGAAGTACTGGATAAGATGTCAAAGCACTTTTCAATGATTCAAAAGCATTTAAGCAATTCAGATCAAATTTATAAACAGAAGATTTACGCAACAGATCCTGAAGAGGCTTAGCCAATTTTGCATAATCCTTTATAAATTTGCGAAAATAGTTCGTTAAACCCAAAAATCGCTGTACCTCTACCAATTTTTTAGGTTTAGGAAAACTATTAATCGCATCAGTATGTCGTTTACTAAGAGTTATCCCTGAAGGGGACAAAATATACCCTAAGTACTCTAACTCTTTTTTTAAGAAAAGACATTTATTATAGTTTATTTCGAAATTAAATTGTTTGAGTAACAAGAGCACTTCTTTAATAACAGACAAATTATCCTCAATAGTAACTGATGGAATTAGAATATCATCTATATACACTAACACCCTATCCTCTCTAATTAGGGGCTGCAAAATTTGAATTAAACGCTTTTGGAATTCTGCAGGAGCCTCGCAAAACCCAAAAGGCAGACGGTTATATTCAAAATGCCCATCAGGAGTAGAAAAAGCAAAAAATTTCGTAAAATCAGGGTGAAGCTTTATCTGATGGAATCCATCTTTCAAATCTAGTAAAGTAAAAATGCTCTTATTACTCAACCGAGCCAAACAATCCTCAATGAGAGGAAAGGGATATTTTTGTTTTATCACTTTGGAATTAAGTGGACGCATATCCACACATAAACGGAGTAAACCGTTTTTCTTCCTAACAGGTACTACTCGCGCACTATATGGTGAGGAACTTTCTTTAATGATACCTCTTTTAAGTAAATCGTCCGTAATTTCTCTCATTTGCAACCGTTCCGACCATGCAAAACGACGAGGAGCATAAGCAAAAACCGACTCGTCCTTTAGAGATACTTTAACTAAATACTCATCTTTAATTGGAGGTACTTCAGTATTCTCAACCTCTAAAATAGTTGAAATTAATTGATTCTTAACATGCAAATCAAAATCTGTATCAATATTAGACAAAATTGACCTCAGGTTTTTTGCCTGTTCTTTAATAACATCTATTGAAGCTATTTCTTGAAAAAGCAAAACTCTACTCTCAAGATTCTCACCAGAAGGATTATATAAAACTGAAATTGAATTATTTTTAATAAAATCACGTCCAATAATCAAATCTAAAGAACACGAGTCATCTTTTAAAACATGCAAATCAATATTAGCAGTAAAGTTAGGCAAATCCTGAAGGACAATTGTAGTTGATAACAAACCAGAAATCTTAATTGGAACATTATTAATTGTTTTGAAACGAAATTTAGAAATAGAATCATTAGAAACACAAAAATTGAAACAATCAGAAGAACCATTTGAAAAAGAAAAGTTAGAATTAAAAAATTTTTTAAACACAGACGGACGAATGAGAGAAATCGGCGAACCCGTATCCAGGAGTGCCCACATACAACAATCATTATCATTAATTGATACAACCTTTAATCTGGAGTCATTGATTTCAATTTTACGCTCATGGGACTCCGAAACCATAGCAATAACCGATGATGATGTTAAAGATGTGACATCCTCTTGCTGCTCCACAACAGCCACAGGAGATGAAACCTTGGTAGAGGATTGACTGGAGAAGGACTTTTCCTTCTTTTTCAGCTTGTAACACTCATCCCGAGTGTGTCCTTTAGAGCGACAATAGACACAGTAAACGTCCTTTAGTTGATTCGCCTCCTTAGAAGATGGCGTAGCAACCGCCTTAGCCGCCTGATTCTTCGGAATAAAAGTCGGAGACTTCCTTTGAATATCACCAGAAGCCATAGTGATACGATGCATCTCTTCAAGAAACTCATCTATTGAAGACACCCGAAGAGCAACAGCTAACTCTCTCAAGGATCTGCTTCCAATTCCATTGATCAGTAAATGAATGGAATCCCGGTCTGGTAGTCCCTAATTCTTCATAAGAACTAATTTGTCCATGGCATAATCATGAAAAGACTCCTTCATAAAAATCCATTTACGAGCCTCTACCTTCTGCATAGCCACATGGAACAGGACTGTTCTTCTAAAGCGCCTTATAACTGCATCTCGAAAATAAGACCAAGACTCTATTAGACTGGTTATATTCAGATCTAACCACTTACGAGCTGTTTTCTTCAGTTTTCCAGTTGCCGCTAGGAGCAAAACATAATTTGAAACTCCATGTATTTGAGCAACTCGTTCAACGGTATGAACCCAAGACTCGACATCCTCATCTTCAGAGCCAGAAAAATCAGGAAAGTGTGTTGAGAGAAGCTTCACTGCTTGAGACGTGGATGCAGTCGAAAAAGAAGACTTCTGTCCAGGAAAGGATGAATCAGGAAAAAGGGTTTGAGAACCTGTAGCTGTAACTGAAGTACAAGGCCTTGCATTATTTAAGTTCATAGCCGCGAACATCTGCTGCATGAATATTTAGTCAAAAGGTCTTGTATAGTGAGTATGTACATGTTACTTGCTCGCGTAGCGGGTAGCGGTCCCATGATATCCATCGAAATTTTATCGAAACTCGCGTCGGGCGTGTCCGTTAGTACCATGGGCTGCCTAGTTTTTACGCGAACTAGCTTTTTCAGTTGACAAGGGCGGCAATTTTCGATAAATGTTTTGACGTCGGCTTTCATACCGTTCCAGTGATACCGCTTTTTTATTCGCTGAAATGTTTTCGTTATGCCTTTATGGCCGCCGATCGCGGAACTATGATTTTCGGCGATAATGTCGTTTCTCTCATCCTCCGGTGGAATGATGATTTCGTTTTTACATATGAATATTTTCATATTAGTTTCGTCACGCGCGTCAACAGTGAGTATGCTGCGTCCCAGGTAACATTGTCGATGTCGCCTTTAGCTATCGAGATAGACTGCAGCTCTAATTCTCGACGTCCAAAAGTGACCGAAATGCTTCCTTTAATATTTCTCTTTCGGTCGTTCCCGATTCTCGTTCTTTAACAACTAACGATATAATTTGGCGATTCCCGTCGCGATTTACCTTTGCTCTGGCTAGGGCGGCACCTCTAATCATGGGCAAGGATTTACTATCCTGGAGCATGCGGGCTCCACGGTCGATTGGTACGCCTTGTTGCGTCACAAAAATAACTAAATTGTCTTTTCGCATACTGAAATTATCGGGAATCGCTACCACTCGCGGTCCCGTTTGAATTCTCTGGACGAATGGTTCATTTATATTATCGAATATGTGGTCCTCGTCGTTAGAATCGGAGCTGTCGTCGCTTTCAGTGTTGGTTTCGTCTGTTTCGCTCGGTTCGTTATTTCCTTCGTCCGTGCTAAGAGATCGCGGAGTCGGTAAAGGATCTATATTATCATTTACATCTATTACTTGTCGCGGCGTTTCTTCGATTCGCCCCCCTTTTGCGTTATATAGCGATTCTTCCGAACTAGAGAGTTCTCGCGTGTGTCTAAGGGGTAACATTGTTTGCATTGTCTTGTTTCTTTTAGGTAAGGCGTTAAGTAGGATAGGATTTCGAGAGAGCGCGTCGGCGTTATTATTAATTTTCCCCGCCTTATATACTACGCAATATTCGTACTCTGCAAGTTTCAGTCGCCATCGGACGAGTCGTGAGGTGGGGTCTTTTACAGAGTGTAACCATACCAGTGGCTTGTGGTCCGTTACTAACGTGAATTTACGTCCGTACAAATAAGGACGAAAATAGTTAACGCAGTAAACGATAGCTAACAACTCCTTCTCGACTGTGGAGTAGTTCTTTTCCGCGTTGTTTAGTAAAAACGCGAGGTGTACGCGATGGGCAGATCTTTGCCGATGTCTCCCTGGCTCAGGATTCCTCCGATCGCGTGTCCTGAGGCGTCGGTTGTCACGACCAACGGTCGCGTGAAATCTGGGTATTGTAGGATGGGTTTAGAACACAACGCGTCGCGGAGTTGCGTAAAAGCTATCTCCTGTTCGTCCTTCCAGACAAATGGTTCGTCCTTCTTTAAAAGATCTGTGAGAGGTCGTGCAATCTTAGAGAATCCATGGATGAATCTACGATAATAACCGGCCAGACCCAAAAACTGTTTTATATTCTTCGCATGCTGGGGTCTGGGGAATTCTTTGACTGCGATTATTTTGGAAGGGTCTGGTTTTACCCCTTCACTACTAATTAAGTGACCTAAGTAGCCGACCTCTTTTCTCAGGAACTCGCATTTGTCCGGCTGGAGTCTTAAGTTCGCTCCTCGCAACCTTTCGGCTAATTTATTGAATTTAATGTTGTGTTCTTGTAAGGAGCTCGCGTATAGTACGATATCGTCTAGATACACGAATAGCTCTATTCCTTGTAGTCCGGTCAATACCTGATCCATGAGTCTTTGGAACGTCGCGGGTGCGTTCTTTAGTCCGAACGGCATGCGTTTAAACTCGTAATGCCCGTGCGGCGTTGAAAATGCGGTCTTTAGCACGTGAGACTCATGCATCGGTATTTGGTGAAATCCGGATGCGAGATCGAACACGCTGAAATATTTAGCGCTGCCTAGTTGGTCGAGTATTTCCACAATGTTGGGTAGGGGATAGGCGTCGCCGACTGTCTTCTCGTTCAGGGCGCGATAGTCTATTATCATACGCCAGCGCTTATTACCTTTGGAGTCGGGTTTCTTTGGCACTATCCACAAGGGGGAGTTGTAAGGTGAAGCTGACGGCTGTATAACGTCGTTTTCTATTAAGCCTTGTATTTGTGTGTTAATCTCCTCCTTGTGTATAGGCGGAAATCTATATTGTTTGGTATGGACCGGAAGATCGTCGGTCGTCGGGATAGTGTGTGAAACAGTGTCAGTGGAATGCAGTTTATCGGACGGAAGGTGGAACAGATCGTCGTGATTATTTATGAGGTTATGGACGTGTTCCGTCTCTTCTTCGTTTAAGTGCTCGAGTCGCAGCAAAGACTGTATTTCTTTGTTACGGGATTGTACGCTGTTCCCGTTTAATGTTGCGACATGTCTTGTTTGTTTAGGAGTGATCGTTTCGTGCCCTAGGGACGAGATATCGCTCTCTAAACTTTTACGACGTTTAGACAGAGGGTGGGTGTTCGGAAGAGTGCTTTTATAACTCTGTGAAGAACAAGATATGGAATTTGAGTTAGTAAGACTTTGAAGACCGGATGTAGAATATATTTCAACCTCGTGGAGCTCAATGCTCGGTAAGGTAATTTTACAGTCTTCTTCGCCCGTGTTTATCGCGCTCATATACGCCTTTCCTTCACGGTTGGTAACGACTGCATCTCCTAAGTAGATTTTGTCGTTTACGTGAATCCGCTGTACATAACCTTCGCGTACGTTAGGGTTTTTTACGCGGAGTGGGAGAACGGTGCGCGCCGGGATCGTTACGGTTTCATTGTTGACAAAGGCAATTGGTGATCCTTGCCATACGACGCAATGTTTTAGGTAATCAATTTTTCGCGTTGCGTAAAAAGTCAGATCCTAGGATTCCGCCCTGTGAGATGGGAAAGTCGTCTCGGACAACATGCAACTTAATCTTGTGACCTAAATATTCGACGTCGGTCGACCCGAGAGTTTTAATTTTACTTTTCGTTATTCCACTAAGGAATATGATAGTATTTGAATCGATATTTGTTTCGGGGTGTACTTTGCTTTGCTTAACAAGGTTCGGCGCGGCTCCAGTGTCTATCATAAAACTTGTTTCTTGCGATAAGCCATTTGCGCATATAGATACAGTGGGAGAAGTAGTCCGGAAGAGAAGGTGGTACCGAAAATTGACATGTAATCGAGAATTAGGTTTTTCTTCTTCAAGCAAAGATGATGTTTTTCACGATGCTTTTCGTCTGTCTTCAAAGAATCTGCGAAGCACAAGCATAAAATCTAAATGAAATACTTCTTATAATTATCTCTTTAACCTTTTAGCTCAATCTGTTTCAGCTTGAAATAGTTGACTTTGAATTTTATATATAGTACTATATCAGAGCTGTCCACGTTTTGCACTTTTCGGCCGATTTCCGAGGCTCACCGCCTAGCGGCCCCCACTTACGCTCGAGACCTTAGCAACTACGGTTATCGGGCCAACCGGGTAACGCGTTGCTAAGGTCTCGAGCGTAAGTGGGGGCCGCTAGGCGGTGAGCCTCGGAAATTGGCCGAAAAGTGCAAAACGTGGACAGCTCTGTACTATATTAACACTAATCTTATCTATAATATACTTTAAATTAAAATGATATGTTTTACAAGGCTTGGTGTTTTAGAGAGCGATGAGGTCTTAGAATATGAAACTGTGTATTAATGTACACAATGTTATCATTAAGTAATAAAAAAATATTTTGCTCGTTACAGATCGCCAACATGTTCAGCTGGCTAACTCGCGAAGAAAACAGCAAGCAAGATCTCTTCGAAAATGTCACTGAAGGTCTCAAGAGGATATACAAATCCAAGTTATTACCATTGGAGCAATATTATCAATTCCATGACTTTCATTCACCACAACTGGATGACCCAGATTTTGATGCAAAGCCCATGATTCTCTTAGTCGGGCAATATTCAACTGGCAAAACTACATTTATCAAATATTTATTGGAGAGAGAATTTCCTGATATAAGGATTGGACCAGAGCCTACTACAGATCGATTTATAGCAGTCATGTACGACGAGAAAGAGGGTGTTATTCCTGGAAACGCCTTAGTTGTACATCCAAATAAACAATTTAGACCACTTTCAAAATTTGGCAATGCATTCTTGAATAGATTTCAATGTTCAACTGTAGCCTCTCTTGTTTTAAAAGGCATATCTATAGTAGACACACCTGGTATATTGTCTGGTGAAAAACAACGAGTAAGTGCTCTTATATAATTTATTTAATAAAAAATATATAATATTTGATAAATATATTAAGATGTGTAAATAAAGAATGTTCTTCTTTTAGGTTGACAGAGGATACGACTTTACTGGTGTTTTAGAATGGTTTGCTGAACGTGTAGATAGAATTATATTGTTATTTGATGCTCATAAACTCGATATATCAGATGAGTTTCGAAGATCTATTGAGGCGTTACGTGGGCATGATGATAAAATTAGAATTGTTCTTAATAAAGCTGACATGATAGACCATCAACAACTTATGAGGGTATATGGTGCATTAATGTGGTCTTTGGGAAAAGTTCTACAAACTCCAGAAGTGGCTAGAGTTTATATAGGCTCATTTTGGGATCAACCATTAAGATATGATGTTAATAGAAGGTAATGCACTTTTGCGTGTCTTCTCTTTTTATATTAATTTATTTTATATTGTATTTGTCATCTGTATGAATTTTCTTTTAGATTATTTGAAGATGAAGAACAAGATTTGTTCAAAGATATGCAGTCACTTCCAAAAAATGCTGCATTACGAAAACTTAATGACTTAATCAAACGAGCACGCTTGGCAAAGGTAAAACAAAGAATTTAAAAGATTTATTAACAGTTACATATATTGAATTGTGGAGTCTGAGTATAGCAAGTTTGAAACAAATTTTGTATTTCTTAATATAATTTTAATATAATTTACAGGTGCATGCATATATAATAAGCGCCTTACGAAAAGATATGCCGAACATGTTTGGCAAAGATGCCAAGAAAAAAGAACTAATAAAGAATTTGGGACAAACTTATGAGAACAAATACAATACAAAGAGAACAACAGATATCACCTGGTGATTTTCCGGATTTAAAGAAAATGCAAGAGTGCTTAGCACATCACGATTTTAACAAATTTAATCCCGTTAAGCTTAAATTGTTAGAAGTGGTGGATAAAATGCTTGCTGAAGACATTGTAAAGCTTATGGCTATGATACCGCATGAAGAAGTCACCACAGTTTCGGAACCACTTATTAAAGGTATAATTTGTCAATGTGTATTTCAATTATTTTATCTTAAATTAAAATCTATTTTTAAAAATTACTTTAAAAAGACTCTTATTGCCATTTACTTAGTTATTTAATTTTAGATTCAAAGAGCCATATATATTATTAATTTGAAAAATTAATATCAAGAAGATGTAGTGATTGCATACTTGTTGAAAAATGTTTGTATTTTATTTATTTAATTTTAGGAGGTGAGGGTATAGAAGATCAAGTTAGTCCATTTGGATACAAAAGAGGAGAAGGAATTGATGCTGGAGCAGGTGAACCGGAATGGATTGTCAATAAGGAAAGATATAAATATGATAGCATGTTCGAATCACTTGGGCCACAAGATGGAAAGATTACGGGAGCAGGTAAATAAATAATAAATTTAATTAATAAATTTTTACAGAATTTACTCTTCTTAAAATAATATATCTTAATTTACACGATTTTTTGTATTTCTGTAGCGGCTAAATCGGAAATGGTTAAATCTAAATTGCCGAATAGCGTGCTCGGAAAGATCTGGAAAGTCTCAGACATTAATAAGGATGGGTTCTTAGATTCTGACGAATTTGCTTTAGCTATGCATTTAATTAATGTAAAGCTCGAAGGTTACGATCTTCCGGCTGAGCTGCCAGAACATCTAATACCACCATCGAAACGCGATACATAATATACTATTCTTGTATTGTAATTTATTACGTTTCACAAATGGCATGCGCGCTTGGAGCCACAAGAAACCATATACGCGCGATCGTTTGCGGCCCCTCGAATTGCGGTAAAACTAACGTGTTGATTAGTTTGATAGAAAGCCCGCACGGCGTCCGCTTTGAAAACGTGTACGTGTACTCAAAGTCACTGCAACAGCCAAAATATCAGTATCTGGAGAATTTGTTGACGTCGATCGATGAAATCGGCTATTTTACATTCTCCAATAACAGTGACGTCATTCCACCGAGCGAAGCATGTCCAAACTCGATTTTCGTTTTCGATGACGTGGCGTGTGACAAACAAAATACGATAAGAGAATACTTTTCAATGGGACGCCACTCGAACGTCGACTGCTTCTATCTCTGTCAGACATACGCAAGAATACCGAAACATCTTATACGCGACAACGCAAACCTGCTAATCTTGTTTAAACAGGATGGTACCAACTTGAAACATGTGTACAATGATCACGTGAATACTGACATGTCATACGAGGATTTCAGTGAATTATGTCGTACTTGTTGGCAGCAAAAGTATGGATTTCTAGTGATAGATAAGGATAGCTCGCTTACGAACGGCCGATACAGAAACGGATTTAACGTGTTCGCGATACCGCAAAACAATTAGTCGTTGCCGATGTTCTGTCGAGAGAGGTGAAACACGAGCGTTCGACACTCTACCGACATGGCTGAGAACGATAATATTCGCGAGCGTGAAAAGATAGCGAAGGAGATTGCGAAAACTAGTGAATCAATCCGCAAGAAACATCGCGCTTTGAAGACCGGTAAGATCGATGACGATATCGCGGTCAAGACCCATTTTAGACCTATTATTGAGCCGCTACAAAAGATTGTCGACAACTCGATCGCGGTGAAAAACGAGCCGGAAAGTACCGCAAAGATTAAAATCTTACCCATCAAGCGGTACAAGGAGGAGGAGGAAGAGGAGGAAGAGGAGAAGGATGATGCGACACCGAAAAAGAGGAAACGGTCAAACCCGAATCGCTCATCGACACAGCGTACATCGAATGCTTTACTGGATGAACCGATGATAAGCTCTACACCGTTTGCGACAACGAGAATCGTACAGCCTATGATACCCGAAACACTCGCAAACGAAAATGTTTTCGAAACCTCGGGCAGCACGCTTGAAACATCGTTTGTTCGAAACACATTACAAACGCTGGAAGGTCAAGAAATGTTGCGAAAGCACTTGGGACCACTGGGACAAGAGTACATGAGCACTCTCCTCGGTGGTGACAAAGAAAGGAAAATCGATCACGTGTACGGTGTCTATTTCGACAAGGATGAAATGCGTCTCGGTAACAAACGATTCGACATTGACAAATATGACTCTATAATTATAGACGAAGTGAGGTACATTGGTACACCAGGATTATACGAATTGATCTTCAAGAGAATTCCCGATGATGACATTTACACGGAGGATGATATGCGTAAATACAAGAGTATATTATTGGCGACGAACGCGCATAAACGCAATTATGACACACAAGGCCAATTACGAAGCAACAGGGGATACAAGTACAAACATATAATCGCACCATTGATATCGATTGAAAAGAAAAAATCTGGAAAGGGAGTATTCATGCCTCACGCGATGGCGCTAACCGACAATAAGATCGATTACATACACTGGGATGACCCCAACGAGCTAGTGGATCGGGTACGATTGCTGGACGCTTCGCGCCGAGCTGGCCACAACGCTCACGACAATGAGATCCTGTCGATCATCGAGGAACTTCGCGAAGCAGGCATTATTATAAATTGAATGGTGTCTCAACAAATCTAATCAGTCGATCAGCGTCACTCATCGGTGGAAAAAAAAAAAAATGCCTATCAACAAATTTGGATTATTCGAACCAAGAAATGATGCAACCGGCACGAGCGGTTCTTGGGATAGATTGGTGAAAAGTTACGTGCACGAAAACGCTCTATGTCGTGTCGCTACAGACTATGACGCAAGGTCGCGGAAGATTCGTCGTGTAGCGCAACCTGAGGCTGACACCGATGCCGTCAACAAACTGTATGTGGAATCCTGCGTTAAAAGATTGATGAATCAACAGAAAGAATCAGATGAGAAGCTGACTTCGTTCGAGAAGGATGTGCGGGCAATACAGATTGTGATAAACGAACTTCAACGCGCGGCTAACGCTAACTCAGAAACGGCTATCAACCTGAATGAGCAGCAGTGAACGGGTTAGGAGCGGCTATCGAACGGTTATCGAACATTTACGAAGGGTTATCGAACGGCTACGAACAATTATCGAACAGCTACGAAGGATTATCGAACTGCTATCTAACTACAATGAGTGGTAGTGAACGGCCTAGCAACAGCTGCGAACGAGGCTATGAACGGCCTAGCAACAGCGAACGAGGCTACCAACAACTCAAGCAGGGCTGCGAACGAGGCTACGAACAAGTCTTTAAAGGCTACATGCAAGGCTACAAACAACTCAAGCAGGGCTGCGAACGGGTCAGTAACGGCTGCGAACGGGTCAGGAAAGGCTACGAACGGGTTAGAAACGACTGTGAACAAGGCAGCGAACGAATCAAGAACGATTTTCGAATGGGTCAAGAACGGAAGTAAACAACACAAGAACGACTCAGGAACGGCTACGAACGGGTCAGGAACGGCTACGAACGGGTCAGGAACGGCTACGAACGGCTCAAGAACGGGTCAGGAACGGCTACGAACGGGTCAGGAACGGCTCAAGAACGGGTCAGGAACGGCTCAAGAACGGGTCAGGAACGGCTCAAGAACGGGTCAGGAACGGCTACGAACGGGTCAGGAACGGCTACGAACGGCTCAAGAACGGGTCAGGAACGGCTATTGAAGAACGACAAACGAAAATGAATCATAAAACGAGCGGCAAACGGCGATCGAGAAAAACCGACGAAGCGATGAAACAACATAGTTTGGAGAAACGGCAGTTGGTGAACGAACTGCACGCGCCGGCAAGGAAAAATTTTCCCCGAAGACACGTCATAGTGCGGGGATACGATGACCTGTGGCAAGCTGACATCGTCGAGATGCGTCCGTACTCTCGTTTCAACAGAGGTTACCACTACATACTCACCGTCATCGATGTGTTGAGCAAGTACGCGTGGGCCATACCACTCAAGAGTAAAGCTGGAAGCGAGACGGCTGACGCTATCGCCGAGATAATTCGAGATAGCAAGAGATGTCCGAGAAACATGCAAACCGATATGGGGAAAGAATTTTATAACGCCGACGTGCAACGGCTTATACGGAAACATAACATCAATCACTATTCTACATATTCGGTATTGAAGGCATCGGTTGTGGAGCGATTCAATCGCACGCTGAAGAACGACATGTGGAAGATGTTTACGTTGAACGGAACTTACAAGTGGATCGACGCGTTGGCGGAACTCGTATCGGATTACAACGCGCGCAAGCATCGAACGATCGGCATGCGACCCGTCGACGTCACCCCCGCGATCGCTGATAAACTTTTAAAAACGGTATATAGTAACATAAAGATTGCCGCTCCGGCAAAGTTCAAAGTAGGTGACCCGGTACGCGTTAGCAAGTACAAGAAACTTTTCGAGAAGGGTTACACACCAAATTGGACAACCGAAGTGTTTAAAATTGTTGAAGTGCAGCGTACTAATCCCGTAACCTATCTACTCGAGGACTATCGCAAAACATCTGTCGCTGGAGCGTTTTACGAGCACGAGTTGCATAGCGCGAATTATCCGGACGTATATCTCGTGGAGAAAGTACTGCGCAGGAGGGGTGACGAGGTTTACGTAAAATGGCTGGGATTTGACAATTCGCACAACTCTTGGATACATAAGGACAATGCAATTTAATTCATACAAATTGTATTTATTAATTACTCAAAAATTAAAAAATATATAATGTGTACAACAAATAAAAGTATTTGAAATATTACAATATACATGAAATATGTGAAATACAAAATCTTTATTAATACATCCTTTCCGTTCCAATATATGAAATACATACACATATGTTACATAACATTATATCGCACATACATTATATTACATTATATTTTATAAGGGTATCTGATAATGTCCCCATGGTAATGTGTCGGTCGAATCAGGTATGATATACCGCTTATCGTCGTACGGACTTAGAGCAATTTTTGTCTCGCAGATGGTGTATACTTCATGCAATTTCGACCTAATACATGACTGACTACGTGTCATTTCAATCTCGTCGTTCAGGCACCGCGTATAATCGTCGAATGTTATCGTTCTCGCGACAACGTTACTTTTGACACCTTTAACCTTTTTTGTATCTTTCTTACCATCCACTCGCAAAGCGTACATTTTTGCTCTGAGCCCGACGAATTCGGTCATTATTGCACCGTTATTCTCGTCTTTCATCAAGCCTGGCACCTTTTTGTTTGCATGCGCTATACCGTACGCGTTGTCAATTGGATAATCGCTCGTATCGAATCTAGCGATATCGTGTTTCATATTTTCATACACGTCTTCGCATTTAATATGGTATATTAAACTGTCGGTGTCAGTGTACATTATTCGGCATCTTTCACGATAGAGCGGTGACATGTACTCGTAGTGAAATTCGTACAGACACACTTTCGATATGTCGAGTATACACATACCAACATAGATTGGTTTGTTAAATTTTACTTCGAGTTTACGTAATTCTACGGCAATTAAATTTTCCGAAAAGATGCTTCTACTGTGAAAATTTGGTTTAGCAATCATCGCCTCTGCACCGTATCGTCCGTCCCACTTTGTCAATAATTTTACATCTACATGATTTCGAACGTTTTCCATCGTTTTGCCAAATACCGCGTTGTTCATCAATTTGTACAAATTTTTCTCAAAATCATTTTTCGCATGTGTTCTAAATTTTGTATTTAGTTCAATGTAATCGCGGAGCCATGCGGATTGAGTGAATTGTAATACGCGATGTATTTTTGTAACGCGAAGGCCGTGACGCGTGCACTGTTGCAGGTTGCGGTAGTGTATGACATAACGCTTCTTATCATATAGCGTTGCGAGAAGCTTATCTTCCCGCTTGCCGGGCGGCTTGTCGCGCGTCGGGCAAAACGGTAGGTCAGTGTGCATGTCGTGAAGATGTTGCGGATATTCTAAATCTACTTCGAGGATATAGCCTGTAGGTGAATCGAGCGCTATTGACGAGATGTCAAAATTAGATACATCGTCGACCCATCGAAAATCGGCATAAGGTAGTGGTTGACACATTGCCCATCCATACAAATTATTTACATCTAAATACATTAAATATGATGATGGTTTCGACGGATCATACGATTGCATGTACTTGTTATTAGCATGGGCGTATCTTCCTGAACATTGACTTAGACCACCGCGTATACCTCGTTCAATAAACATAACCATATCGATATCGGTAAGCAGTTCGAAATTTACGCGTGTATGTTTTAGCATCGCGTCCCATGTATACCCAGGAAGAGTATAATAATACGCAGGATCGAGTCCGTAACTCGCGATGCAAGTGTCGCGAAAGTTTTCAAATATATCTGCCAACAACAAGACATCAGTTTTTAAGTACAGATCGCTGTATTCACCCAAGGTTTGAATGGAGAACTGCTGCCACACGTTGACGGCATGTGCGTAGTCGTTCTCGGATACAGTGTCACTGGTTAAAGAACTGTAAAACGATTCGCGTGGTGGTAAACGCGTGTCCTGCAGCCTGTCCACGCAGTCAATGTACTCGTACGGAAAGACACCTTTTCGCGTTAATAATTCAAAATTGTTGGTGGATAATGCGGAAAAATTGGAACGCAAAATTTTTAACTTATCCTTATTCAAAAAAGATGCCAATTTGTCAAGACTAGCACTGAGAAATTTGTATGAATCGATGAATCGTAATTTCACGAAAGTTTTCCAATCTTTGTCGTCGTCGGTACTATTGACAGTCTTCGTAAATGAAATGTATTTTTCTTTTGTTATTGGAAGCACATCTACGCGTCCTTTATACGCGGTAGCTATTTCTTTTATGATGAAATGTGCGTCATAGCCGGATAGATTATGGAAAACTACAGGAATGACATAAGAGTCTTTGTAGTTTAGATTACAGTTTGAGTGCGCGGAACCCCTGTATCGCCCGGTCAGATGACAATGATCGCGTACGCGTGTATCATCCGGCCCAAACGGTTTTTCGCATATATGACAATGCGTGGCGCTATGAAATTTTTCCCATTCATCTTGCGTTAATTTTGTCATGGGGACATTATCAGACAAAATACCCTTTACACGATGCGCTAAATTTTTAAGTTCTTCGGCGAACCATGAAACGCAATCGATACTACGGCGAGAATTATACGCGGATAACGAGTTGTCGTACGAACATTGCACGTAATACCCAACGCTAAATACCTCGTGATGTTGGGAGTATGACGCATGTTCCGGCGTCTTCTTCAGCACACACTCCAAGTCGGCGTACACCACGAAGGGAAATCGCTCCTTTCTGTTGTAGTTGTCGAAGTCGAGCCACTTGTCTTTATCGCTTGGTAATCGGATAGCGCAGTCGTTCATTTCTCGACAGTCCGCAATGTGAGCCTCCAATTTTTCGCTCAAATTAAAGAAGTGCAAGCATCTGTGAAAAAAAAAATTACAATTTTATTTACAATTTTATTTAAAATTATTATATAGTTTGCAATAAATATACATACCGATCGCAGATATATTTTTGACCATTGTGTTTGCTCAGTTGCGTGCTGACAAGCCGAGATAGATTTTTTATATACGCGAAATGCCCAACGCTGTCGTCCTCCTCCACATACAGCATATTTACATGTTTTTCTCTCTTCCGATCGGTGAGCTGTATCGGAAGAATAGATAATTCCTTCTTCCTCTCAATGCCGTAGACGTTGATTGAGATGTTATTTGCCAGTTCAAACTTTTTAATTTGGTTTAACGTCATCGGAAACTCAATGTCCTGAAGATTTAACACTGTCGTATAGTGTGGATATGACGATGTTCTCTCACTATATTTTGCAACTGGATGCAGAGCGGCCACCACTGACCATGCGAAACATGCATTGTCTTTAGACTGCACGTTCACCACTGCTCTCTTCGTCACAATTTCTCGCGGCAAGTTTAAATAACACCCAGCACGCATAGGATTGCACTTGTTGACGTTGACCGTAAGATCAAGGATTCGTGACAATGCCCATCCGCTATCACGTTCCTGAAACTCTTCGAGAGACGCCAATGTGGATTCGATGACATGCCGCTCATACCACTCGTGTAAATCGGACGTGCGAAAGAGTTCATAATTTCGCGTGTTAATGCTTTTGTTGGAGCGCATATCACCTGTCACAAACTCACCGTTGAACACGGTATTTACTTTTGCACAGTTGTGTATTTTTATAACATCTTGCACTTGCTCGAGAACTACACTACTAGCGTCTTCCAAAAATTGTCGCGGTTCGATATAGTCTGCGTTAATCACCGCACCTGTCAATATCCGATTTTCGAACGCGGTATCGATCTCTCGCCAAACGAGTCTTCCCGTGTTATTATCGCCACTGTAATTACCACCACTGGGTATAAACTGTCTCTGCAATCGAGTCTTTGCACCCTCGAGTCGCGCGATTCTAGCAACCAAAGATTGTCTATATCCAATCGAGAGTCGCGGACGCTTGACACGACTGCGTTCTTCGAGCAAATTGATAAATTCCTCGCAGAGCAGCGCCCATTCAAAATATTCGCCCAAGGTGGTGACTTGGCGGGACCGCTCCAACAGGTCGCGTTCGTTCTGCTCGATGTTTTCCATTATTTCTTTTATTCACTATTATACCACTAACACTTCTAATACAAGAAAGTAACCACTAAACTTTTTTCACCGCTGCATCTATGCGCTTTCAAATCGTACTATGGTTTGACGCGCTCTCATCCTCCTTATATATATTTCATCTAATTCTATCTTCTTTTCTAACATTTGGCGTATCTCAAAAGATAGTTTCCCGAGATATCGGTTTTATGGATAGAGGAGTAAGGACACAAGCTGCCGAACGTTGGCGCCGATACGTTGCATTCTTCCTTAAAAAATATTAAGGAAGATGTTTCGCTCTCGTTTTTATGGGAGATTTTCCGCGAGGGTACAAGCTGCCGAACGTCAACGCAAATAGGTAGAGGCCTATTAAATCACGTTTAGACATGTTCGTCGCAGCGTCGGCTTAAAATCTTCATTCCTTTCCTAATGATAAAATGTCCATAAAATGAAAAACATAGTTTTAATGAACTCTAGAACGCTCCGTTGACGAGCAGCCGGACATCGGCGCTTCCGTAATAAAATTATATTAACGAGGGTACAAAATTGTTAATCATCGGCGCTTGTTCTATACCTTTTTGGGGAAAATGTCTAAGACCCCTCATAAAAAAGTCGTAAAGATACCATCTACAAATATTGCACTCAGAAAACTCCCCCTCCTTTGTCGAAACATCCCCCTCCACCCGCGTGACGTCAGCCCCCGCGCCCACGAGATACCCCCACCCCGCGTGATGTCATACCCCTCGCCACGGAGAACCCCCCGCGCCCCGCACCCCCCTCAGAGCCCCATGGGTTAGAACTCTCATAGTATACCTACTTACATCATAATTTAGACTTAAAAACTCTTTATTCTTTTAAATTTTTTTTTTTTTTTCTTACATATTATGGACTAAAAACTAAAGCTGTCAGCTCGCAATCGATGAGCTGATGCTTGTTGAAGGCGTCGCTAGCGCGTATTACATTTGATACTTCTTTAGGATTCGTTACATTGGACGCGATATTTGAAAATTGCGTAAACTTGATATCGACTGTATTGGTAATTTTAACCAATCGGTCAAAAGTTACATCAATGCATGGATCGAGATCGAACATACGGTGTAACGTCGATTCGATCATCATCATGCATACATTTGAAGATTCAAGATTTATTAACTTGGCGTCGTTAATCGTACGAACTCGCACTGTTAACGGTCCAACGCTTATAAAACTGTAGGCATCTTTAAAATCATTTCGAAGCAGAATCTGAATATTGTGACGTTGCTCGTAGAGTCCTTTCCACGCTTCGAGAGATAGTATCAGTTCCTTTCCTCGATGATCTCCTATGGCGATTTCCACGTAACTCGGTGGATCCACTTTGATACCAATTTCGAGGAATTTAAATTCCGTAGCCGTCAATGCGTATCGTCTGCCTAGTATACGAACCGCACGACGCTCCAACGAAATGCTGTAAAAATGAAATTAGTTTGAAAAATAATACAATTTGTAAAAATATAAAGACATAAAAATAGAAACATAGAAAAAGTTAAACTTACTCGTCACATTTATTCTCAAACGATGGAGTGTCATCACGACTCGGGACGTAATTATTCACACGTCTGCCGGAGCCACTGCTTCTTTTAGCGTAGTACATATTTCCAGATTTTAAAAGTGAACCACCAGTATGAACGGTTAACGCTACACTGATCGTATAAAATTAAGAATATACGTGACGCTTATTTTAAAAAGTAGTGGGGTAAATATGGTGGGAGATTCTAGAATACTATTAGCGCTATGAAATTTAGGAGAAGGGGAAACGGCGCTCGGATAAAAAGAATTCTTAGAAACGATTCGTGAGGAAAGGATTGGGGAAGGGGAATAAGAGATAAAACACATTAATGTTTAAATATTTTATTTTTCCAAATCTTGCAATTCTTTCTGGCGTTGCGACCACCAGTTAAATATTTTGAATATATTTTGTAATGCGCAATTCTTAACATGTTTTCCACATCGCATAGTGTTTTTAACATCTAGATTATTTAGAGACTCGATATCATCGTAATCAGCATCCAAGGTCTCAATAATGAAACCGTTTCCCGCATCATCCAATATATTGGCTAACCATTCTCGCTTCTCAAGTCCTTTTACATATACGAGAATGGATTCTTCTTCTTCTTCATGTGGTCCACCAACGATAGCTGTTGTAATCAAACGCTGAGCCATGCTGTATGGAACGTTTCCATCTTCCCATTGCAATCCATGATGATTTCGAGTCAACCATGAGGCTTGGTGTCTCTCCGATTTTATGAGTACACTCCATGGTACAGGACATGCGAAAAAATAATGTGACAAAATAAATCCTCTTCTCAGGATTGCTGCTTCCTTTACAATGAATTGTTTATTGAGGATAAACCCCTGTAGATCCATAAACGTTGGTACGGACATGACGAGATCTCTCTCTCTTCGATGTATCAGTTAAAAAAGAAGAAAGACAACCATCTCATAACACTTTTATATTCTGCTATGCTTCCCCCTCTCTCTAAATTGTTGATGCGTTTAAGTGATTTTGCGCACAACATTGGTCAACGAGTTGTACTGGATCACGCGATCGTGTATGATGAGACAGTACGCAGTGGTATTCATCGGCACATTCTCCTTACACTCGAATTCCAATCTCACATCCACGGTTGCGCTCTTGACCGATTCGTTTTGTCGAGAACAATCGATGATCACGAACGGACCGTTACGTAGAAACATTGAGACGGTGAGACTCGGCTCGAGATACTCGTATCCATAATAGTTCTTGCAGAAACGCGCATACGTATCGTACAGAATCGACCATCTGTTTTTATCGAAATCCAGATTCATATCGTCGTACGGATAACATTCCGAGTTCAGATAGAGTTTCACATTGGTCATCTTGCAATCGTCGAATCGACTCATATCTTCAGACATGATGTTTTTCCGACCTGTCTGCAGAGCGAAGATAACATATCGTGGCTTCTCCAGCTGAGTCGCTGTCTTAATGGCCCATGAATGCTTGGTTGTACGCTGCAATAGCGGATACTCATACAGATCCCACGAGCGAAAACCCATGCTGAGGTAATGTCCGCTTTCCAGAGCGCGCAGCATCGACAGCTTCTTAATCTCGCTCAATAACACATGTGGCATTCGCCATTGTATCTTGAATATGTTGATCACAGGCTCCAGCGTCGAATCTCCAACCAGACAATTGTTGTCGTTGCGCGATCGTATTAAGATTAACTCATGACGAGCGTTCATCACCACTCGTCTGTAATCCTCGCAAAATCCCAATAACATGTAGAGCGGTACGCAAAAATTGAAGTTTCCATTTGCAGTAGTCGGATCAGTCCAGCCGGCGTTTCTCATAATCACGCTTCTATCAGATGATATCGTTACATAGTTTTTGAGCAAACTTGTTATTCCCACGTTTCTGTTGCGATCAATCTCCACGCCATCGAGTTCGTATCGAATCTCATCGAACATGAATGCGACACAATTATTTCCCAGTATCACAGCAGATCCTTCGGCTGGTTTATTTATCTTTAGTTCTCCCTCGATGTATAGGAAGCTTTCATACGGCAACGTATACAGATCCTGTTGTTGTATGGGTATTCTTATCTCATCACTGTGTCCAAATGTTGTGTTAGCGAACGGGTTGTACGTGTGAGTCTCGATCTTGACGATGCGATCGTCGAAGATTGGCTCGTCTCCAATGTTGAGGATGTCGGTCATTGTTCAGATGTTTCGCACCGCGAATCCCAAAGATTGTAAAAACGCAACGTTTGATGCGTTCAGTTTCTTTTTCTTAGTGCAACCGGATGATTGGATATTAGTGAATGTCGACGTTGTTGTTCTTGTCGCTGGCTCCGTAAAGATTGTGTTATTTCTCGTGTCTTTCGATCCGTTCAACACGAGCATCTCATACACCACACACGTACGTTATCGCTGTCGTCGTCGTACGTGCAATCTAATGGTGATCTCTTCTCCTCGAAAATCGAGCAATCGTCTGTCCTGGTCGACAACGCGTAACGTTAAATCCGTAATGCTCCGCACGATGATCGGCAGGTAAATGATGTGAGCCGGTGTTTCCGATATCTTATATCCTGGTGGTACCCTCGGTGAAAATTCATGTATCGTATGAACGAGTTTGCCGTTGCTGTACACGCCCGCGGTCACATTACATTCTACGCGGATAATGTTCACGTTGATAATATTAATCGGCATGTCCGACTTGTACCATTTTCGCGGCTGCAGTATACGGTTCGAGAATCCTAGCAGCGATCCAATGTTGTTAGGCTTGCTAAAATTCATTCTGTAGGCGCATTTGATCTCGCTCCTCATCGTATTATAATTAGCGCGGAGCACTATCGGATATTCTCCATCTTCAAAATCACCGTCCTCATTCGTCCGAATATGCATGGTGTCAGCGTGTTTTTTATCATCGTCACGAACAGCGTGTCGCGGACGTTTTCGTGAAATTGCATGTTTCAAAAACTCATGTATCGCTTGCAGCTCGTACGATCCCTCGGGAATCGTAATTTCCGCGTCATCTTTGCCAAAGTAAAATTTATTATTCGAGGAATTCACGTTCGATATCGTATGATAAGTCTCAAAATCCGCTAGACCTAGCTCGTATTCATCGTCGCTCAAATCTACGGCGGGAAAGTAGTTTACCGCGAGAACACTACTCTTCCCAGTCAGTGTGAATGTCATAGACATGTTGACAAAACTGTTAAACGAATACTGAGTTAAATAGCGTAATGTCAGTCTTTAAATTCACGTGCATCGACCGCTCGGAGAAACTGTAAACACAATTGTCCACAGATGCTTTGATTGTAAGTTTGAACAGGTGTGTAATTGTATTGTATCTTTGTCACATTTAAATATCGCACCAATTCATTCGGCGGTCGAAGATTGCCGAAACTGTCAAAATATATAGCGCGATCCCCCCTCTTTGTATACGCTACCCAATGAGTACCCGATCCTTTAGCGTTATCCAAATTTACGATGCCGCTCTCGTTTCGATATATACCACCGATTGGTAATGAATCACGCATGAAAACACCTCTAAAATACGGAATGTGCATACGTTTTGCCAGTTGTAGCAATTGTATGTTGGTAGTTACGCCCTGAGGCATTTTTAGCGTCTCTTTGACGTTTTTTTTTTTCCCCCTTTTTTTCTCGTTGAAACTCCTCGTCCGTGTTTGTATGGAGCGAGATACAATCCGTGACCTTCCATGGCGCGATTGTGACGTAGCATCTCTTGCAACTGACGTTGTGCAGCTTTTCCGTCGTTCACCATCTTCGCTACACCAGCCGCTCCACCGACCAGAGATCCGAGCACAACATTGGTAGAATCGGTAATACACCCCCACGTTTCGCTACCGGAAGTATTCGTTTCTTCGCCATCTTTTTCTTCGTCTTCGTCTTTGTCGTCTTCAGGCCCATACCGAACTTCGTCTTGGCTTTCATCGCTGCCCAGACAGCTGTGGCGGCGGCTCTCTCACCGAGAGTCGAATCTCTCGCAACGATGCGAGTTTGCGCTTCTTTGGCGAGTATCCTATCTGCCGCGTGTCTCTCGATGAGATCGTTGCTTCGAGAGTACGCTATATCGTGTTCACGGCACGCCGCGTCCAATGGGTTGATACCTCGATCGCCTCTGGCTAATCGCCTGGCTAATCGCTTTTGTAGTCGCGTGCCCGGACCGCAAAACTGATAGCCGGGGATATGGAATTCGATCGGAAGTGCGTTTATCGCCTGATTTAATAGGCCTCTACCTATTTTCGTTGACATTCGCTGCAATCTTTTATCATCGGTGCTGGACCGTCAATGTGCGTTCGCTGCCACGGTCGATTGTAATGTTCGAAACAGCGGCGATAAGTTTGAACCTCCAAATCCGCCTTTATATGTTCCGGAAGCTTGTCCCACACGCAGTGAACGTAATTGCCGCACATTCGCAATAAAACTGTTTTCGACACAAATTGTAGCTGTTCGGCGCTCAAATTACAAATATCGTAAGGGCTTGATAGCAAGACAAACATTTTTTCGTTACTGAGCAATTCGCAGTTCCGCGCAGCTATAAATAGGCAGACGTTCGATCCAGTCAGGAGTGTGAACATGAATTTCGTGCGACAACCTTTCGCGATACGGGTGACGAATTACGACGCCAGATTACGATCGATGGGGGACAACGCGGAGATGCGTAGACACGGTACGATACTGCCGACTACTATACGCGCGATCGTTTGCGGCCCCTCGAATTGCGGTAAAACTAACGTGTTGATTAGTTTGATAGAAAGCCCGCACGGCGTCCGCTTTGAAAACGTGTACGTGTACTCAAAGTCGCTGCAACAGCTAAAATATCGGTATCTGGAGAATTTGTTGACGTCGATCGATGAAATCGGCTATTTTACATTCTCCAATAACAGTGACGTCATTCCACCGAGCGAAGCATGTCCAAACTCGATTTTCGTTCTCGATGACGTGGCGTGTGACAAACAAAATACGATAAGAGAGTACTTTTCAATGGGACGCCACTCAAACGTCGACTGCTTCTATCTCTGTCAGACATACGCAAGAATACCGAAACATCTTATACGCGACAACGCAAACCTGCTAATCATGTTTAAACAGGACGGTACCAACTTGAAACATGTGTACAACGATCACGTGAATACCGACATGTCATATGAGGATTTCAGTGAATTATGTCGTACTTGTTGGCAGCAAAAGTATGGATTTCTAGTGATAGATAAGGATAGCTCGCTTACGAACGGCCGATACAGAAACGGATTTAACGTGTTCGCGATACCGCAAAACAATTAGTCGTTGCCGATGTTCTGTCGAGAGAAGTGAAACACGAGCGTTCGACACTCTACCGACATGGCTGAGAACGATAATATTCGCGAACGTGAAAAGATAGCGAAGGAGATTGCGAAAACGAGTGAAGCAATCCGCAAGAAACATCGCGCTTTGAAGACCGGTAAGATCGATGACGATATCGCGGTCAAGACCCATTTTAGACCTATTATTGAGCCGCTACAAAAGATTGTCGACAACTCGATCGCGATGAAAAACGAGCCGGAAAGTACCGCAAAGATTAAAATCTTACCCATCAAGCGGTACAAGGAGGAGGAGGAGGAGGAGGAGGAAGAGGAGAAGGATGATGCGACACCGAAAAAGAGGAAACGGTCAAACCCGAATCGCTCATCGACACCGCGTACATCGAATGCTTTATCGGATGAACTGATGATAAGCTCTACACCGTTCGCGACAACGAGAATCGTACAACCTATGATACCCGATACACTAGCAAACGAAAATGTTTTCGAAACCTCGGGCAGCACGCTCGAAACATCGTTTGTTCGAAACACATTACAAACGCTGGAAGGTCAAGAAATGTTGCGACAGCACTTGGGACCACTGGGACAAGAGTACATGAGCACTCTCCTCGGTGGCGACAAAGAAAGGAAAATCGATCACGTGTACGGTGTCTATTTCGACAAGGATGAAATGCGTCTCGGTAACAAACGATTCGACATTGACAAACATGATTCTATAATTATAGACGAAGTGAAGTACATTGGTACACCAGGATTATACGAATTGATCTTCAAGAGAATTCCCGATGATGACATTTACACGGAGGATGATATGTATAAGTACAAGAGCATATTATTGGCGACGAACGCACATAAACGCAATTATGACACACAAGGCCAATTACGAAGCAACAGGGGATACAAGTACAAACATATAATCGCACCATTGATATCGATTGAAAAGAAAAAATCTGGAAAGGGAGTATTCATGCCTCACGCGATGGCACTAACCGACAATAAAATCGATTACATACACTGGGATGACCCCAACGAGCTAGTGGATCGGGTACGATTGCTGGACGCTTCGCGCCGAGCTGGGCACAACGCTCACGACAATGAGATCCTGTCGATCATCGAGGAACTTCGCGAAGCAGGCATTATTATAAAATGAATGGTGTCTCGACAAATCTAATCAGTCGATCAGCGTCACTCGTATCGGGAAAAAAAAAAAAAAAAAAAAAAAAAAAAAAAAAAATGCCTATCAACAAATTTGGATTATTCGAACCAAGAAATGATGCAACCGGCACAAGCGATCATTGGGATAGATTGATGAAAAGTTACGTGCGCGGAAACGCTCTGTGTCGTGTCGCTACAGACTATGATGCAAGATCGCGCAAGATTCGTCGTGTAGCGCAACCTGAAGCTGACACTGATGCCGTCAACAAACTGTATGTGGAATCCTGCGTTAAAAGATTGATGAATCAACAGAAAGAATCAGATGAGAAGCTGACTTCGTTCGAGAAGGCTGTGCGGGCAATACAGATTGTGATAAACGAACTTCAACGCGCGGCTAACGCTAACTCAGAAACGGCTATCAACTTGAATGAAAAGCAGTGAACGGGTTAGGAGCGGCTATCGAACGGTTATCGAACGACTACGAACAATTATCGAACGGCTACGAACAATTATCGAACGGCTACGAACAATTATCGAACGGCTACGAAGGATTATCGAACTGCTATCTAACTACAATGAGTGGTAGTGGTAGTGAACGGCCTAGCAACAGCTGCGAACGAGGCTACGAACAAGTCATTAAAGACTACATACAAGGCTACAAGCAACTCAAGCAGGGCTGCGAACGGGTCAGTAACGGCTGCGAACGGGTCAGGAGAGGCTACGAACGGGTTAGAAACGACTGTGAACAAGGCTGCGAACGAATCAAGAACAGTAGTAATACTATGCCGATTCTAACCCATGGGGCTCCGAGGGGGGTGCGGGGCGCGGGGGTTCTCCGTGGCGAGGGGTTTGACGTCACGCGGGGCGGGGGTATCTCGTAGGCGCGGGGGCTGACGTCACGCGGGTGGAGGGGGATGTTTCGACAAAGGAGGGGGAGTTTTCTGAGTGCAATATTTGTAGATGGTATCTTTACGACTTTTTTATGAGGGTTCTTAGACATTTTCCCCAAAAAGGTATAGAACAAGCGCCGATGATTGACAATTTTGTACCCTCGTTAATATAATTTTATTATGGAAGCGCCGATGTCCGGCTGCTCGAACTTGTCAACGGAGCGTTCTAGAGTTCATTAAAACTATGTTTTTCATTTTATGGACATTTTATCATTAGGAAAGGAATGAAGATTTTAGGGCCGACGCTGCGACGAATATGTCTAAACGTGATTTAATAGGCCTCTACCTATTTGCGTTGACGTTCGGCAGCTTGTACCCTCGCGGAAAATCACCCATAAAAACGAGAGCGAAACATTTTTTCTTAATATTTTTAAGGAATAATGCAACGTATCGGCGCCAACGTTCGGCTGCTTTGTACCCTAGCAGAAAATCGGTCGTAAACAGATAGCGAAACATTTTTCTTAATATTTTTTAAGGAAGAATGCAACGTATCGGCGCCAACGTTCGGCAGCTTGTGTCCTTACTCCTCTATCCATAAAACCGATATCTCGGGAAACTATCTTTTGAGATACGCCAAATGTTAGAAAAGGAGATAGAATTAGGTGAAATATATATAAGGAGGATGAGAGCGCATCAAACCATAGTACGATTTGAAAGCGCATAGATGCAGCGGTGAAAAAAGTTTAGTGGTTACTTTCTTGTATTAGAAGTGTTAGTGGTATAATAGTGAATAAAAGAAATAATGGAAAACATCGAGCAGAACGAACGCGACTTGTTGGAGCGGTCCCGCCAAGTCACCACCTTGGGCGAATATTTTGAATGGGCGCTGCGCTGCGAGGAATTTATCAATTTGCTCGAAGAAAACAGCCGTAACAAGCGTCCGCGACTCTCGATTGGAAATAGACAATCTTTGGTGGCTAGAATCGCGCGACTCGAGGGTGCAAAGACTCGATTGCAGAGACAGTTTATACCCAGTGGTGGTAATTACAGTGGCGATAATAACACGGGAAGACTCGTTTGGCGAGAGATCGATACCGCGTTCGAAAATCGGATACTGACAGGTGCGGTGATTAACGCAGACTATATCGAACCGCGACAATTTTTGGAAGACGCTAGTAGTGTAGTACTCGAGCAAGTGCAAGATGTTATAAAAATACACAACTGTGCAAAAGTAAATACTGTGTTCAACGGTGAGTTTGTGACAGGTGATAAGCGCGCCAACAAAAGCATTAACACGCGAAATTATGAACTCTTTCGCACGTCTGATTTACACGAGTGGTATGAGTGGCATGTCATCGAATCCACATTGGCGTCTCTCGAAGAGTTTCAGGAACGTGATAGCGGATGGGCATTGTCACGAATCCTCGATCTTACGGTCAACGTCAACAAGTATAATTCAATGCGCGCGGGGTGTTATCTAAACTTGTCGCGAGAAATTGTGACAAAGAGAGCGGTGGTGAACGTGCGATCAACGGACAATGCATGTTTCGCATGGTCAGTGGTGGCCGCTCTGCATCCAGTTGCAAAATATAGTGAGAGAACATCGTCATATCCGCACTATATGACAATGCTAAATTTACAAAACATTGAGTTTCCGATGACGTTAAACCAAATAAAAAAATTTGAACATATAAATAACATCTCAATCAACGTCTACGGCATCGAGAGGAAGAAGGAATTATCTATTCTTCCGATACAGCTCACTGATCGGAAGAGAGAAAAACATGTAAATATGCTGTATGTGGAGGAGGACGACAACGTTGGACATTTCGCGTATATAAAAAATCTATCCCGGCTTGTCAGCACGCAACTGAGCAAACATGACCACAAGAAATATATCTGCGATCGGTATGTATATTTATTGCAAATTATATAATAATTGTAAATAAAATTGTAATTTTTTTTTCTTTTACAGATGCTTGCACTTCTTTAATTTGAGCGAAAAATTGGAGGCTCACATTGCGGACTGTCGAGAAATGAACGACTGCGCTATCCGATTACCAAGCGATAAAGACAAGTGGCTCGACTTCGACAACTACAACAGAAAGGAGCGACTTCCCTTCGTGGTGTACGCCGACTTGGAGTGTGTGCTGAAGAAGACGCCGGAACATGCGTCATACTCCCAACATCACGAGGTATTTAGCGTTGGGTATTACGTGCAATGTTCGTACGACAACTCACTATCCGCGTATAATTCTCGCCGTAGTATCGATTGCGTTTCATGGTTCGCCGAAGAACTTAAAAATTTAGCGCATCGCGTAAAGGGTATTTTGTCTGATAATGTCCACATGACAAAATTAACGCAAGATGAATGGGAAAAATTTCATAGCGTCACGCAATGTCACATTTGCGAAAAACCGTTTGCGCCGGATGATACACGCGTACACGATCATTGTCATCTGACCGGGCGATACAGGGGTCCCGCGCACTCAAACTGTAATCTAAACTACAAAGACTCTTATGTCATTCCTATAGTTTTCCATAATCTATCCGGCTATGACGCACATTTTATCATAAAAGAAATAGCTACCGCGTATGAAGGACGCGTAGATGTGCTTCCAATAACAAAAGAAAAATACATTTCATTTACGAAGACTGTCAATAGTACCGACGACGATAAAGATCGGAAAGCTTGCATGAAATTACGATTCATCGATTCATACAAATTTCTCAATGCTAGTCTTGACAAATTGGCATCTTTTTTGAATAAGGATAAGTTAAAAATTTTGCGTTCCAATTTTTCCGCATTATCCGCTAACAATTTTGAATTATTAACGCGAAAAGGTGTCTTTCCGTACGAGTACATTGACTGCGTGGACAGGCTGCAGGACACGCGTTTACCACCACGCGAATCGTTTTACAGTTCTTTAACCAGTGACACTGTATCCGAGAGCGACTACGCACACGCCGTCAACGTGTGGCAGCAGTTCTCCATTCAAACCTTGGGTGAATACAGCGATCTGTACTTAAAAACTGATGTCTTGTTGTTGGCAGATATATTTGAAAACTTTCGCGACACTTGCATCGCGAGTTACGGACTCGACCCTACGTATTATTATACTCTTCCTGGGTATACATGGGACGCCATGTTAAAACATACACGCGTAAATTTCGAACTGCTTACCGATATCTATATGGTTATGTTTATTGAACGGGGTATACGCGGCGGTCTAAGTCAATGTTCAGGAAGATACGCGCATGCTAATAACAAGTACATGCAGTCGTATGATCCGTCGAAACCATCATCATATTTAATGTATTTAGATGTAAATAATTTGTATGGATGGGCAATGTGTCAACCACTGCCTTATGCCGATTTTCGATGGGTCGACGATGTATCTAACTTTGACATCTCGTCAATAGCGCTCGATTCACCTACAGGCTATATCCTCGAAGTAGATTTAGAGTATCCACAACATCTTCACGACACGCACACTGACCTACCGTTTTGCCCGACACGTGACAAACCGCCTGGCAAGCGGGAAGATAAGCTTCTCGCAACGCTATATGATAAGAAGCGTTACGTCATACACTACCGCAACCTGCAGCAGTGCACGCGTCACGGCCTTCGCGTTACAAAAATACATCGCGTATTACAATTCACTCAATCCGCATGGCTCCGCGATTACATTGAACTAAATACAAAATTTAGAACACAAACGAAAAATGATTTTGAGAAAAATTTGTACAAATTGATGAACAACGCGGTATTTGGCAAAACGATGGAAAATGTGCGTAATCATGTAGATGTAAAATTATTGACAAAGTGGGACGGACGATACGGAGCAGAGACGATGATAGCGAAACCAAATTTCCATAGCAGGAGCGTCTTTTCAGAAAATTTAATTGCCGTAGAATTACGTAAACTAGAAGTAAAATTTAACAAACCAATCTATGTTGGTATGTGTATACTCGACATATCGAAAGTGTGTCTGTACGAATTTCATCACGAGTACATGTCACCGCTCTATCGTGACAGATGTCGGGTAATGTACACCGATACAGATAGTTTAATATATCATATTAAATGCGAAGACGTGTATGAAAATATGAAACGCGATATCGCTAGATTCGATACGAGCGATTATCCAATTGACAACGCGTACAGTATACCGCTTGTGAATAAAAAGGTGCCAGGTCTAATGAAGGATGAAAATAATGGCGCGATAATGACTGAATTTGTAGGACTTAGAGCAAAAATGTACGCTTTGCGAGTAGATGGTAAGAAAGATACAAAAAAGGTTAAAGGTGTCAAAAGTAACGTTGTCGCGAGAACGATAACATTCGACGATTATACGCGGTGCCTGAATGACGAGATTGAAATGACACGTAGTCAGTCATGTATTAGGTCGAAATTGCATGAAGTATACACCATCTGCGAGACAAAAATTGCTCTAAGTCCGTACGACGATAAGCGGTATATCATACCTGATTCGACCGACACATTACCATGGGGACATTATCAGATACCCTTATAAAATATAATGTAATATAATGTATGTGCGATATGTTATGTAACATATGTGTATGTATTTCATATATTGGAACGGAAAGGATGTATTAATAAAGATTTTGTATTTCACATATTTCATGTATATTGTAATATTTCAAATACTTTTATTTGTTGTACACATTATATATTTTTTAATTTTTGAGTAATTAATAAATACAATTTGTATGAATTAAATTGCATTGTCCTTATGTATCCAAGAGTTGTGCGAATTGTCAAATCCCAGCCATTTTACGTAAACCTCGTCACCCCTCCTGCGCAGTACTTTCTCTACGAGATATACGTCCGGATAATTCGCGCTATGCAACTCGTGCTCGTAAAACGCTCCAGCGACAGATGTTTTGCGATAGTCCTCGAGTAGATAGGTTACGGGATTAGTATGCTGCATTTTAACAATTTTAAACACTTCGGTTGTCCAATTTGGTGTGTAACCCTTCTCAAAAAGTTTCTTGTACTTGCTAACGCGTACCGGGTCACCTACTCTGAACTTTGCCGGAGCGGCAATCTTTATGTTACTATATACCGTTTTTAAAAGTTTATCAGCGATCGCGGGGGTGACGTCGACGGGTCGCATGCCGATCGTTCGATGCTTGCGCGCGTTGTAATCCGATATGAATTCCGCCAACGCGTCGATCCACTTGTAAGTTCCGTTCAGCGTAAACATCTTCCACATGTCGTTCTTCAGCATGCGATTGAATCGCTCCACAACCGATGCCTTCAATACCGAATATGTAGAATAGTGATTGATGTTATGTTTCCGTATAAGCCGTTGCACGTCGGCGTTATAAAATTCTTTCCCCATATCGGTTTGCATGTTTCTCGGGCATCTCTTGCTATCTCGAATTATCTCGGCGATAGCGTCAGCCGTCTCGCTTTCACCTTTACTCTTGAGTGGTATGGCCCACGCGTACTTGCTCAACACATCGATGACGGTGAGTATGTAGTGGTAACCTCTGTTGAAACGAGAGTACGGACGCATCTCGACGATGTCAGCTTGCCACAGGTCATCGTATCCCCGCACTATGACGTGTCTTCGGGGAAAATTTTTCCTTGCCGGCGCGTGCAGTTCGTTCACCAACTGCCGTTTCTCCAAACTATGTTGTTTCATCGCTTCGTCGGTTTTTCTCGATCGCCGTTTGTCGCTCGTTTTATGATTCATTTTCGTTTGTCGTTCTTCAATAGCCGTTCGTAGCCGTTCCTGACCCGTTCTTGAGCCGTTCGTAGCCGTTCCTAACCCGTTCTTGAGCCGTTCCTGACCCGTTCGTAGCCGTTCCTGACCCGTTCGTAGCCGTTCCTGACCCGTTCGTAGCCGTTCTTGACCCGTTCGTAGCCGTTCCTGACCCGTTCTTGAGCCGTTCCTGACCCGTTCTTGAGCCGTTCTTGAGCCGTTCTTGTGTTGTTTACTTCCGTTCTTGACCCATTCGAAAATCGTTCTTGATTCGTTCGCTGCCTTGTTCACAGTCGTTTCTAACCCGTTCGTAGCCTTTCCTGACCCGTTCACAGCCGTTACTGACCCGTTCGCAGCCCTGCTTGAGTTGTTTGTAGCCTTGCATGTAGCCTTTAAAGACTTGTTCGTAGTCTCGTTCGCAGCCCTGCTTGAGTTGTTGGTAGCCTCGTTCGCTGTTGCTAGGCCGTTCATAGCCTCGTTCGCAGCTGTTGCTAGGCCGTTCACTACCACTCATTGTAGTTAGATAGTAGTTCGATAATCCTTCGTAGCTGTTCGATAATTGTTCGTAGCCGTTCGATAACCCTTCGTAGATGTTCGATAACCGCTCGATAGCCGCTCCTAACCCGTTCACTGCTGCTCATTCAGGTTAGATAAATACACTTCTGGTACATTTGTAAGAATATTCCACAACGCGGGTCGTACTTGTTGGAGATCACATGGGAGCGTAATCCAGCTGGACCGTGAGATGTCTCACGCCGCCCGCTTGGAAAATCTTTTGCGTCGTCATCACGACAGATTTGGGATCCACCTCTCTGGCTACCTCCAACTTCAGACATCCGACGTACACGTCCGAGCACAGTGTCCAGAAGTGCGGCTCCTGTACGCTATATACCCCAGGTATCTGCGTCACCTTGTTGTAACACTGCGGTAGAATGTGATCCAGAGCTACCGGCTGTCTCTGCATGAGTATCTCCCATGATTCCTTCATCAACGAGATTACACTTAACACTATCAATATTGCTATGAGCATGGAGCAAATCGGATCGGCGATCATCCAGCCGAACATTTGCATCAGCACAGCTGATATGATGACGCCCACGGAGCCGAGAGTATCCGCGAGTATGTGCAGAAATACGCCCTTCATGATTTGCGAGTTTGTCCCAGTGAAGGACATCTCGACCTCGACGTGATGGTCGTAATCGTGATTGAGGAGAGAATAGTGATTATTTAGATAGCCGTTTCTGAGTTAGCGTTAGCCGCGCGTTGAAGTTCGTTTATCACAATCTGTATTGCCCGCACATCCTTCTCGAACGAAGTCAGCTTCTCATCTGATTCTTTCTGTTGATTCATCAATCTTTTAACGCAGGATTCCACATACAGTTTGTTGACGGCATCGGTGTCAGCCTCAGGTTGCGCTACACGACGAATCTTCCTCGACCTTGCGTCATAGTCCGTAACGACGCGACACAGAGCGTTTTCGTGCACATAACTTTTCACCAATCTATCCCAAGAACCGCTTGTGCCGGTTGCATCATTTCTTGGTTCGAATAATCCAAATTTGTTGATAGGCATTTTTTTCCACCGATGAGTGACGCTGATCGACTGATTAGATTTGTCGAGATACCATTCAATTTATAATAATGCCTGCTTCGCGAAGTTCCTCGATGATCGACACGATCTCATTGTCGTGAGCGTTGTGGCCAGCTCGGCGCGAAGCGTCCAGCAATCGTACCCGATCCACTAGCTCGTTGGGGTCATCCCAGTGTATGTAATCGATCTTATTGTCGGTTAGCGCCATCGCGTGAGGCATGAATACTCCCTTTCCAGATTTTTTCTTTTCAATCGATATCAATGGTGCGATTATATGTTTGTACTTGTATCCCCTGTTGCTTCGTAATTGGCCTTGTGTGTCATAATTGCGTTTATGCGCGTTCGTCGCCAATAATATACTCTTGTATTTACGCATATCACCCTCCGTGTAAATGTCATCATCGGGAATTCTCTTGAAGATCAATTCGTATAATCCTGATGTACCAATGTACCTCACTTCATCTATAATTATAGAGTCATATTTGTCAATGTCGAATCGTTTGTTACCGAGACGCATTTCATCCTTGTCGAAATAGACACCGTACACGTGATCGATTTTCCTTTCTTTGTCGCCACCGAGGAGAGTGCTCATGTACTCTTGTCCCAGTGGTCCCAAGTGCTTTCGCAACATTTCTTGACCTTCCAGCGTTTGTAATGTGTTTCGAACAAACGATGTTTCGAGCGTGCTGCCCGAGGTTTCGAAAACATTTTCGTTTGCGAGTGTTTCGGGTATCATAGGTTGTATGATTCTCGTTGTCGCGAACGGTGTAGAGCTTATCATCGGTTCATCCAATAAAGCATTCGATGTACGCGGTGTCGATGAGCGATTCGGGTTTGACCGTTTCCTCTTTTTCGGTGTCGCATCATCCTTCTCCTCTTCCTCCTCTTCCTCCTCCTCCTCCTTGTACCGCTTGATGGGTAAGATTTTAATCTTTGCGGTACTTTCCGGCTCGTTTTTCACCGCGATCGAGTTGTCGACAATCTTTTGTAGCGGCTCAATAATAGGTCTAAAATGGGTCTTGACCGCGATATCGTCATCGATCTTACCGATCTTCAAAGCGCGATGTTTCTTGCGGATTGCTTCACTCGTTTTCGCAATCTCCTTCGCTATCTTTTCACGTTCGCGAATATTATCGTTCTCAGCCATGTCGGTAGAGTGTCGAACGCTCGTGTTTCACCTCTCTCGACAGAACATCGGCAACGACTAATTGTTTTGCGGTATCGCGAACACGTTAAATCCGTTTCTGTATCGGCCGTTCGTAAGCGAGCTATCCTTATCTATCACTAGAAATCCATACTTTTGCTGCCAACAAGTACGACATAATTCACTGAAATCCTCGTATGACATGTCAGTATTCACGTGATCATTGTACACATGTTTCAAGTTGGTACCGTCCTGTTTAAACAAGATTAGCAGGTTTGCGTTGTCGCGTA
The DNA here is from genome assembly GCF_030444845.1 of Prenolepis imparis. Classification (NCBI taxonomy): domain Eukaryota; kingdom Metazoa; phylum Arthropoda; class Insecta; order Hymenoptera; family Formicidae; genus Prenolepis; species Prenolepis imparis. The sequence goes on from NW_028141177.1 coordinate 339,835, forward strand.
TAAGATGTTTCGGTATTCTTGCGTATGTCTGACAGAGATAGAAGCAGTCGACGTTCGAGTGGCGTCCCATTGAAAAGTATTCTCTTATCGTATTTTGTTTGTCACACGCCACGTCATCGAAAACGAAAATCGAGTTTGGACATGCTTCGCTCGGTGGAATGACGTCACTGTTATTGGAGAATGTAAAATAGCCGATTTCATCGATCGACGTCAACAAATTCTCCAGATACCGATATTTTAGCTGTTGCAGCGACTTTGAGTACACGTACACGTTTTCAAAGCGGACGCCGTGCGGGCTTTCTATCAAACTAATCAACACGTTAGTTTTACCGCAATTCGAGGGGCCGCAAACGATCGCGCGTATAGTAGTCGGCAGTATCGTACCGTTTCTACGCATCTCCGCGTTGTCCCCCATCGATCGTAATCTGGCGTCGTAATTCGTCACGCGTATCGCGAAAGGTTGTCGCATGAATCTCATTTTCCCACTCCCCGATTGAATCGAACGCTTGCCTATTTATAGCTGCGCGGAACCACGAATCGCTCAGTAACGAAAAAATGTTTGTCTTGCTATCAAGTCCTTACGATATTTGTAATTTGAGCGCCGAACAGCTACAATTTGTGTCGAAAACAGTTTTATTGCGAATGTGTGGCAATTACGTCCACTGCGTGTGGGACAAGCTTCCGGAACATATAAAGGCGGATTTGGAGGTTCAAACTTATCGCCGCTGTTTCGAACATTACAATCGACCGTGGCAGCAGACGCACATCGACGGTCCAGCGCCGATGATAAAGGATTGCATCGAGTCAACGAAAATAGGTAGAGGCCTATTAAATCTCGCGATAAACGCACTTCCGATCGAATTCCATATCCCCGGCTATCAGTTTTGCGGTCCGGGCACGCGACTACAAAAGCGATTAGCCAGAGGCGATCGAGGTATCAACCCATTGGACGCAGCGTGCCGTGAACACGATATAGCGTACTCTCGAAGCAACGATCTCATCGAGAGACACGCGGCAGATAGGATACTCGCCAAGGAAGCGCAAACTCGCATCGTTGCGAGAGATTCGACTCTCGGTGAGAGAGCCGCCGCCACAGCTGTCTGGGCAGCGATGAAAGCCAAGACGAAGTTCGGTATGGGCCTGAAGACGACAAAGACGAAGACGAAGAAAAAGATGGCGAAGAAGCGAATACTTCCGGTAGCGAAACGTGGGGGTGTATTGCCGATTCTACCAATGTTGGGCGCGCTCGGATCTCTGGTCGGTGGAGCGGCTGGTGTAGCAAAGATGGTGAACGACGGAAAAGCCGCACAACGTCAGTTGCAAGAGATGCTACGTCACAATCGCGCCATGGAAGGTCACGGATTGTATCTCGCTCCATACAAACGCGGACGAGGAGTTTCAACGAGAAAAAAGGGGAAAAAAAAAACGTCAAAGAGACGCTAAAAATGCCACAGGGCGTAACTACCAACATACAATTGCTACAACTGGCAAAACGTATGCACATTCCGTATTTTAGAGGTGTTTTCATGCGTGATTCATTACCGATCGGTGGTATATATCGAAACGAGAGCGGCATCGTAAATTTGGATAACGCTAAAGGATCGGGTACTCATTGGGTAGCGTATGCAAAGAGGGGGAATCGCGCTATATATTTTGACAGTTTCGGCAATCTTCGACCGCCGAATGAATTGGTGCGATATTTAAATGTGACAAAGATACAATACAATTACGCACCTGTTCAAACTTACAATCAAAGCATCTGTGGACAATTGTGCTTACAGTTTCTCCGAGCGGTCGATGCATGTGAATTTAAAGACTGACATCGCGCTATTTAACTCAGTATTCGTTAAACAGTTTTGCCGATATGTCTATGACATTCACACTGACCGGGAAGAGTAGTGTTCTCGCGGCAAACTACTTTCCCGCCGTAGATTTGAGCGACGATGAATACGAGCTAGGTCTAGCGGATTTTGAGACTTATCACACGATATCGAACGTGAATTCCTCGAATAATAAATTTTACTTTGGCAAAGATGACGCGGAAATTACGATTCCCGAGGGATCGTACGAGCTGCAAGCGATACATGAGTTTTTGAAACATGCAATTTTACGAAAACGTCCGCGACATGCTGTTCATGACGATGATAAAAAACACGCTGACACCACGCATTCGGACGAATGACGACGGTGACTTTGAAGATGGAGAATATCCAATAGTGCTCCGCGCTAATTATAATACGATGAGGAGCGAGATCAAATGCGCCTACAGAATGAATTTTAGCAAGCCTAACAACATTGGATCGCTGCTGGGATTCTCGAACCGTATACTGCAGCCGCGAAAATGGTATAAGTCGGACATGCCGATTAATATTATCAACGTGAACATTATCCGCGTAGAATGTAATGTGACCGCGGGCGCGTACAGCAACGGCAAACTCGTTCATACGATACATGAATTTTCACCGAGGGTACCACCAGGATATAAGATATCGGAAACACCTGCGCACATCATTTACTTGCCGATCATCGTGCGGAGCATTACGGATTTAACGTTACGCGTTGTCGACCAGGACAGACGATTACAGGACAAACTGCTCAGTTGTTTTGCAACGACTATCCATTCAGATGCTAATCTTTGACATGGTGGACACCATGGTGCAAAATAATCAACGATCCATATAATTTTACTTTTCTTTTTCGCCAGTGTACGATAAAAGTTTTCCGACGTTAATTCTATAACTGTATTAAACCAAAACATAACATGAAATAAGAAGAAATGAAAAACACAAAACACAAAATACATATTATCTCTTACGCGATGGATTTCTCTTCTCATTAATGAATTGGATAATATTCCCAGCTATTTTTGAGGATGTAAATTGATATATACTGCTGCCATTTAGAAGCATTGCAGTAGGATAAAACTGTATATTATGACGATGACATAACATAGTGTGAACGCTACAATCAATGGTACCAAAACGAACTATTGATGCATCAAATTCTAATGATGCTCTGCGAAGTTCCGACAGAAACTGTATACAAGGTGTACACCATGGTAAATACCAATCTAAGAACCACACTTCATTCTCTGTAACATTTTGTTACAATTACAATTAGTTGTTACAATTAATGTTGAAAAATTTTGCAAAAAAAAATAGTATGCGTTTATAATACGTACTACTATCTCTTTGTAATATCAATGACGCTTCTTCTGCAGAGAGCGCCTTAACGTTTATAGTTTTCACACTAATCCGTATAAACTTGATGATATCAAGACTGTTAGTAACTTTTTCGTGATTCAATTCAAATGCTCCACCTGGCTTAAGCATGCCCCAAATTGGATAACGATTGATGCCTAATTTATCACAAAACTGTTCATTTCTAAGACAATTTATTTTACCTGTAAAGATATACCACATATTATGTAAAAATATTTTACAGTAAATTCTTCTGTAAACTTATACATGCATGCCTTTACCTAGATTAACACCACTGATTGATAATTTTTTTATTTGCAGATTTAAATATTTAAGATTTACTGTGTCATTAATTTGAAAACATATAAGCCAAGCAGCATTAAACTCTGTTCTCTTAATAATCTGCAAATTATATTAGATACATCTGATTAATACAAATTTGAAAAAAAAACAGGAATTGTATATTTATAAAAGGACTAACAAAATAATACTTACATCAAACTCATTGTCAGTCAGCTCTCCTAAATCTGGCAATTGTTCCAAATTTTTTTCTATTAATTCGTTTATATCAGATATATTATTAAAGAATACAGATTTCCAAGAAGGTACATCATGTATTGGTAGATAGATCGCGTGTGTATTGCAAAACATCTCTTCAAGACTATCATTCTCGATTGTAAATACTTTTACATCAACTAACTTATCCTGAAAAAACGGTACACATATATTATTTAGAATATATAGAATTAAAATTAATATAGAATAAATACAGTATTTTGATAAAAGATTTTTTAAAGAAAATAAATGTTTTGTATAAATAATGTGATATTCACCAATTTTGCTGCTACTATAAGTCTTTCATCAGAAGTAAAACAGTTTTGCTCACAGCATAGAAAAATTAGTGTAGGTCTTTGGGTAACAATCTTGTTCCGTAAAAACAACTTCCATTGTGCTCGACTTATTTCAGGTATGTAAATATTTAATTTATCTAATGCGAATCGCATAATGGCTTCCTGTGAATTTTCTCCTGTATAATGTACTCCATGGTGTGAATTCTGTAAAACAGAAATGAGTTATAGTATTTCATCTTACTGATATGTTCCATATATATATGAAAAGAAAAAAATATCTAAAATTATATGTAAAATCTATTTTCTAAGAAAAATTGATATATAGACAAATTAGGCATCTTCTCTCTCTTTTGATCTGTTTCTCCCTCCTTCTCTCTCTTCTTTTTTCTGTGTGTGTGTATACCTTTTTATAATAAATCAGTGTAGGATAGGATTCCTATTCGAAGACATAGTTGCCTCTCATTTGCACAGTCCACTGATGCAATTTTCATAATGCCATCGAGTATCTTAGCAACTTTTGTCCAAGTTGGTGCTAGGTGAACACAATGACTGCAGAACGGAGAATAGAAATTTACAAACCAACTTGAATCAGAATTCATAACACTCTCAACTATAAAAAAAAATATATATATATATATAAAATATTAATATTTAATTGGCTTTAATTATTTCTTAATATTTATACATATTTATACACATTTATTATAAATATAATAATCTTAATATAATTATAAATTTAATAACCATAATAATTCTTTAATAAGAAGCAAAAAAATTATAAATATATACTCACAATAATCATTTTCGTGCAAATTAATAATATATAAATCATGATCATATATAAAACTGTTTTGATAGGCCGAATTCCATGATTGAGTTTGTTTTTTATTAAAGTTTTCTCCATAAAGATCGTATTTTTTTCTTAAATCATTATCCTTCAATACCTCATAAGCTGTTGTTAATCGAATAAACTTGTCATGAGCATTTGGATCATCCTGAAATATTAGAGCAATGTTAGCAGTATTTTAGACAATAATGATTGATTATATTATTTATGTATAATGTATAATAATTAATATACAATATTTTTATCAGGATGCTGAACAATAGCCAACTTCTTAAAAGCCCTTCGGATTTCATCCTGACTAGCTGATCTGTTTATACCAAGTATTTCATAATAGTCTTCTCCTTGTATTAAAGGAATAATAACAAAGAGAATAAAGGTAACTTGATACCTGTAATTATTTTAAAATTTTTAAATTACAATTACAAATATATATACATAATAATTATATATGTTGTGATTGAGTATATCATAATGTAAAACTAAATTTTATTCTGTGTGTTTTGCAATTAAATTAATTATTTAATTCAAAACAATGAAATTTTATGTAAAAATTATCAGTAATTGATTAAAAATCAAACAATTCACAGAAAACTGAGTACAATATATACAATGTGTACTTACATTTCTATAAAGTTTTATTACAATTAAAATTAAACTATTGCTCTTGACAATGTGATTTAATACTTCACTATCAAGCCGAAACAGTATAGTTCGTAATTCTACGTATCCTTATAACTCTTATAACTACCCACGCTTTCCTCATAATGATTTTGTCACACATTTTACTATATTTGGATCAAACATCAAACAACAGTCCTTAACCTTTCAATTTTCGTTTGCAGAAAAAAAGAAAATATTTATGGTTGTCTCACAAATATAATCAAAGATATTTTTAATATTGTACAAATATAATATAATAAAATTAACCTGAACATAAACTTGTTTACAAACATAATACATATTTGTATACTCTTTGTTCTCTAACATTATTTATAAATAATATTTATAAATTATATTCTATATATTTTTCATAATTCTTTAATCTAAGTGTTATATTTCTGATAATTAATTTTACATAGTAATTACATTACATTTTTATATACAAATCTCTTTTTGCGTACGCAAATGGATTTGTTTAAATCAGGGTTGGCATGTTTTAAACAATTTGTTTAAAACTGTTTGATTAAAACATGTTTAAAACAGTGGACACTGTTTTAAACATTTTTGTTTTAAACAGTTTTAAACTACTGTTTAAAACTGTTTAAAACATTGCAATTAAAACATATGATTATTTGAAAAAGAAACTGTAAAGAAAAACAAAAACAAACAAAAACTAATAGACGTGCAAAACTAATGTTGCAAAAAGGTTTTTGTTTTAATTTTTTTAGTTTTTTATCTATATTTATATGTAACATATAGATATAAAAATATAAATATAAATAATGAAATAAAAATAATAAGATAAGTATTAAGTTTAACAGAATATTTATTTTTGGACATTAAATATATTAAGTAACAATCAATATAATTGAATATATTAAAGACTACTTATAAATTATAAAGCTATCTGCACAAACTATTAAAATCTAAATTATAACACATTGCATTTTACATTTTATCTATTGCAAATAATTAAATAATGTTATTCCTTTAACTAAAAAAATAATAAACATTTAAGTACGAAAAAATGAACGGTAACAATAACATATTGAAATTGGGAATTGCATTGCAGTCATTGCATATTGGGTATTTTTTTAATACCTACTTTTATAAATTTAATTAAAATTAATAACTCAAAATAAAATAAAGAATATATAATTTTATATATTAATAAAGAATTATTACTCAACTAACAATAAGTCAAACGTTACAGTATTAACATTTTCTTTTAACGCAAGCCACCATGTTATCGGTTTAACATTTTTAATGGATTCCTCAGAAAAAAGACGCGAGTGGTCGAACATTACATTACGATTACGGTTACATTACATTACGATTACACAGATCAAAGCTATCAAGTGTTTTTTTTGCTTGTTTAAAACATGTTTTTTTTGTTTAAAACATGTTTTTTTCTTACTTTACTTAAAAACACGTATAAAATAAAAAAAACATGTTTTAAACAAAAAAATCAATGTTTTTTGTTTAAAATGAAAAAAACAAGTTTTTTGTTTAAAATGAAAAAAACAAGTTTTTTGCCAACCCTGGTTTAAATTAAGATTCAGGAAGTAATATTTGAAAATGCTATATTTTCGCGGGATATGTCACGTGACATTCTGGTGTCTCCCGAACAATCCCATCTCCCTAAGGTCTCTTTTCGCGAGGCAACAGAATCCGTGCCTACTTTCGATGGGTATAACGTATCGCTAGGACAATTTACCCGGGCATGCCGTCGCGCGAGAGAAATAATCCCTTCAAGTTCGGAACGCAATCTTACCAAGCTTTTGGTCAACAAACTCCGCGGACGCGCCTACTATGCCATCGAGGACGAACCCTGCGAGAGCGTTACACAATTGATCGACTTATTAAACATCGCTTTCGGCTCAAAAACTATCGACCAATATCAAGGGGAACTCAAGTGGCGCTGCGTCACGTGGTCGCGCGGCGGTCGGAATTCGGCGGCGCGGAGTGGGGGTGAGTGGTGGGGGGTGCGCCGTGCGCCGCACGGCGCACCCCCCACCACTCACCCCCACTCCGCGCCGCCGAATTCCGACCGCCGCGCGACCACAGATTAATAGACAGATAGCCAAAGACCTGGATGAAGGCGAGACCGGCATTTCTCACTGATTTCAGCGCCATATCGTAGTAGTGGCCAATGCAGTAACTATTAACTACATTCCCAAGAAATAAGTCATTTTCGAAGTCAAAAGTCGCGTCGTTAATACGACGGTAATAGTAGTAATTGTGGGATCCCAGGTTCAAAACTTGGGATGGCATAATTTTTTTTTGTTTTTTATTATTTTATATGTATTATTTATTACGTAGCATAAATATTCGGCATATATTTATTGTTTTTTAGATACGCATATATCTTCTTATATATTTAAAATGTATAAAATAATCATAATATAAATAAAATATTTTTACAGAGAAATATTTTTAGAAATATTTTTACTTTTTAAAAATTTATACATTTTTTAAATTTTCTTAAATAATCTAATAATGTTAGAGTACACACTTTTCATAACTTACGGAAAACATTCGGATTAAAAATTTAAAAAATGTATGAATTTTTAAAAAATTAAAATATTTCTAAAAATATTTCTCTGTAAAAATATTTTATTTATATTATGATTATTTTATACATTTTAAATATATAAGAAGGTATATGCGTATCTAAAAAACAATAAATATATGCCGAATATTTATGTCTACGTAATAAATAATACATATAACATATACATAAAAAATAATAAAAAACAAAAAAAAGTTATTTCATTCCAAGTTTTGAACCTTGGATCGATCCCCACAGTTACTACTCTCGTGTTCTCCCGCTGCGCCAGCGGTACTAATCAAAACTGTGTCTTTCTTTAGGCCTTATAACAAACATGAAAATTTCTCTAAATATCCAATATAAAAAAAAAAATATTACTTACAAGGCGCATTGGACGAAAAGCTCGAATACGGATCAACTTAAATTCAATACAGATATAAAAAAGGAGATCAAAATCGGTAAAGAGTCAACCGCGATCTCTCCTTGAAAGCAGAGAGAAACCTGAGAGCGGCCACCGCGATCTAGCGGACGTGTGGCGTTCCTGTTCCGATTCCTGCCTTATTTTAGAAACTTTTATTGTTACCAACCTCATTCAATTTATTTGTTACTATCTTCTAGTTATATATTAACTAGCGTTTCCTCAAAGCTTTTATAATTCGGACCGCGCTTCGCGCGGTTCTCATAAAGCCTTTATAAAACCTGATTTAACACAAAAGATTAATTGTTCTGTCTGTATTACCGCGAACTACTTCCATATTTTTGGACCGATTTTCACGAAATTTATATCAAATGTTGCAAATTTTTCGAAGATGACTACTATTATTTTTTTTTCACTCCCTGATATTGTATTTTGCGTCTTGTTTTGCATAAACTTAAATATTTATAATTAAAATTTTGTTTGCTTATATTAATTTTTTTTGTTATTTTAATTTCCACACAATTTAATATGTTTTAAATCTGAAACATTAGTTTAGTAAATATATATACATACAAATTTTTTTTTTTTTATTATTTAATTATTATACCAATTTTTTTTCTTTACTCAAATATTTTTTGATTACGTCTAATGTACCCACCGCTAACCCGCTATTATTAGCTCTCATACAATTTCATAATTCTTCAATTTACAAAATTTCTCTGTATATTACATTTTTTGTAAAACATTTTTCACTTCCTTCAATTAGATGTCCTTCATTGCTAAATTCATCAATTTTAATTTTTACACTTTCCCTTTTGGTTGCTCTAGTAAATGCCACATAAAGTTGACCATGAGCAAATACAGGATGTGGCAAATAAATCCCAATTTTTTCTAAACTCTGTCCTTGTGATTTATTTATTGTCATAGCAAATGATACTCGAATAGGAAACTGTCTTCGTTTAATTTAAATGGCAATTCCAAATCACTTGTAATTAAATCTATCCTTGGAATGATGACAATCTGTCCTCGAGCAGGACCAGTTAGAACCTCCGCATAAATTAGATTATTTTTCAAATTAGTTACAATAAATCTTGTTCCATTACAAAGTCCTTTCTTAGTATTTAAATTTCTTAATAGGATTATTATAGCACTGACTTTTATTTTAAGTCGATGAACTGGCATTCCAGAAGGTGTCAGAGAGTTCAAAAACTCAGTTGGAAAATTTAATTGCTCCTGTGGATCATCACTTACAATAAAGTCAATTGAGAGATATTCCTTTTCCTCTCCTTCCATTTGACAAAGGATTGTGTCATTAATTTTAAAAGTATCCTCATTTTTAGGACAAAGTATCGCTCGATCTGTATTTTCTCTAATCCGTTCCATGGTGATTCTATCACCAAAAATTTCATTAATAAGAGATTCTTTTGATATAAAATCTTTGGGGATTTCAATTTAAAGACCATAGCTATTTCATTTGCTTGTGGAGCATTGTATCTTCTTTGATCTTGTTGAGGATTTTTTCTAAAGGACAACATTAAATTTATGGTTTTATTTCCTATCGGATTAAGATCTTGTTCAACCTGATGCATCATCTTGAATGTTTTTGCAAATTCATTGCATTGAACCATAAAACTTGACAACTCTTTCATTATTTCTGAATCACATTCCTTATTAGCTTTGTTATTCATTCTATGATTTACAGCTTCTTCTGTATCTAAAAAGTAAAGCTGTGCAAATCGCGGAGCTTGCCCATCCGCTGGGCGCATTGCTGTTGAAGTTAAATGATGATATTGCCCATGAATCTTTAAGCAATAAGGAGCATTGTTCACAACATCCAATGGATTTCTATTTCCCGGCGCACCCATTGAAGCCATAGCTAAAGCGCTGTCATATGATTCATTTAAATTTTTTGATTTATAATCATTTCCATTATATAATTTTTTAAGAAAATCAGGACAATTTATTGGCTTTAATTGAAGCTTGCCTTTTTGACAACAATATATAAATTTTCCATCTTTAGATTTTTCACATGCAAAGTTTAACGATTTGCAAAATTGGCATTCTACATTCATTTGGCCAAGTGTATAAACTGGCACATTTATTTCATGGTCCTTGGCAATTAGCGCAATGTAATGATTTAATTGTTTAGCTTTTTGTCTTCCTTGAGCATGTCTCTGGGCATCAGCTTCAAGTTGTTGAGACCTTGCGTCATCATTTTCGTCGGCCCTCTGCTGAGCATGTCTCTGGGCATCAGCTTCAAGTTGTTGAGACCTTGCGTCATCATTTTCGTCGGCCCTCTGCTGAGCATGTCTCTGGGCATCAGCTTCGAGTCGTTGAGACTTTGCGTCATCATTTTCGTGGGTCCTTTGCTGAGCATGTCTCTGAGCATCAGCTTCGAGTCGTTGAGACCTTGCGTTATCATTTTCATTGATCCTCTCCTGAGAATTTCTTTGAACATTAGCTTCAAGTCGTTGAGACCTTTCCTCAAAACTCTCAATTATTCGTATTTGTCGTAAGCGCTTGCTTTCGCGACTCACTTTATACAAATTTCCGCCTTTTCTCTTTTGAGGCATACTTGTCTACATCGTACCGTATACGACGTATACGGTATATTATACGAATGGAAATATACGTAGGTATATTATACGAATTGTTAAATAACAATAGAGTATTTTTTAAATATGTATAATAGTAATTTTTGAATATATATGTTCTCAAATATATGTTATTGCCTAATTTTAAATAAAAAAATTATATCTATCTATATATATCTATATAAGTGCCGTAATAATTATATTTATATTATTCTATATATATAAAATATTATTTGTCTTTCTGTATGACCAAGAATTATTTATTCATTAGTTCATCGATTTTCTTGATGAATCTTTTCTTTTTCGTGCTTATTATGTTTTATATTAATTCTTTATATAGGCACACAGCAGCTTTTTTTATAGGCGCACCGCAGCCTTTTTTTATATGCGCACAACAACCTTTTTTTATAAACGCACAGCAGCCTTTTTTTATAGGCACACAGCAGCCTCTTTTTATAGGCGCACATCAGCCTCTTTTTATAGGCGCACAGCAGCCTCTTTTTATAGGCGCACAGCAGCCTTTTTTTATAGGCGCACAGCAGCCTCTTTTTATAAGCGCACTGCAGCCTTTTATTATAGGCGCACAGCAGCCTTTTTTATAGGCGCACAGCAGCCTTTTTTTACAGGCGCACAGCAGCCTTTTTTATAGGCGTACAGCAGCCTTTTTTTACAGGCGCACAGCAGCCTTTTTATATAATTCTATATATTTTTCTATCTATCTATATCTATTTTATATAATTTTATAATATAGATTTTTATATAATTTATATAAATTTTTTTTATATAATTTTTATATAATTGAATTTTTAATATCTTAGAAATCTTTTTTTCATATAAGAAAAATATAATAAAAGTGTAATTATTAAATAATATTAATTACAAATATTTAAACACAATTATTACAAATTTCTATATATATAATTATGTAAAATATCTACCATGTCTCCCTTCACTCTCCCTCTTCAACGTTATAACTTCGTCTATTACTATTTCCTTTCTCGTAAAATTTTACACCTTCGACTCCTTCTTTGTTGTGCGGATTTTATTTATTATAACATTTTCTATTTTATTTGACCTATCCATTATGACATTTAACGTAATTTAATTTGAAACCAGCAATTTATTATAGATAAATTTATTAAATGACTCACGTTAAAAAATCGAAACTCATCCCTAAGGTGTGATTTTTACAAAATTACACCAAGAAGTAATTTTTGAAAAATTTGTGTATGTGTTTTTGCATATGTGTGCAATTCGTGTAAATAAACCTTTAATTTGTATGCCTTGACTATAGTAACATTTATCTTCAATATTATTATTTTATGCGTACCACATTTCTTTCAACTGTTCTTTGTAGTTAATGTCACACATCTCTAATTACTACGTATAATTGTATAAATCGGCTTCTAATTAATCAAGATGTCTAAAGAGATAAACGAAAATGCGTGCAACACCAGTGAGCATAATGTAAGTAAATTTTAATTTCAAAGAGAGACAGAGAGAGATAAATAGATAGATAGAGAGAGAGAGAGAGAGAGAGAGAGAGAGAGAGAGAGAGAGAGAGAGAGAGAGAGAGAGAGAGAGAAAGATAGAAAGAGATAATATGGTTAGGTTAGGTATATATCTTCTTTCCCTTTAGCCTCCTTCTTCCTCTCTCTCTCTCTCCCGCCACAAAACATAACAAAAATTTATTTACATAAATAAATAATTATTTATTTATATAAATAATTTATTATTAATATTATTAATATTATTTTTTTATTATTAATTTATTATTAAATAAATATTTTATTGTTATTAATATTATAAATATTATTTTTTTAATTATTTATTTATTAGTTTTTTAGTTTTATTATTGTTTGTTATTTTTATTATTTATGATGTTATCACCCACCCAAGCAATCACATATTTATTAACCAATGTTTTCGAAATTGGTAGTAAAATTTTCGATATTTTTAAGGAATGACCATTATGGTTATTTTAAAGTTTTGCCCACCCACGCAACCACCCACGCACCCACCTACGCAATCATATATTTTTTCATCTATTTGCATGAAATTGGTAACAAAATTTATCAAATTTTGCTAATTATTCGGGGATGGCTACTATATGTGATTTTTTTTGTTTTACACCTTCACCCACGCACCCACCCAAGCAATCACATATTTGTTAACCGATATTTTCGAAATTGGTAGTCAAATTTTCGATATTTTTAAGCGATGACCATTATGGTTATTTTAAAGTTTTGCCCACCCACGCAACCACCCACGCACCCACCTACGCAATCATATATTTTTTCATCTATTTGCATGAAATTGGTAACAAAATTTATCAAATTTTTCGGGGATGGCTATTATATGTGATTTTTTTTAACAAACCCTCGCAACCACCCACGCACCCACCCACGTACTAATACATTTGTTCGCTGATTTTCACGAAATTGGTGAACGATTCGAAATTGGTATTAAAATTTTCAAATTTTTAATTTTTTAAGTTTTGCTAACCCACGCAACCACCCACACACCCACCCACGCACTCATAAATTTGTTAACCGATTTTCACGAAATTGGTACCAAAATTTCGAAAATTATTCGGGGATGAATATTATATGTGATTTTTTTAGTTTTGTCTACTTACGCACCCATCCACGCATCCACACACGCATTCACACATTTATTAAACGATTTTCACTAAATTGGTACTAAAATTTCGCAAATTTTTCAAAGATGGTTACTGTATGTGATTTTTTTTTGTCTACATACGCACCCACCAACGCACCCACTCACGCATTTACAAATTTATTGACCGATTTTCAAGAAATTGGTAGCAAAATTTAGCAAATTTATTAGAGATGGCTACTATGTGGTTTTTTTTAATTTTACACCCCAACTCACCCACCCACGCATCTTCTCACGCGCGTGCGCATTTAAAAAATGTTATTTTATGTTAAAAAACTTTGTAGTTATAAAAGAGAAACATATAATTTTAATAAAATCATCTTTTGGTAGTGGCGTGATTGTTAAAGGGTGTTATTAAGTAAGAGCATTTATTTATTAATGTATTGTTTTTTTTAAATCGTAAAAATTTTTAATTCATTAAAAGCATATTTATTATTTTTAAAATATTCGTTAAATTTTTTTAATAGTTTTAATGCCCTTTTTCAATCTTGTAAGGTTTTAATTCATACATTGTATGAAAATAGTCAACGATTAGTTCGCGAAATAGGTCAAAATTTTTTAATTCAAAAAGCGTTAGAATCTATTATTGATTTAAATATAGAAGATGAACACAATTTTCAAGACATAAATAATATATATGTTGGATCGGAATGTGAGATTTTTTTAGAAGCACTACCTTCAGAATGCACGCGAGAAATTAAATTAAATTGTTTAAAATTTTACGTAACTGCTGTTCGCGAAATGTTAAAACGATTACCGTATAGAGATACTGTTTTCCAACAATTAATGTTTTTACAGCCGAAAATTGCTCTTCATGACGAAGCTAGAGTCCAATTTAAAGATTTAACTTTTATTGCAACGCGTATATTAGAACATATTGAAATTACAAAATTAGCTTTTGAGTGGAGAATTTTGCCGTCCGTTTTTAATAACGAAGAAAAAGTAGAGTTAGCTTCTTTAGAGATCAATTCTATGTGGCAGAAAATATTAGAATTTAAAAATTTTGATGGAGAAAAAATGTTTCCAAATTTAGAGTTATTAGTCGAAGCAGTTCTTTCTTTTCCTCACTCTAATGCAGAAGCGGAACGAATATTTTCAATAGTTACCGATATTAAAAATAAAAAAAGTAATAGATTATCAAATGAAACTGTTTCCGCGATGTGTACAATACGATCGAGTTTTCAAGCTGAAGACATTAATGGTACAAATTTTGAAATTGATTCCGGACATTTAAAATTACACAATCCGCAAAATTTATATGGAAAATAAAATAATAATCTAGCCAAAATGACTTTTATGTATGTTAATTATATATTCTAATTTATGTTAATAATTTTTTATTATAATTGAATATTATGATACATATTTAATATATATCTGTGATAATATAGAAGTACCTGAATATTATGCATTATTATTTTTGTTTATTATAATGATTTTAATTTAAGAAAAATGTGCAATTTTTATAATTTTGTAATTAATAAATACTGTGCAATATTTTTTAAAATTATTCATCAATGCTGTGTAATATTATTTTAGTTTTTTGTTATTTAATATTTTCATTTAAGATAAAATGTTATTTTTATAATTTTATAATTAATAATTATAATTTTTGTTTATTAATGAATACTGGTAAGGTTTTTGGCAGTTTTCCTTACCCTTGCAACAAATGTTGGTATTCTTTGAAGTTTCTGCCAAATTAAAGATTTTTATTTTATTGATGTAAAAAGTGTTTTATTTAATGATATCACCTTTTTCCCTTCCTTTTTATTTTTTATTATAATTAATATTTATAAAATAATTAAATTTTAAATATTTTTTAAAATATATACGTATACGTATGTTTTATTTTTTAATATATTTAAAAAAATTTTTTTAATACTCTAAATTCTAAATGTAACTGGGGGGGTAACGGTGCCTCTTTTCCCTAGTACAAGATACTTCACTGATGCCGCGTGCTCGCACATGCGCGGCCAGCCGGTCCCTAATCGGAACAATGGTAAGTTACACGCTGAGCAAAGTATTCCGATTGGTAAGTTACCGATTACGAGCAAATGTTTGGCAATGTTCAACCATTCGTTTCGAGCAGTACCGCGTAAGCGCATATGACAATCTACGCAAAGGGCGGCATTTGTTTCTTTATTAATAAACCCGACTGATATTTGGCAGTAAGGGGTTCCCTGTTCAATAGGCTCTTCTTCCTCTTCGGGAAGAGGCAAGATGTACGGAGCGGTGAGGTACTGAGGCCTTATTGGGCACATGGGTGAATTATTTAAATAAATGGAATTAAATAAAGGAATAAAACGTTCGCGTTATTTTATTCGGAATTCTAGAATATTCATTGAGTGTGCTACGTTAGCTTAGTTTGCAAAAGAGAAATCGTCGAGACCCCTTTTTTTTATCAAGGGTCTAAGGGTCAGTTTTATGACCCTAGGCAAAAAACAGAGTTTCACTTTTATGGCCGTTGGAAAACGCAGTTTTCCAAGAGTCTTTACGAATATTCTAGAGACCACGTGTAAAGTTATATTTCAAATTTCGTAGAAAATATTAATTTTAAATATGTTTAAACAATAATTATACACGCACGTATGTGTTTGAAATTATTTTGATAATTTGGCTATTTGTGACGGCAAATAGTCTTATCCTTTAGTATTAGAATCTTAGCGTTGAATTTTATTATTTATTTCAATTGTTCATAATAGTTGAGATTTACCTTAGTTGATCTCTAGGGGGTGGTTCCCCGATGCTCTGGAATAGGCGCGTCGTAATGGGTGTGCAGGATGTCCGCCATGATTTGCAAGTACCGGGTGCGACGAGGATCGTTGTCCGGGATGTCGTCTCTCGGAATACGAGCGTTCTCGATTTCGATTGGAGTCAATTGCACTGGCCACTTTCTCAGTTTAACGTCTTTATTATTAACAGCGAATGGCGCGGTTCCGTCAAATAAATTATCGTACTCCGAGTCGTTATGGTAGTAGGTGCCGATGAGATTTGAATATTCACTCGATGATGCTGGATAGTAGAGTTGCGCGGTTAAACGGCGAAGTTGGTTTTTCCTGCCTGCACGGCGTGTCTTAGGCATAATGATTTATAATATAAAACATTCTGAATATTGCGTCACTTTTACAATAAGTCGACGTGCGGCGGTCCTCACTGTCGGTTATTGTTCCAGTGCGTAACTATGAGCGGTTCGTCCTCTCAAAGTAGTCACAGAAGAATTCAGAAATTATATAATAAGAAAAGTGAAATCGTGCGGCAGCGACGAGCGGTTCGTCCTCTCTAAGTCGCAGCTTGGATTCCACTAAGAAAATTATTTATATAATAGATTTTCACTACACGTGCAGATTGGAAGAACTCGTTTTAGAATATTTTAGAAATACTAAAATCGTAATATTAGAATAGTAATAATATTAAAGCAAAATATTATATTGGAAACGCGTGAAATTGGAATTGGAATTGTTTAAAATAAATGTGGAGAATTATTATAAATGGAACACACACTTTTATTCTAAATTAACACTACACGATACACAGTTAACTAAAGTTAAAGTTTTAATACTAGAGTTAGGACTTATAATATTAGAGTTAGAATGTTAGAATTGAATTAGATTTAGAATTAGAAGAGCGTTGAAGGTATGACTGCTCTAGTCGGAGTCGCGATGTGATCTGCCGGATTTTGGGACCGCTCTGAGGTCCTTCGTTTTCGGTGGCTTGGCGCTGCGGCAGCCCGAGAGTGGGAGACGCTCGGTGTGGCGGGGGCGTTTCCCCATAGTGGGAAGTTCCTGGACGTTACGCAGCGCCTCTCTTAGTCACTAGACTGAGTTAGGCATCATGGCCGGCACTGGCGCGCTTTTCAAACAGCGCTTAGAGGACTTAGAATTTATTTCATGTGAAAGTAAAAATTGTATGTGACCGGACGTCACAATGGCTTCGAAATTATATCGAACTTAATACGCAATTTAGAACACACGCGAAAAATGATTTTGAAAAAAATTTATATAAATTGATGAATAATGCAGTATTCGGCAAACCGTTGGAAAATGTGCATAATCGGGTTGATGTAAAACTTACACATTGGGAAGGAAGATACAGTGCAGAGGCAATGATTGCGAAACCAAATTTCCACAGTAGAAGCATCTTTTCGGAAAATCTTATTGCTGTAGAATTACGTAAACTCGAAGTAAAATTTTACAAATCAATCTATGTCGGCATGTGCATACTCGACATCTCCAAAACATGTTTATACGAATTTCATGTTTATCAACAACTCCCGCGTTACTTTTGTTGCCGACGCCATGTCAGTCTTAGTCTGGCTGTCAAAACGATATTGACGTGCTACGCGACTACAGATTATATCCCAAAATATTCCTAAATTGTATTCTTCTTTGTTTTCTCTCAAGGGACGTTCATTCCATTAAACTCAATTCTGTGTAATCCTTGTCTTATTTATTTCGCGCGCGAGTGAGAGTGCTTGTGCGAGTGAGATATCTCAAGAGGCGTCTGGGGGACGCAAGATTTTGGGGACTCAGCCGGGATCAACCGTAAAGATCGCCCGAAAGAAATTCCAACGATGGCACAGAATTCTCCGAAAGCGACGCGATCTCGAACGGCTGCGAAAGACGCCGAGACGGATCCTCTACAAGCCGCGCTTCAAGAGCTCAGAGAGATGCGCGAAGAGCGAGATCGACAGCAGGCTCGTTTCGAGACTCTCCTGAGAGAGAAGGACGACCAGCTACGTCGACTAGAGCAGAGGATTCAAAGAGTTTCTTCACATCAAACACCCAATCAGCTAAGTCCTTCCAATAATAGAGATAGGGCTTGCGGCGATACGCAAAACGATTTTGGAGCTTGCGCGAGTACTGCGAGATCCGCGACAAACGCGAGTGCCGCGATAAACGCGATAAACGCGAGTGAAGTGATCGCTGACTTTCGCACGAAAACGGGTTTGAAATTAAAGCCCGATACATACGACGGGAAAGTTCCGCTGCGGGAGTTCCTCTCCCAATTCCTCCTAATCACGGTCGCGAATAAATGGGACGACAAAACAAAGACAATCTCTCTCGCCGCGAACCTTACGGGAAAAGCGCATACCGTTCTAGAAAACGTCGAGAATTTTGAGGAATTAACTTTCGCAGAATTAAAATCAAAACTAGAATTATTTTTTGGAGACGGAAATTTGACTCAAAACTATTACTCACTCTTTACCAATAGGAAACAAAAATACGGGGAAGATTTCTTTTTTATTCACGAGCGGTATACCATACACATTGTCCGCAGCGTAATCGCTCGTATCAAATTTGCGCTTTATATTCTCGTACACATCTTCACATTCGAAGTGGTATATTAGGCTGTCTGTGTCGGTGTACATTACCCTGCATCTGTCACGATACAGCGGTGACATGTACTCATGATGAAATTCGTATAAACATATTAGTAACAAAACAGCACCCGTTTACAGAATTAAAATATCTTAAAAAATGACACTATTAGCTGTAACATCAATTAACAAAATTCGGTATATTTACACCTATAAAGATACATACAAAACGGATAGCAGTACAAACGTCTGCAGACGATTACCAAACAATATTCGTTAACAGAATTAAAATATCTTAAAAAATGACACTATTAGCTGTAACATTAATTTTTAAAACTCGGTGCATTTACACCTGTAGGGATACAAACGGAAAGCGGTACAAACGTCTGCAGGCAATTACAAAACAGCATCGTATACAAAATTGAAATATCCCAAAAATGACATTATTAGCTCTAATATCAATTTTGAACATTCGATATATTTACACCTGTAGGGATACAAATGAAACGGAAAGCGATACAAACGTCTACAAACAATTACAAAACATCACGCGTTTACAGAAATAAAATTTCTCATAAAATGACATTATTAGCTGTAACATCAATTTTAAAAATTCTGTATAATTACACCTGTATGGATACGAACAAAATGGAAAGCGGTACAAACGTCTGCAGGCAATTACAAAACAGCACCCGTATGCAGAATTATTCCAAAAATGACATTATTAGCTTTAACATCAATTTTGAACATTCGGTATATTTACACCTGTAGGGGTACAAACGAAACGGAAAGCGGTACAAACGTCTGCAAACAATTACAAAACATCATCTGTTTACAGAAATAAAATTTCTCATAAAATGACATTATTCTAGCAGTAACATCAATTTTAAAAATTCTGTATAATTACACCTGTATGGATACGAACAAAGCGGTACAAATGTCTGCAGGCAATTACAAAACAGCACCCGTATGCAGAATTATCTCAAAAATGACATTATTAGCTTTAACATCAATATTGAACATTCGGTATATTTACATCTGTAGGGGTACAAACGAAACGGAAAGCGGTACAAACGTCTGTAGGCAATTACAAAACAACATTCGTTTACAGAATTAAAATATCTTAAAAAATGACACTATTAGCTCTAATATCAATTTTGAACATTCGGTATATTTACACCTATAAGTATACAAACAAAACGGAAAACAATACAAACATCTGCAGAGGGTAACAAAACAGCACCCGGTTACAGAATTAAAATTTCTCATAAAATGACATTATTCTGTAACATCAAATTTAAAAATTCTGTATAATTATACCTGTAAAGGTACAAAGCACTGACGAAACCTCCGAAGCCGACATATAACTACGCACAGGAATTAAGAGAAAGAATACGGGCTTCAAATCAACGGGCGAGAGAACATCTCAAAGATGAAAAAATTAAGGCCAAGAAATATTATGACAAGGGCACAAAAATAACGCAATTTAAAATAGGCGATAAAGTGATTCATGACGAGACACTACGAGGACGATCGAAAAAACTTGAATCTCTATGGATTGGACCGTATACCATACTAGAAAAGAATTCTGAAGTAAATTATACTATAAAAAAAGGGAGGAAAACAATACGGATACATGTAAACAAGCTCAAGCAATTTATAGAAGCATAAACTAAAAGAAAATTACCTCCCCAACAAAATAAAATAAAATAGTATAATACTCAATTGCAGAATGCTTACCTGCTGGAACAGCAAGGTAAGAGCAAGACCATATGACACGGAACGCCCATACGAAATAGAAGAATTCAATCATAACCCAGGTCTATACTTTGAAAAAATAGGACGACTACATCACACCAACGAAGCATGGAAACTCGTCATAAAATTGGATCTGGAAGCATTAACTCAAAGGTACGAGCAAATAGAAGAATATATACAACAGCATCAATTAAAATGTGAGGCACTGAAGTTTCATGTACAGTACCAACAAGACGCGTGTACCAACTTCGAGAATATCAAGAGAGAAGCGAAATATTTAAAAAGTCTCATGGCACAGATCCGAATCGTGTATAAACCACCGACGAACCAACGCCGGGGAATAATAAACGGAATAGGTTCCATCGCGAAAAAATACCGCGAGGGTCATATTTTCCGTTCCCAGTCCACGCCGAAGACTGGTTACAAATAGAAAAATTTTAATTCTGTAAACAAGATCTGTTTTGTTATCGTCTGCAGACGTTTGTACCGCTTTTTGTTATGTTTGTATCCCTACAGATAAAAATATATCAAACCTGCTAATAGTGTCATTTTTTAAGATATTTTAATTCTGTAAACGAATGTTGTTTTATAATTGCCTGCAGACGTTTGTACCGCTTTCCGTTTTGTTATACCCTTACAGGTGTAAATATACCGAATGTTCAAAATTGATATTAGAGCTCATAATGTCATTTTTGGGATATTTCAATTTTCTATACGGGTGCTGTTTTGTAATTGCCTGCAGACGTTTGTACCGCTTTCTGTTTCGTTTGTACCCCTACAGGTGTAAATACACCGAGTTTTAAAAACTGATGTTACAGCTAATAGTTTTCATTTTTTAAGATATTTTAATTCTGTAAACGAATGTTGTTTTATAATGTCGAGACGATTTATTGTCAACGTGCCACCGGATACATTCATCTAGGATACGGACGCCGCGTTGTGCATACGTTGTTACTTCAAATTAAGCACAAGCGAAAAGTTTAATTGGATAATTTCAGTAAGCACCAAATTGAAGACTCTAAAACGGAAAATAAAATGTGCAATAACTTATTCTACTTTTCCTTAAATTAAAAATATCCCCCCGAATTTTTAAAGAAAAATCGACATTTCCGGGCTCCAATCTACTTTATTAGTTTTCTAAACTTCTCTCGAGAAAAGGAGCTAATCTATCTGAATGTACAATTTTTCTCTTATGTCTAGACGACTTTTCTATACAAAACACCACGTCACTAAGTTTTTTCACTATTCGGAATGGACCTTCCCAACTTCCTTGTAACTTCGGAGCTTTCCCTTTAATTATACAAGGATTATAAAACCAAACTTTCTGTCCTACTTCAAAAAGAATTCTTCTGCCACCACGATCATAACGAATCTTCATCTGAGAAGATTTCAGATTCGCTCTCTAACTGAAGAATGGATTTCCTCTATTTCTCTTTTAGATTTCTAGTAAAATTTCTTCCCGAAAGTCTTCCTTCAGAAGATTCAGGACTTCCTCGTAAAAGATCCACAGGTAGCCTAAGTTCCCTACCAAAATATAGCTCTGCCGGAGTCACGCCAGTGGTTTCATGCTGCGAAGATCTGTAAGCTAAAAGACACATGGGAATCCATCGATCCCAGTCCTTTTGATCCTCTGACACGTATTTCGCCAAGAAATTTGAAATAGTCTGATGTTGGCGTTCTACTTGTCCGTCAGATTGAGGATGAAGGGCAGTAGTTCTAGTCTTCTTTATCCCGAGTAATTTCATTAATTCTGAGAAAAGTTGTGATTCAAAGTTCTTCCCTTGATCGGTGTGAACTTCATTTGGAATTCCATGCCTTGAGATAAATTGATTAACAAAGACTTCAGCGACCGTTTTAGCTCTGATATTTTTAATAGGGAAAGCCTCTACCCATTTAGTGAAGCAATCTACGATAACAAGCAAATATTTGTTTCCAGATCTTGTCAAAGGAAGAGGATCAAGTATGTCCATCTGTATTCTCTCTAATGGAGCTCCAACATTATAAATTTGTAGAGGAGATTTCCCTTTTCCTGAAGGACCTTTCTTCGAAACACAGATTTTACAGGTTTTACACCATTCCTCCACATCCTGTTTGCAGGTTGCCCAGAAGAATCGTTTTCGAATTTTTTCTAGAGTCTTATTGACTCCGAAATGTCCTCCTGCTGGAGAATCATGCGTCTCCTCTAATATCTCTTTTTATTCGTACTCGAGGAATCACGAGTTGGAGAAAACTTGATTTTAAATTTGGAGCTTCCCATTTTTTATAGAGAATCCCATTGTTCACAATCAAAGAATCCCAATACGACCAATATATTAGAGTTGAAATTTACTACCTGTATATGAGAACCTCACGTTTGAAAGAGTAAATGTACAAACAGTTAAATCAAAAACATTAATATCCATTCCTATAAGATTAAATAATCGTTCGCGCTTAGAACAACAAACGTTAAAAAATTGTATGCGTTCCCTTTTAGATGCCGTAACCGAATTACGTTTAGCCTCCTTTAGTATCAGTAAAACTGATCGTTTCGACGATATACCATGCGATACGTGATTAGCCAAATTCAAGAATTTTTGAGAGAATTACCCATCCACATTACAGTCTGCGAAAACTTAGTTCGAATTCCCCCTGCCGAAGAACGCGAAACGTTCATTATCGAGAATCATTCCTCCGCTCACGGTGGTCATAAAGGAGTAACTAAAACTTATAACCGATTAAGACCTTATTATCATTGGAACACTATGAAAAAAGATATACAGCATCTTATTCAGAGGTGTCGTCAATGTCAGTTAAAGAAATTAACACGTGTAAAAACAAGACAACCCATGGTAATTACAGATACACCTAGGGCCGCATTCGACAAAGTAGCTCTCGATATAGTAGGTCCTCTCCCTATAACAAATTCTGGAAATCAATATATGTATATTAACTATGCAAGATTTATTGACTAAATATTCTGTAGCCGTTCCTTTAAGAGAAGCTAATTCTTTATCCATTGCTATTGCGCTCACTAGAAATTTCATTTGCATATACGGCGCTCCTAAAGCCATCCTTACGGACCAAGGAACTAATTTTCTCTCTGGTCTCATACGAAATTTAGCTAAAATGTTTAATATACAACACTTTAAAACCACCGCCTATCATCCTCAATCTAACGGTTCTCTTGAAAGATCACATCATGTACTGACAGAATATCTTAAAATTCAGGTCCAGAAAGAGAGAGACTGGGATAGTCATATTAACATGGCAATGTTTTCTTATAACACTAGTGTTCATGAAGGAACTAAATACCCACCATTTGAGTTAATCTTCGGTAGAATAGCCCGATTACCCTCCGCTCACCCACCTGTCGAAGGAAATCTAGAGACTACCTATCGAGATTATCTGACTGATTTATTTAACAGAATACATGACACACAAGAAGACGCACGCAAAAACCTCATAAACTCTAAAGAACGAAGTAAACATTATTACGATCGAAAAGTTAACGAACAAAATTTTCAAGTAGGATCACGTGTATTTTTACTAAAGGAACCTGCAAAAGGAAAATTCGCCGACCAATATACCGGACCCCATGAAATTATAGAAGTTCTACCGCAGTGCAACGTCAAATTATTAGTCAAAAATAAACCCAGAATTGTTCACGTTAACAAGTTAAAAATTGCACATGTTGAACCAGAATAAAATAACATGTATCATCTTTGTTTACAGATGTTGGCAGCGCCAACGAAACATTATTCCAGGGCCTAAAGCAGTTATCCTCTTTAACAGCTCTCCATCGTCTGTGACTACGAACTGCTCCTAAGGCCCCGGATCAACTTCAGGTGGAAACAGTTCTCCTTTTTATCAACACTGTTTTACGGATTACCTGACATCTTTTATTAATTAACTAATTAACAAATTTTCCATTTCTAATAAACCATCTTAATTTCTGCTTAAATGCAGCAACCGTACTAAATATTTCTACTTTATACGCATAAAAAAAAAAACTTTAACAACAATAAATACTAACGCTATACTTACTAATTGCAAAATGTGCATCGGGAAGAATTTTAAATACAACCCACATCCCTTGTTAAAGCACTTTCCAGAATTATATGAAATAAAATGCCTACGAATATCTGGCTACCAAGCTGAAGAAAGTGGCAATAGACTTTGTATTAAATGCTATAACCGCACAACCCCAAAGGGTTATAAACATATAATTGGTCACGGAGTTATAGACGGAGATATGAGCCCTGCCGACTGTCAAATCTGCAGCAGCGAAATAGCCATAGAAAAACGCTCTGTTTTACAATGTAACGATTGCTTTATCGCTTATATAGAATTCATGAACGCCTTTAAAACATACTATTCTAACAAAATCGCACTTCTAGTTCTGGACACTGCTACCCTGGATGTTCTTTACCTCTCGGTGTACGATAACAACACTGGCTTCGAAATTGAATTGAGAACCCCAACCTAATAACCAAATAATCTATTTACTAAAACAAAATCTATTTTCTAACATTTACATACTCCTATGTAACCTATATTCTAACCTTGATGAGTTATCTAGTCATAACTAAAACAATTCTATAAACGGTCTCTAGCTTAACATTTATTAACCAAATAAATCACTAATCTATAACAAAGTATAGAATAAATTATATCTTTATTATAACCTTATAAATACTTAAGTCCAAGGCAAATGCAATTCCGCGTAATTAACTAAAATTAGGAGATACAGTAAACTAGTTATACTACATTTCGTTAAACGTACAGTCTAAAACGTAATATGAAAATTATACGCAGCATTTAATCATTATTAGTGTTCAAATTTATAGAGATAATACATATATATATATTAAATGATAATATATCGTTAAAATTATATAAAATATACTATACTTTAAGTAACTTTAAAATGTCCTATCTATTTAATCCTAATACGATAAAGTGTCCTATCTATTTAATCTTATATATAAAATGATAAAATGTCTCTTTATAGCTTCCTTCGATCTTACTACTATAATTATTCTGGCGAAACAATTACATTACGACAAATAACTAGTCTTAAGCAAATATGGCTGACAAATATCTGATTTATTTAATCTTGATCGTAGATAATAAAGTGCTCGTCCTATTTAATAAATAAAAAAAAATAAAAAAAAAATAAAAAAAAAAAAACAAAATATATATATACGACAATTAATACGATAATAATATAACAAAGTGCATTCTTAGCTTCTTACGAATCATATATATATGGATTTAAATCATAAGAATATATATATTTTAATTAATGAATCTTAATCATAAACAATAAAATGCTTCTACGGTGTTTCCTCTAATCTTACGAGTATATAAAGTACTTATGAAGGCAGTATGAAATAAAATAACGCAGTTTCTCGATAAGCATAATTTTAATAATTACGTAAAATACATGCGATAATAATTATTATAAAAGAACTATTAAAAATATATACGTTTGCAATCGCGCGCGCGCTCTTCAGAATAACCTGAATCGATGACGCTATCAAGGCAGTTCTGAAACAATGCACAAAAATAATGTAATGTCAAGCAATGAGATAAACCCAAGGCAAAACAAAGTAAAAGAAAGCTTACTTACCTAATTCTTATAGAATCCCGCTTGGCGTAAAACTTCTTCACGGTACTCCGCGTTTTCAAAATCATCGTACCCCGCGTCCTCACACCTCCTCACCGGCGCCGCGAAATCGATCATTCTCTGCACCCTTCTTTCAGCACGTAGTCTACTCATCTTCACTACGTTCTTCCACAAGCATACCCTCCACGGTGGTCCACAATCCCAGTCGTCCTCTAACAAACAAATAAAGGTTACATACATCGAATTATCAATTATATATTAACAAACCGCGTCATAAAAAAAAAAATTTAAAAGAACTTACTGAGCATCTCATCGGTGATCAGAAATCTCTCTCTGAACAATCTCTCCTCCTCGCTCCATTCCTCAAATAATTTATTCAGGGAGAAAATATCATCCCCTTCCTCCTCCAGGAAAGCCTCCCAGCGCCGTCTCTCTTCGGCTCTCACTCGCCGATCTTCGCGATCCTTCTTCGTGTATTGATACACAGAAAGAATAACGTCGGGCTGAGAAAGAAAACCCTTAATTATTATATTTCCCTATCTCGATCGCCCCGTTCCAAATTATTAAGCAAATATCAAATATCATTAATATCAGAGGTAATAGCATTAATAATAAAACAGACTCATACACATTCATGAATAACTACTTACGTAATAATTAATAAATTTGCTCCTGGACCTAATCATGGAGCCCACCCGTATAGATGATTTTCCAACTGTTTAGTATACGCCGGCGGATATACAAGGCGTTATTTACAAATAAACTTATTTACATATAAAAATTATTTACATATAAAAGCAAAAAGAGAGAAGTATTGTTTCGAAGGGTCTGAATAGCTTAGAGGTAAGAGCAGTCGCCCGGAAAGCGAAAGACTCGGGTTCGATTCCCGATTCAGCGACTTTCGGACCAATATTTTTCTCACTTATGAAAAATTTGTAATTAATAATTTCAAGTTGTACTTTATAAAGACCACAACCATATGGTCGATAAAGTAAAAACTTAGAAAAATTCATTGGCTAGTGTGGTCGATTAATTTAACTACCCTGTTGATTATTTTACTAGCGATATAAAAATAAAAAACATATTTTAATCGTTTTAATAATATAGATGCAATGAGAGAGATGATTATATAATTAAATATCGCTGACACATTTCCTAACCTCGAAAGACCTATATCTTTCCTTATATGCTACTAAGGCTGCGTTCCGATATTCTCTGCCAGTACTGAAAATCTTCAATATACATAACATAAACTATAGATTTCTAGTACTGGCAGGGAATTTCGGAACGTAGCCTAAGATATAAGGTTCACAATTACTGCAATAAATAAGATACAGCAAACCTAAAAAAGATAAATATCGCACATACCGCAGTAGACTGCGTCAACTAATTGGTTCACATAAGATAAAAAATTCTATTAATCGCAGCAATAAACAGTTCACGTTCAATAAGATCAATTTCAATTTCACATGTGTGATGAATCGGGACCGTGGTCAATTGTAATGTGGTCAATTGTAACGTGGTCAATTGTAACGTGGTCAATATCAACGTGGTCAATCGGGACCGTGGTCAATCGGGACCGTGGTTAATCGGGACCGTGGTCAATCGGTACCGTGGTCAATTGTAACGTGGTCAATTGTAACGTGGTCAATATCAACGTGGTCAATCGGGAACGTGATCAATCTGGACCGTGGTCAATTGTAACGTGGTCAATTGTAACGTGGTCAATTGTAACGTGGTCAACATCAACGTGATCAATCGGGACCGTGGTCAATTGTAACGTGGTCAATATCAACGTGGTCAATCGGGAACGTGGTCAATCGGGACCGTGGTCAATCGGGACCGTGGTCAATTAGGACCGTGGTCAATTGTAATGTGGTCAATATTAACGTGGTCATTCTGGACCGTGGTCAATCGGGACCGTGGTCAATCGAGATCGTGGTCAATATTAACGTGGTCAATCGGGACCGTGGTCAATATTAACGTGGTCAATTGTGACGTGGTCAATATCAACGTGGTCAATCGGGACCGTTGTCAATCGGGACCGCGGTCAATCAAGACCGTGGTCAATCGGGATCGTGGTCAATCGGGACCGTGGCCTATCGGGACGGTGGTCAATCGGGACGGTGGTCAATCGGGACCGTGGTTAATCGGGACGGTGGTCAATCGGGATCGTGTTCAATCGCAACGTGTTCAATATCAACGTGGTCAATCGGGACCGTGGTCAATTGTAACGTGGTCAAACGGGTGCCACTCCATTGAGTATTTGTGGGAAGTTTTTTTTTTGTGTTATTTCTCTTAGAGAAAACAAAAGAAAGATTAAAATAATTAAAAGAGTAATAATTATAACATATGAGTGATTAAAAGGTATACAATACTATAACGGTAATAGTTGAATGAAAATGCAAGATCTAGGATTTAGAGTGAGTATGTACAAATATGTTTGTAATATATATCTCTTTTCTATATTGCAGGTTCTACGTCCGCGGTTATTCTTGTGCAAAGTTCGGCGTGGCCAATCCGAATTAGCGCATCCCTAAAGTTGTATGCTCTATCGAACATTTTGGTGGTCTCCATATGGAGTTTCATCAGGGCCGCACCCTTTCTTAAGGGATGGACGATGTTTATCCATCCCGTTTGTCCCTCTAGGAGGAGCCGACACAAATCTCTCGTCGTTTTTGGCCAAGTCGTTTTATTATTAGGAGCCTTGGTGTGGGCTAATCCGCATATTAGTGCCTGCCACGGTAATTCTTCGAAGCGGTACACTTCGTTCATGCGCCGCCATACCGTTCTTCCCCAGTCACCAAGAACTACCTTGACCATCCAGGTGGTTTTGTTAATGCTTTGGATGAACCCCCGTCGCCACATTTGGTGGTCTTTCACCACGACGTCCATCTCTTCTTTAATATGCTCGGGGAACATGTGTAGCGAGTTGGCCCTTCTCGTCATTTTTAGCTGGAGCTCCTCCTCCATTTCCAGGAAGTCCGTTGCGCTATTTTTTAACCGTGCCCGAAAGAGAAGCGGCGACTCTGCTCTCACTATGGTCACCTCCAGGCGACCTCGAGTCAAAAATTCCGTCTCGATATATTGGATTTCCATTTCTGTATATAAAAAAAATTTTACTGTTTTTGGTGCATGGGGAGATCCAAAAAGGGGGTTTATTGTGTTGGCGGTATGCCTTGCTTGTTAAAATTTCGCTTCTTTAAGCTCCAAGGTATATGTAGTATCTTCCCGTGGGGGGAGGAGGGGGTAGGTAGCTGTTGGAGTTGTGTTGTTTTCTGTGTGGATGGTTTCAGGTGTCTCGTTATTTTGGGTATAGGGAACCGGCACGCTGACTTTCGATTTTTTCGATTGCCTTGTTTTCAAATGTATTAGTAGATGTGTTAGGGAGTCCCATAGGGCTCCTAGCAGGTACAAGGATCACCCGTACACTGTGTGTAAGGCGTAGCCGTGTACTATTGTGTCTAGCGTCAGTTTTATGATTCTGATGCTCAGGTATATTCCGATTAGTCCAGCGCTGAGATTCCCGAAAAATAGAAATTTATTCCAGAATTTGTTCCATGTAGATATTGCTATTTTTTCTATGGTGTTTGTATCAAGTAAATTGGAGATTGATCCCCCTTCCAGGGATATGGTTTTTCCCATCACCCCTCTCGCTAGGGAGTTGAGGACGGCAGGTCGTTCGGCTGGAAACATTATATGATCTCGTAGGTCCTTTAAGTCTGTTTCCGTGTATATACCGCTGGTGGCGAGCGATCCTGGGCTGATGTATTTCCATACAGGCTTAGTCAATGGTTTTATAGTGACTGGCGGTTTGGTATCCACTGGTCTTGGCATAAATTTGTACCAAGAATCTCCTAGCTGATACATGGCGGGTGCTAATGTGTTGCAAGTGGTTTGCGTTCCTTGTTGCAATAATATGTGCGTTTGTAGAGTTAAATAATACGTTTGATTTTCCCGAAGCACGGGTAGTTGGTTGTAGCATCGGCTTGTTTGAGCGAGCTTGACTTCGACGGGTACGCATTTTACGATGTGAATAACCTCTCCAGCTAGTAGAGCCATATAGCTGGGCCCTTTCATTAGATGATATGCAAAAATATCTGGAGATTGTGTGGCTATGGCCAAAGCGTTTTGTAGCATTCGTTGCTCTAAATTGCATTGTTGTAATAAAATGTCATGGTAAAGTTGAGTAATTTGCGTGCGAATATGTTTTTCCACGTAAACAAACTTAGAATTCATGTACGTGAAGATATCGAGATTTGAAACGCGCGATTGTTTTTTGAAAACGACGGTTCCTCGTACAGTTTCGAAAATCATTAATTTAGGATGTTCGGTGCGTACTATTGAATATCCGCAAACTTCCTGTTTTTCCTTGCTGGTTAGAGTAAATATTGTATCTTGCGGTGTGAGAGAGTAAACTGTTTGATCATGCTCTTGATTTTATGAGCGTATCCCTCGAATAGTACCCCATAGTTGTTAAATTTGCAAGGGCCTGCTGGCACTGTGTTCCAGTATGTGTCTCCTCTTTCGATGTCTACGCAGTGTGTGGAAGCGAGTTGACAAGCGACGCCAGATCTAAGTTGCACTTTGTTAGTATTAATGCGTACGTCTGCGGTGTAGTCCTGCAGTGTAATTTTTATGGTTCCGACTACGATGACATCTGACCATAGATCTGTTCCGTAAGGGTCAGAGTATGCTCCTCCGAAACATTCTCCGTAATTGTCTACATGGCCGGCTAATGTAATTGGTCTGGTTGTTGTTCGATTTGATTTGAGTCCTGTTATGTGAATGTGTCCTAATTGATATGTTCCGTAATTATGCATTCGTTTACAAGTTTCGCGAGTTATTTCTTCTATATATGAATACTTTCCATTGTGTACGTCCATTGTATGAGAGAACATTCCGCATTTCTTGACTAGTCGATCGATCTCGACCTTGCACTGTATTACTTGTACAGCTTCGAATTCGTTAACTTGTAGTAGTTGTACATAAACTTGATCCGCTTTTATTTCTTTGCGAGGAATGTCGCATTCTTCGATGTTTAGTAATGAAACATTACTCTGTGAGAGGAATTAAGTTCGCGGAAGAAGATCCGCAATCGTATCCTATTAGTCCGTATGTAGGATGCAGGTATACGGCTAGGCTTATCAATATCGCAATTAGTTGTCTGAATTTGCGATCCATCTGAAATATTAATTATTTCTTTGTATGTGCGAATGTCTTCTCCCTTCTTTATTCTTATATAAATTTTCTATTTTCATTTTATTTGGATTAATATTTTAGTTTTTATTTTTGTTTTGTTGATTTATTTGTGTATTATTATAATTTTTATTATTTGTTAATTATTTGGTTATTTTAATGTGGGAAATTCGCAATCGGTTTGGATGTACAATTCGGCTATTCTTTTTTATTCTAATTTTTACATTATTTTTGTTTAATATTTCCAGTACTACATGAGGTCCTGTATAGTGATCTCCGAATTTTCCGGGTTTTGGTCCCTTTAAGAGAAATACATGGTCTCCTGGTTTAAAGGTTTGGAGGTTAATCTTTCTATCGTAATATTTCTTCGATCTGTGTTTTGCTTCGATAACGTTTTCACGAGCATTTCCTTGAATTGTATGAAGTTGTGTAACGAGGTTTACTAGATAATCGTTGTAATTCGCTAATTGGTCGCTTGGAGGTAAAAGCTCGTTCGAAGGAATTCTGGCTATTTTTCCGAAGACTAATTCGTACGGTGTATGTCTGGTTACTTCGTGTACATTTGTATTATAATTGAACATTGCAAGGCTTATCCATCTATCCCACTGTTTTTGTTCGTTTGCGTATTGTTTTAAATATTCTCCTAATGCGTGATGCGATCTTTCCAAAGATCCGTTAGATTGTGGGTGGAAGGCAGTAGTACGAAATTTACGAATTTTAAATAATTTTGCGATTTTCCTCATTAAATCACTGATAAAATTTCTTCCTTGATCCGTTAATATTGCTTTTGGTGCTCCGAATGTGCAAATAAAACGGTCCACGAACGCTTCGTTCCCGAACGCGGCGATGGTTTTGGAAGTCTGATTTGGTAAGGGTATGCCCATACAGAATTTAGTCAGCTGGTCCTGTAAAGTCAGAATGTATTCGTTGTCTCTTTCCGTCTTAGGTAAAGGTCCGACAATATCCATGGCTACCTTGTCGAAAGAAGATCCTGGTGTGTCTGTGATTATCATGGGTTGTTTCGTTTTAACCCTGACTAACTTTTTCAGTTGGCATTGCAAACATTGTTGTATGTATTTCTGTACATCTAACTTTAAATTTTCCCAATAATAGCTATGTTTTATTCTATTATATGTTTTTGTGACGCCGCGATGTCCTCCTGTCAGTGTACAGTGCATTTCTCCGATTATAGTAGGTCGTAAATCTTTAGGCGGATATTTGATTTGTCCGTTGCAAATAATTAATTTAGTAGCGGATTCGATGAATGTTAGTTGTATTTGTGATTTAATGTTACTCCATGGAACGTTATTAACAACTTCTGTTTTTGCGAGACTTAGCGTTTCTAGGTTCATATTTTCAGTCAATTTTCGTAAGTCTCGTAATATTGAGGTAATTCTGTCGAGGGTCTCTGTAGGCCCTTCTCTTTGTGTCTCGCTAACAGGTAGTGCTATGTGGTAGTAGTTTTTATGTTTTATTGCTTTAGGTTTACCCAGAACTAAAGGTTCTAGATGGGGCAGCTCGTTGCGTTCGAAGAGTTTTTTAGAACCGGAAGCTATCGGTTCTCCGTATGTATCGACAAAATACGCTAAGTTGTCTTTCCGCAAAAATAATAATTCACGAGATTCTATAACGTTACTTTTGACTAATTTATTTTCGATGATGATAGGTCTGGTTTTTATTTTTCTTGATTTTAAATTTTTATTAATAATTTCTTCTTCGTCGTCTTCGCTTTCTTTCTTTTCTTTTCCGTCGGTTGCCTTTTTATCCTGGTCTTCGTCAGAATCTCTTGATCTTCTTATTTGCTTCTTCTATCTTCTTCTTGAATCTGTTTTCTTCTTTCTTTTGGTCTTGCAATTCCTTTGTAATGCTAGAGTGTCTAGCTCTCCAAAATCCAGGGTCTCCTGATGCCTCTGCCTTGTTGACCAGCACTCGAACCGCGCTCTTAATACCTATAATATGGTTCTTCATTTTTCCGCTTAAGGATCCCTGCAATTTCCCGGATTTGACTCGAACCCCATCCATTTCCTCGAGCCACTCCATTACTAAGGTTCCAATGCCTGCCGCTGTCATGTTGTGGTATTCCATAGGACAATATTTTTCAGGGGTGCCTCTCAACAACTCTAACAATTCAGGCGTGTCCATCTGTCTCGCCCTATTCGTCCTTTTAGCTGGTCTTCCTGGGCCTCTCTTAGACTTAGCTGTCTTCGGTTCATCTCCGTCAGAGCATTGTGATTCATCTTTTTCCTCAGATTTCTTTTCTCCTTTCATTGTACTCTCCGAAAAGATCCGCACTAAAACCGCACTAAAACCACTACGGATACCTTCGCAGGCGTTATACAGGGGACGGCGAGGATGCTGGTATCCCATGCCAACTCGCCGCCCCCCCGCCTTTATCCCTCCTGAGGAAAGTGCCGCAGAAGGCGACACTTTCCCCCCCGCAAGCGCGGGTATTCGCGGTTGCGGCGCAGGGCGGTATCAACCCCACGCCGCGCCCTCCCAATTTGGGGGGCGGGGTCACAGCTCGAGTTACCCGCTCGAGCTGCCACCCCCCGCCTCTCCGGTTGGGGTTCCCCCCGGCTCCCTAAGGTAGCCAGGTTCGACCGTCAACCGAGGAGGCCCTCTCAGGGAAACCACCCCCGGGGGGGTGACTTCCCTCGCAAAGGTTGCTCCCTCCAGCCGAGAACGCCCGACCCTGGGCGTCTTTCTCGGCGGGAGGGCGGCAGACCCTCGCTCCCTCGCGGGGGAGGACCGCGTGCAATGGGGATCAAGCAGAAGTTTGGACCCCCCGCGGCCCCCCCCACTGCCGGGCGTCGTGGCAGCCCCCCCTCCCCCAAGGGGTTTAGGGTTCGGCCATCGATGCCCGGCGCTAACGCCGAGGTTTCTCCTTGGAGAAACCCCGGCTGGACGGGGGGCGCAAGGCCGCCCACCCCCCCGCCGGCCAACTCTTGCGAGTCGCCGGCGGGCGGGCAGGCGGCCGAGCGCCCCCGTCCCTCCTACTCGTGGGCGGTCAGCGACGCCGGGTCCGAGGGCCCGACGACGCCAACCCCCACAGCCCCGGCGGTGGGGCTCCCCCTCATCCCAAGAGGGAATTGAAGTTCGGCCACCACCGCCAGGGAAAGAGCCAGCTTATCCCCTTCCCGCCACAGGGAGGAAGGGGGGTCGGCACCCTGGGGACGAGGACCGCCCAGCCCCCGGCCGAGGGACAAGTCCCACGGTCGGCGGCCAGGCGGCCCCCGCCCCCGCAGGGGGGGAGGATCTCATCCGGCTAGGCCGGCAGAGACCCCCCCCCGTTTCCTCCTATTCTTTATCACCCCTCCTTTTTCTTTTTCTTTCTTTTTTTTTTTTTTTTTTTTTTTTCCTCCCTTACTATCCTTCACTCCGGGCTTGGGAGGGGAAATGGGGAGTACATCCCTCACCCCCTCCCATTAGTTTCATCCTGGATCAGTCCCCACAGAATTGGGGATTGATTCCTGTGTGGGGACTAGAGCCCCAAATCCCTCCTCTTCTTCTTCTTCCTCTGCTATATCCCTCTCCAGAGACCTTCGACGCTCTCCCTTCTGTTCCCTCTCTCTTTCCTTGTCCTCCTTCTGCTTCATCACTTTTTCACAGAAGGAGGAGAAGGCCGTCTACCCTTGTTCGCTCCCGACTGCAGCTGCGATTACAGCCGGGAGCGAAAGATCTGCGCCCACTACGGACACCAGCTCCTCTCTCTCCCTCTCCCACGCAGCACACTCTTCGAGGGTGTGCTGCGCATCATCTTTCCTGTGCCCGCAGTGGGCGCAGCGAGTTGTGCGCTCTTTACCTATGCGACACAGGTACTCACCAAAGCATCCATGCCCGCTGAGCACCTGTGCCATTTTAAAGGAGACCCCTCCCCAGACCCTGTCCAACCATTCTTGGAGACAGGGCCTGATGGCCTCGACAGTCCGCTTGCCGGGCATCCTCGGGTCTTCGAGGAGCTCTAACCATTTCGTAATTACGGACTGCCGGGCTTGGACCTTGACTGCATGCCGGTCGCGTGCCGTGGGGATTATACCTCTCCCCCGAACCTCCCTTATGCGCCAATACACATTGGCTTGCATATCCGCCAGGAGGTTTATCGGGGGAACTCCCGCCAAGAGCCCCACGGCTGCCCAACTCACCGTACGGTATCCCCTACAGATTCTGTTGGCCACCCGCTTTTGAACTTGGCACATTTTGTGCCTTATTTCACGGGTGGCCCCCATTTGCTCCGCCCATATCGGGGATCCGTACAGTGCTATTGCATGAACGATCCCGGCATACAGTCTGCGAACCCGCGTATCCGGCCCCCCGAGATTCGGCAAAAGTCGGCATAGAGCCATTGCCGCTCTCTCCACCCTCGGAGCCAGCCGGACGAAGTGTTCGCGGAAGGTCCATTTACTATCCAGGTAGAGGCCCAAATATTTGATGTGGGCCCCCACCTGGATTGGGGTCTCCTCCACCTTAATGATTGTTCTGGGTGGCGCCCGTCTACCTCTATAGAAGAAAACAGCTTCAGTTTTGTGTGGCGCCACCCGAAGTCCAATCTCCTTAATAGAGCGCACAACTCTGCCGACGGCCAGTTCGGCTTTGATCTTGGCCTCCCTCCAGTCATTCCAGTCATTCCTGCCAGAACTAGAGTGTCATCTGCATAGCAGATGGCTCTACAGCCAGGGGGGAGGGCAGTCCTGAGAGTCATATCATATGTGAGGTTCCACAGTAATGGGCCAAGAACTGAGCCCTGCGGAACCCCACAATACATCTCCCTCTCACATATTTCGGCCTCTCTGTTGACATATGCAATCCTCCTGTCCCGGAAGTAGTCCGTTATTATTGCGGCAAGGTATCCCGGTACCCCGTGAAAATCGAGGGCCGCGGATACCCGCCGCCATGGCAGGGTGTTGAAGGCATTGGAGATGTCTAGCGACACAGCCAACAACACCCCGCCGTCTTCCTGCACGGCTTCCGCCTCCGAGCGCACACACTCCACCGCATCAATCGTCGAGCGCCCGGCGCGGAAGCCATATTGGTCCTCACTTATGTTTGGACCCTCCCGGGACAAATGCTCGACGAGGCGGCGGGCTATGATTCTCTCTAGAATCTTCCCCGCCTCGTCGAGCAAACAGATCGGCCTATATGCGGAGGGCTCATTTTCAGGTTTGCCCTCTTTCGGAAGAAGGACAATAGTTGCCTTCTTCCAGACCGGAGGGAAGATACCCTCGCGGAGGCAGCTATTATATAGCTGCCTCATTTGCATTCCTATTTCTGCATAGGCGAGGCCCCAGAGCCTCCCGTGGACGCCATCCGGACCCGGAGCTTTCCCGCTCCTGATTCGTTTGACGGCGTCCAACAGTTCCTCTCCCGTGACCCCCATTTCCTCCTCATCCCAGTCATGGACCCTATTTGGCATAATATGATTGCCATCGGTCCCGACCGGGAAGAGGGTGTTGATAATTTTCTCAACAAAATGGGGGTCCAACGATTCCGTGGGGACGCCGCACCCTTGAGTTTCTTCAGGACTATCCTGTATGGGCGTCCCCACGGGTCCTTATCGAGGGAGAGAAGGAGGTCATCCCAGGACCTCGCCTTTGCCTTTCTTATTTCTATACGGAGGGCGTCCCGCGCAGCTCGGTACGCCCCCCATGTTTCCTCGTATTGAGAATCCTCTCGGGTCCTCTTCAATTGTCGTCGAGCCCGGCCGACGACCTCCCTGTGCTCTTGGATGGTCTCGGACCACCAATAGGCACATTTAGAGGGACGGGGTCGGACTCTGGGCATGGCAACGTTGCAGGCTTGTGTGACTGCCCGCAACAGCCACTCCACACCCAAGTTCCCGTCCCTCTATTCCTTCCGATGAAAAGGTAGCACCGATGAGAGCAGCCATCCACCGGTCCTTGTCAAGTTTCCTGTAGGCCCACCGCGGCCGGGTTTTATTTCTGTCCTGTCGGCGCAGGAGTACTTCCTTCTTATAGGCGGAGACGGAGAAGGTGATATATCTGTGGTCCGATAAGGACTCCCTCTCCGTCTCCACCCTCCAATTTTTAATCAGTTGCACGGCAGGGGGGCTTGCCCATGTAAGATCGATTATGGACCTCCCCTGCCGTGCCACAAACGTGTTACGTGTACCCCTATTCAGGATTTCTAGTCTCTCCCGCGCCGCCCAGTCCAGGACTTCCTCTCCTCTTCCGTCAGTGGACCGGGAACCCCAAGTACTGGCTTTGGAATTGAAGTCCCCGGCCACGATAGCCGGTAGTGGCTGGTCCCTCAGTCTCTCCGATATTTCCTCCAGTCTCGCTTTGAAACGATCTATGGCGAGACTGGGTGGAAGATACAGGCCAACCACCACCACCCGGCCCCAGGAAACTCCCACGTGTCCCTCTCCAGCCCATAATTTGGCGTATGGTGGAGAGGTGCGTGTCTCGCGCCATTTAATGGCGACTCCTCCATCGGTGCTACGTGCCCATAGAGCGCTGTTTGGGACTCCGTCACTACTCCGAGGCCACAGTCCAGTTCATCCATATTGTGGAGGAACCAGGCCTGTGTGGCCCCGGAGCATTTTACGTTAGCTTGTAGAACTTTACAGCTCATCGTCAAAGCTGATAGTTTCCGCCTCTATACCTTCCATGCCCTCCTCGTTGTTGATTTTACTTTCAGGGCTCTTCTCCACGAGTTTTCTTCGTTTTGATCCTGAAGTCGATGCCGGTATGTCCTCGTCGGATGAGCCGGTGTGTTCTTTCCTGGTTGCTTTCCTGCAACCGTCTGTTTCCATTCTATTTGTGGTGACAGGGGCCTCCCTATCTTTGGGTGAAAGTGAGGCTCCTGCCACCCCATCCTTTCCTGTGGGGGCCACCCCACCTCTGGGTGGAAGTGTGGTTCCCATTCCTGATGTTTCCTTGTTCCTGTCTTGGGTTAATTTGTCAAGCCCAATTCCTTTAGTTCCTTTAAGAACCATTTTGCAAGCCTTACCTCCCGCTCTATGATTAGAGGGGAGGTTTCGGTCTTTGCACACCGGACAATTCCAGTCCGATGTGCATGTTTTTGCAAGATGGCCCGGTTCGCCACATCGATAGCAGCGGTCGCTTCTATCGGCTTTGTTCGGGCAGCGTTGTCTAACATACCCGCCTTCTAGGCATTTAAAACATTGGAGTGGTCTAGCGTCTAATAGTGTGACGATTATTTTAGACCACCCAATGTGTACCTTGCCTTTTCCCTCCCCCATTATTTTATTGGCAGCCGCTAATGGGCATTTTGCCCATAATACGCCTAAGCCATTGGGGGAGGTTTTAATTTCACCCGCCTGGATTTCCTCCCTGTCACAATTTCCAGCTGTTGCAATAGCAGCAATAGCTTCCGAAACCCGGATAGAGGCCTCCAGTCCTGTTAGGCGTATTTCAGCCTTTTTAACTGGGCGCTCTACTCGTATCCCTTCCTTACCTGCCAGCGTATTTCGGAGCTTCGCGGCAAAGGTGTCTGCGAGCTCCTTACTGTTTTTTCCTGGAATCTCCAGAAGCATTGCTCCTGTAATTGCGCGGCGCATATTTATTTCGTCAATGCCTAGGTCACGAGGCTCAATTTTACTGCGAGCCTCTCGCATGATTTCGGCATAACTGCCTTCCGGACATGTAATTGTTATGGCGGTTGTTTTAGGTTCCTTCCGTTTGGTGGTTGGAGCTCCCTTTACAGGTTGACTACTGTTTGTTCCCTTTGTTGCCTTCGGAGGTGTTTCCCCTGCGCTTTGGTTCCTTTCCTTTTTCTTTTCCCTTCTTCCGACCACCTTGGCCCATTCCACCTGTTCCTTCCTTTCGGATGGAGCGGTCGGAGGGTTAGGGGTAATCTGCGTCATTTTTACGGGCTGTTCTGAAGTGTGTTCAGCCCGTATTGGAGCAGTCTTTTTCTTCTCCTTGGCTTTGGTTGTAGCCCCTACTTTACTTATTTGTATAGGAGGGTCAGGGGTAGTCACATTAGTGATTTTTATCCCTTTTCCTCCTTTCCCCTTCTCTTTAGGAGGCGGATTAGCCTTTTTGTTTATATTTGTCGGAGCGATGTTGTTATTGGTCCCTTCTTTACTTTTGCCTCTTTGTTTCAATGTCTCGTCTTGGGGGTTTCCCAGTCTCTTATCCAGGGCCCTTTCAATTAGTCCTTCCATTTTAGGGACATTTGCTTGCTGGAAGTCCTTAAATTGAGAGCTGAGGCTCTCAACCATCTTTAAGATTTTGTCAAGCGATGTCTCTTTTCCCTCCAAGTTGTTTGGTGTTGTTGGTGGCAGTACGTCGTACTGTCTCACGACATTTCCCTCCAGTATTGGGTGGGAATGGCTAGCCCTTTTCTTTCTTCGTTTGGAGTCGAGGGGAGGGAAGGATACATCGTCAAAGACTGGAGAGTGTGTTCTCTCCTGTCGCTCTGCATCCACCTCCATTTTTTCCTCATTCCTTAGAGTGGCGAGGACTCCCCATCCTTGGATGGATGTGAGTCTCCCCTTGCTCTTGTCCTTTCCTTTAGAGGGACCTCCCTAACCTCGGTTGGAAGCGAGGTTCCTTTCCTTTTCTCGGCTTCCGAGACCTCCCCATCCGAGGATGGAAGAGGGGTTTCGGATGCTTCTTTCCAGAGGTCCTTATTCCTCGGTGTCATGGATGCTCTTTTGATTCTGGTCCTTTGCTTTTTCCGGATCTCCTCCAATTCTTGCCTCAATTTCTGGTTTTCCAGTTCCAGGTTCATCATTCCTGTCTTGATTGATAGGATTTCCGCCTTAACGTCTGTATTGGTGTTTCCCTCGCCATCCGTGTCTTTCAGTAGTGCACGAGCTGCGAGAGTAGTTACTGCGGCGCATAGTGCAGCAGTCGCGTCTTGTAGTTCTCCTACGAAGGGACCTTTTAGATTTCCCGATTTGACCGCCACATTGTATATTACATGGGCTCTGGCAGCAGCCTCCGCCTCTATGCCAGTCGAGGGCATATCTCGGAACTCCTCTCCATAGTTCCAGATAAAACCCCGAAACTTTTCATAGGATTTGCCCTCTTTATAAACAGAGAAAGGATCTAATATCTCTGCCTCCCACCCCTCTCCTTGCTCCTCAGTTCCTTCCTTATTCCTTCTTAATTTCCCCCCACCAGCCTTCGGGTCTAATGGCTTCCTGCCTCTCTTTTTCTCCTTGGTATATCCTGATAATACCTCAGGATGATCCGCTTCGGGCTCCGCTTCGGTGGACATACTCACAGTGGAGTCCGTCATATAATCCTTCATTATGTCATTGGAGACCATCAAAGCCTCCGTAGACACCAGCGCATGGCGTGATTCGACGCTTGTATCGGACTCACACTTTTCAAGGATGACTCTCGCCTCCCTTAGGTTTGCATCCATGTTTCCTTCTTGGTTTGTTTTATTTTTCAGCAGGTTTTTTGTTTGTTTGGTTCTCTTGGTATTCATTTCGGTTGAATCCCATTTCCCCCAGCGGCTCGGTGGGCCGGCGTATCTCCCACCGACCGACGAAGTGCCCGAAACATGACCGGCATCCTCCGCCGGCCGGGCCCGGTGGACTCACCGGGAGCCCACCTATGCCGAAACCAGAGGGGGTAAAGACCCCCCCTGGCCCGGCTCCAGTCCCTTACTCCCCCGTGTGAAGCTGTGACACCGCACACGGGTTTTTCGGGGGTCCCGCGCCTCCGACAGCGCGGGCACCGCTGGGAGTGGCGCCACCCAGGGGGCCCCACGGACGGTTGGGGTGAGGACGCCGCTCCCCGTCCACACCTTGCCCGCCGTGGCGACCAGCACGTCCCCCCGCCGGGAATCACGTCCAGCGGAAGGGACTACGCCTCTCCTGACCGGCCGGTTCGGAAGGGGAAACGGTCCCGACCGGCCAGGAGTACCTGCTCTCGCCGCCGAGCCCTGCCTCGGAATAAGTCCGAGCGGCCCCGGCGACTGACCGCTGTGATCCCCTCCGGGCGCCGTCCCTCGGGTTAAACCTTCCGGGCAAGGCCCCTCGGGTGATCACAGCTGGTCCCCTCCCCCGCGGCCCAAGCCGCATGAAATCCTCACCCCGAGACCCCGGGGGGAATACCCCCGGGAGAAAAACCCCCGAAAACACCCCCCCGGGAAAACAGAGCAAGAACCCCGCGGCCCGGGCCGCAAAAGTGCATGGCGGGAGGGCAAGCGCCGAAGCGCCGTGCAATGCCCTCTCCTAACGGTGCCATGCCACCGGGCGTTTGTATTCAAGGTCGCCATCCTCTACCACATACGAGCCGAAGCTCTATAGGGGAAGTGGGCCCCCTCCTCCCATAGGGAGGGCTCCCCGGGACTGGGGAAACTCCCCAGACTCGGGGAGTTGATGTACCCGACGTTACTCGGGTACGGGATGCTGTTAGCACCCCTTGCAAGACTATCCTCTTGCAAGGGGTGAGCCCTCTCGCCACGGCAAGGCCGCATCCCACGAGAGAGGTCCGAAACCTTTTTTTTTTTTTGATTCGTAGTGGAAATCCTCATGGATACCCCCCGCCTCCGGGTAGAGGACGGGTGGTTATGTGGGATTCCTTGCCCCCCTTGGCCGATCCACGAATGGATCGGTCAGGGGGCGCAAGACCTACCCACTAAAACCACTACGGATACCTTCTCGGGCGTTAATGGGGGACGGCCAGGATGCTGGAATCCCATGCCGTCTGGCCGCCCCCCCGCCTAATCCCTCCTGAGGAAAGTGCCGCAGAAGGCGACACCTTCCCCCCCGCAAGTGCGGGTATTCGCGGTTGCGGTGCAGGGCGGTATCTACCCCACGCCGCGCCCTCCCATAAGTTTGGGGGGCGGGGTCACGGCTCGAGTGTGCCCGCCCGAGCCGCCACCCCCCGCCCCCCCGGTTGGGGTTCCCCCTGGCACCCAGGAGGGTGGCCAGGTTCGACCGTCAACCGAGGGGACCCTCTCAGGGAAATCACCCCCGGGGGGGTAACTTCCCTCGCGGAGGTTGCTCCCTCCAGCCGAGAACGCCCGACCCTGGGCGTCTTTCTCGGCGGAAGGGCGACAAGCCTCCGCTCCCTCGCAGGGGGGAACCGCGTGCAATGGGGATCAAGCCGAAGCTTGGACCCCCCGCGGCCCCCCCACTGCCGGGTGTCGCGGCTCCCCCTCTTCCCTTAAAGGGGTTCGGGGTTCGGCCATCGGCACCCGGCGCTAACGCCGAGGTCTTTCCATGGAGAGACCCCGGCTGGACGGGGGCGCGAGGCCGCCCGCCCCCCCGCCGGCTAACTCTTGCGAGTCGCCGGCGGGCGGGCGGGCGGCCACGCGCCCCGTCCCTCCTACACGTGGGCGGTCAGCGACGCCGGGCCCTAAGACCCGACAACGCTAGCCCCCACAGCCCCGGCGGTGGGGCTCCCCCTCATCCCAAAAGGAGTTCGGCCTCCACCGCCAGGGAAAAAAGCCGGCGCACCCCCCTCCCGCCACAGGGAGGAAGGGGGGAGGCCGGCACCCTGGGGGCGAGAGCCACCCAACCACCGGCCGAAGGACCTAAGTCCCACGGCCGGCGGCCAGGCGGCCCCCGTCCCCGCAGGAGGGAGGATCTCATCCAGCTGCGCTAGAAGAGACCCCCCCCTCGTTTCCACCTTTTCTTTATCACCTCTCTCGCTTCTACCAATCCCCTCCCACCGGGCCTGGGAGGGGAGCTGGGGAGCAGATGTTAGGTACATCCCCAAAAACTCCCCTCCCATTAGTTTCATCCTGGGTCGGTGCCATAACTTGCATCTGGCGCCGACCCCAAAGTGCGATCCTGGCTCCCGCCGTCACTCGCATCCTCCTCCTCGCTGCCCTCCTCGCCAAGGGCCTCTCTCCTTCTTCCCTCCTGTTCTCGTTCTCTTTCCTTCTCCTCCTTC
The DNA here is from genome assembly GCF_030444845.1 of Prenolepis imparis. Classification (NCBI taxonomy): domain Eukaryota; kingdom Metazoa; phylum Arthropoda; class Insecta; order Hymenoptera; family Formicidae; genus Prenolepis; species Prenolepis imparis. The sequence continues at coordinate 383,360 of NW_028141177.1, forward strand.
TGCCGCATTACTGTTTCGCAGAAGGAGGAGAAGGCCCTCCATTTGTCTTCACTCCCGACCGCCGCCGCAATTACGGCCGGGAGCGAGAGGTCCGCGCCCACTGCGGACACGAGCTCCCTCCTCTCTTGATTCCACGCAGCACACACCTCGAGTGTGTGCTGCGCATCGTCCCGCTCGTGTCCACAGTGGACGCAACGGGTCGTGCGCACCTTTCCAATGCGGCACAGGTACACACCGAAGCATCCATGCCCGGTGAGCACCTGTGCCATCCTATAGGTAACCCCTCCCTTGGCCCTGTCTATCCACTCGCGTAGACAGGGCCGGATGGCCTCGACAGTCCGCTGCCCCGGGAGCCCCGGTCTCTCCAGGAGTTCGGTCCATTGGTCGACAGCGGCCTGTCGGGCGTGGACCTTCACTGCACGCCGGTCTCTCTCCGTGGGAATTATTCCCTCCTCCCGAACACCCCGTATTCGCCAGTATACGTCTGAATGCATGTTGGCAAGGATGTTCAGGGGAGGGATTCCCGCCATCAGTCCCACGGCTGTCGCACTCACCGTACGGTATCCCCGGCACACGCGATTGGCCACCCGCTTTTGCACTTGGCACATGGTGTCTCGCAGTTTGCGGGTGGCCTCCATTTTCGCGGCCCATATTGGGGATCCGTACAGCGCCATCGCGTGGACTGTCCCGGCGTACAGCCTGCGAACACCCGCATTCGGCCCCCCGAGATTCGGTAAGAGGCGGCCGAGCGACATTGCCGCCCGCTCAACTCTCGGGGCGATGCGGTTGAAGTGTCCACTTTTCATCCAAGTAGAGGCCCAGATATTTTATCTGTGCCCCTACCAAGACAGAGGTTCCCTCTATCATTAGCTCCGTCCTGGGTGGCGCCCTTTTACGTCCGTTGTAGAAGTAAACAGCTTCCGTTTTTTGAGGCGCCACCCTTAGTCCTAGCTCCTTAATGCAGCGCACGACCCTTCCTACGGCTATTTCTGCCATCGCCTTGGCTTCCCCCCAGTCCTTTCCCCCGGCTAATATCAACGTGTCATCCGCGTAACATATAGCTTTACAGCCGGGGGGGAGGTTAGTCCGAAGGACCGAGTTGTATGTGAGGTTCCATATGAGCGGACCAAGTACAGAACCTTGTGGAACCTCACAATATATTGCCCTCTCGCATACATTCGCCTCTCTATCGATATATGTTATCGTCCTGTCCCGGAAGTAGTCCACTATTATGGCAGCCAGGTATCCAGGCACCTCGTGTATGTCGAGCGCCTCGGATACCCGGTGCCAGGGTAGGGTGTTGAAGGCGTTGGAGATATCCAACGATACCGCCAACAACACCCCATCCCCCTCCATGACGGCCTCCGCCTCCGAGCGGACGCGACTGATCGCATCTATTGTCGATCGCCCGGTGCGGAAGCCGTATTGCTCCTCGTGCAGATCAGTGGATCTACTCCGGGACAGGTGCCCGACGAGACGGCGGTGAATTATCCTTTCGAGGATCTTACCCGCCTCGTCGAGCAGGCAGATCGGCCTGTATGCGGAGGGCTGGTCCCTCGGCTTTCCCTCCTTTGGAAGAAGGACCAATTTGGCCTTCTTCCAGACTGGGGGGATTTTTCCTTCCTTGAGGCAGTTATTATACAACTGCCTCATCTCCTCTCGCAACTCATTATGGGCGAGGCCCCACAACTTCCCATGGACGCCATCGGGGCCAGGAGCTTTCCCGTTCTTTATCCCTTTGATGGCGCCCATGAGCTCCCCTCCCTTGACCCCCATTTCCTCCTCCTCCCAGTCAAACTCTCTATCACGCATAGAATGCACGCTTGCGTGCATGACCGGGAAGAGGGCTTCGACTATTTGCTCGACGAATTGGGGGTCCAAGGACTCTGTCAGTGGGGACGCCGCGCCTTTGAGTTTCCTCAAGACCATACGATACGGCCGTCCCCACGGGTCCCTATCCAGGGAGAGGAGAAGCTCCTCCCAGGACCTCGCCCTTGCGTTCCTTATCGCGTTTCGGAGGGCGTCCCGTGCGGCTCGGTACGCCCTCCATCCTTCCTCGTACCTAGGGTCCGTAGGATCCCTTCGCAACCTCTTTCTCTGGTGGTCGGAGGCACGTCGTAGCTCCGCGATCTCCTCCGACCACCAATACACACATTTCAATGGGCGGAACCTGACCCTTGGTATGGCTATGTCGCAGGCCCGTACAACGGCCTGCGCCAGCCTTTCTTGCTGCGTGGACAGGTCCCACTCATCAAACTCTTCCATTGCTGCACCAGCACCGACGACAGCAGCCATCCATCGGTCGACGTCTATTCTCCTGAGGGCCCATCTTCTTTGAAGGCCGTCCAAGACTCTGCGGCGTCGCAGCACCTCTTGCTTATAGGCGGAGATGGAGAAGATTATACATCGGTGATCAGATAGTGTTTCCCTCTCCGTCTCCACCCTCCACCCTGTAATTTGTCCAGCCACAGAGGGGGTTGCCCATGTTAAATCTATTATGGACCTCCCCTGTGGCCTCACGCAGGTGTGGTTACTCCCCCTGTTGGCTAACACTAATGTTTGCCGCGACGCCCAGTCGAGGACCGCCCTTCCTCTCCAGTCCTCTCTGGGGGAACCCCAAACGCCCGAATGGGCGTTGAAGTCCCCCAGGACTATTACATTTGGTGGCGCTCGGCACCCACTCAGGTCACGTGACAGGGCCTCTAGCTTGGCCTCGCATTCCGCGACCGCGACGTTGGGTGAGATGTAGATGCCGACCACCACCAATTGCCCCCAGGAGACGCCGACATATCCCTCCCTCGCCCATAATAAGGTGCAGAGGTCCTTTTTTTTTTTTTTTTTTTTTGCGTGTGGAAATGCGCGACCGCATACCCTCACACCTCGGGGGAGGTGGGAGGGTTATGTGGGGCTGGGATCAACGCCACCGGGACTCAAATGCGTCCCGGGGACTCCCCCGACCCACTAAAACCACACGGTGGCCCTCTGAGCGCTTGTACTGCGGCCCCGGGAATCGCTTTCGCATGCTCCGGGGCCGCAGTACGCTGAGCTTGCGCTCCCCTCCTTGATATAAGGGCCGGGTTTGACCCCGGTCCTGAAGAAGAGAAGTGGGGCCACCCACCTCTCTTCCCCTCGTGGGGGTCTGCGTGCAATGAGTCCTAGAAGCCCCCGCTCCCAGAACTCTGCAAGCCCCCCGCCCCCTGTACCACGGCTCCTTCCGCCCCCAAAAGGGGGCTAGGATTCGACCGCGGGCCAGGGGGCACCTACGAGAGACCTCCAAAGAGGAGGCCTCCCTCAGCGGGAGGAAGGGGTTCCAGGTCTCCATCCCGTAGGGTAAAGACCGTGTCCCCCTCGTCCCGCTCCTCCATATTCCTCCCCGCGGACCGCGGCCACCCCCGCCCCCAGAGGGGGTTAGGATCCGGCCGCAGCCCACGGGAGGCTATCTTTTCTTGTGGGGTCCAGCCGCTCCCCCTAAGGGAAGCGACCCCTTCTCCCGCGGCGGGATGGGAGGGACCGACCGGCAAGCCGGTTTATGTCCCTCCCACTCCGCCGCCTTCTTCTCAATCTATCGCCGCTTGAGCAGCGAAGCGACGACGCCGGACGCCGCCCCTTCTTCTTCTCATGGGGTCGGCGTCCGGATCGCCCTCCCTTTCTCTTTCTGCAACCTCCTTCCGCGAGATAACGTCCTCACAGAAGGAGGCGACAGCATTCCATTTTGCCTGGCTCTCCAATGTAGCTAGGACCACAGTATAGAGAGCCAGGTCCTCCCCTATCACATCGGTCAGGGCACGACGCTGCACCGCCCACGCCGGGCAATGTTCCAGCGTGTGCTGCGCCGTGTCCCTGACCTCCGTGCAATGGTGACATCTCGTCGTTGCCTCGCGTCCCGCCTTTTCGTGCAGGTACTCACCAAAGCAGCCGTGCCCGGTGAGCACCTGCACTACTCGGTAGGTGAGTCCGAAGGGTCTCTCCAGCCATTGGTCCAGAATCGGACGGATGGCCCCAACAACTCGCAGCCCCGCTCGTGGAAGGAGAAGCTTCTCCTTCCATCTGTCGACCGCGCGCTGCCGGGCCCTCGCCCTCTCCACTTCCGCCGCTCTTTGTGTCAGGGCCAGTCCCCGCTCGCGGAGGTCCCTCTTCTGATTGTACAGTTCTTTGTACACCTCCGCTAGCAGAGACCATGGTATCGACCCTGACACCACACACGCTGCTTCTACGGGGACGGTGCGATAGGCTCGGACAAGCCTGACAGCCAGCTGCCGCTGCAATTCATGCAGCGACTTTACGCTGGCGACCGTCAGGCTGCCCGACCACACCGGAGCCCCGTAGAGCGCAATGGACCCGACCACCCCCATGTAGAGGCGGCGGGTCCTCTCCTTGGGCCCCCCGATGTTGGGCAACAGTCGGCCAATACTGTTGACCGCCGCCCTAATTCGAGGGGCCAAGCGACGAAAGTGATCCTTCCAGTCCCAACGGCTGTCAAGTGTTAGTCCCAGATATTTCATCTGGGGCTTTACTTCCATTCGGACCCCTTCTACCGAGATATGGGACCAGGGTGGCCCCCCCCTTCGTTCCCCGGAGAAGAACATGATCTCTGTTTTTTGGAGGGCCACCCTTAGTCCCAATGCGCGAATCCGGCGAACGACGAGAGTCACCCCCGCGCGCGATCTGCGCGCAGCTTCGTCCCAATTTTCCCCACGGGCCAGCATCAGCGTGTCATCGGCATAACACACCAGGTGCAGGCCCGCGAGGAGGGCGCCCCGCAGCACCCAGTTGTATCCAAGGTTCCACAGGATTGGTCCAAGGACCGAACCCTGCGGAACCCCACAGTATACTTCCCTTGTGTGCAGCTGTTTGTACCGTCCCCTGTATGTGATGCACCTATCACTAAGATAGTTCCCGATCACCTCCTGAATATAAAGAGGCACTTCGTGATAGCGAAGCGCTTCTCGTATATATCTCCAGGGCAACGTGTTGAAGGCGTTCGATATATCAAGGCTCGTCGCCAACAACACGTCGCCCCGGCGGACCGCCTCATCCGAGAAGGCCTTCACGCGCAGCCGCATCTATCGTAGATCGACCTTCTCGGAATCCGTACTGGCAGTCCGCCAGATCGGGCCCTACCCGTGACAGGTGCAGTCTGAGGCGGGCCGCAATAATACGCTCAAAGAGCTTGCCCGCCTCGTCCAACAAACAGATGGGACGGTACGCCGCGGGAGAGTCCGCGGGGCGCCCCTCTTTTCTTAGCAGAACGAGTCCCGCCTCCTTCCATATGCGGGGGAAACGTCCCATTTTGAGGCAGTTGTCAAACAACTGCCTCATCCGGCCTCCGAGAATGCTCAACGCGATAGCCCAGGCCTTTCCTGGGATCCCATCAGGCCCCGGGGCGGTATTTTTTGCCCGAAGCCTGCGGATTACCCGGGTGAGCTCCTCCCCCGTTATTTGCAAGTCCTCGGTCCAGTTAGTTTGGACCTCAGGACCTGCTGGTCCTTCCCCACCCTCCTCTCCTCTGTCACAGGGGAAGAGAGTGGAGACGACCTCCTCCAAGAATCGAGGGTGGAGACCCTCCGTGATCGGCGGACCCCCTGATCGCAGTTTCTTTCTAACGATCAGATAAGGGCGTCCCCACGGGTCCCTATCAAGGGTCTGCAGGAGCTCGTCCCATGCCTGAGCTTTCGCCTCCTTGATGGCTCTCTGAAGGGATTTCTTTGCAGTTTGATATCCCTCCAACAGCTCGGCCGCCTCTGCTTCTTCATGGCGCCTGCGACGACAACGGGTGTACCTGCGCCTTGTCCGGATACATATGGCTCGGAGCCTCGCTATATCCGCGGACCACCAGTACACTCTCCTCCTTTTATTGTCGGCCTGGCACCGCGGCATGGCCGTATCACATATATCGGTCATGGCCGCTCGAAACCAGGCCGCCTCTTCATCCACGTCACAGGCACCAGGCGCGGGAGTTTCCTCCATCGCCTTTGCAATAGCGGCCACCCTCAAGGCGTCCCTGTCGAGATGCTTGAGCGCCCATCGCGGGGGCAGTGGTCTACCCCCGCCTGGAGAGCGCGGCTGACTGCCCAAGGAGGGGTCCGAGACCTCCATCCGTATGTATCTGTGATCAGAGAGGGTCTCAGACCCCTCCATCACACGCCAGCCGGAGGGCGCGCCGAACCTAACCTAACCTTTTTTTTTTTTTTTTTTGCGTCAGGAATGTGCTAAACACATACCCTCCACCTCGGGGGAGGCTTCGGGTTATGCGGGGATGGGAAAGGGGGAAGGCCCATTTCCCGACCCGCTAAACCTGAAGATGGTCCTCCTGGCGCTACTCGGAAGCCCCGGGAATCGCTTTCGCATGCACACGGGGCTTCCGAAGCGCCGTGACGCACCACTTTCTGGTGCGTCCCCTCCGTTTGATAGGACAATGTCCTATCAGGCAGAGAGGAGTGGGGACCACCACCACTCCTCTCCCCTCCGTGGGGGGGCGGCGTGCTATGGGACCCGGGAGCCCCCGCTCCTAAGTCCCTGCCGCTTCCCCCCCGGCCCCCAATGTTGCCGCTCCCTCCGCCCCCAAAAGGGGGGTTGGATTTGGCGACAACAGAGGAGGCCCCCTCTCTCGACGGCGGCCGCTCCCTCCCCCCGGGAGAACCCCATAAGGGGTATACTCCCGGTGGGAGGGCTACAAACCACCGCCTCTCTCGCAGGGGGGGAACCGCGTGCAATGGGGATCAAGCCGGAGCTTGGACCCCCTGCGGCTCCCTCCCACTGCCAGACGCCATGACTCCCTCCCTCCCCAAGGGGTTAAGAGTTCGGCCAGTGGCGCCCGGCACTAACGCCGAGGCCTCTCCGAGGAGACGCCCCGGCCGGACGGGGACGCAGGGCCGCCCGCCATCCCACCGGCCAACTCTTACGAGCCGCCGGCGGGCGGGCAAGCGGCCAAGCGCCCCCGTCCCTCCTTCTACTCACTGAGGGAAGGGCGCTATGAACTCACAGCGCTCCTCCCTCCTCCCCCCACTCCCCCTTTAATGGGGGAGACAGTCAGGCCCACGCGCCCGGGGGGCCTCCACCTCGGCTGTTTCGCCGAGGGGACCCCCCCGAGCCCGCGGCCGGGTTCTCTCCTCATTCCCCCCGGGATGCGCGAGAGCGCCGCCCTAGCGCATCCCGGCCCCCCAAGTTGGTGCGCAGACGGTCGTCGGAGGTCCACACACAGTGGACACCGAGGGCCGCCCACGCACTCCGACGCCCTGTGGCCAGGGGCGGCGCAGCGATAACACCGTCCGCCCCTGTCCACCAACGAGGTGCACCGGTACCGCACGTGCCCAGGGCACAGGCACCGGTAGCACCTCGCCGTCCCCATTGCATTGGCGGCCGTGGCCCCGCCGAGGGACACGGCCCCCGCAACACCCTTAACCCTAACTCCATCTCCATAACCACCCTCCCCACCCCCGACACCAGCGCCAACGCCGATGCCAACGCCAACCCCCGCTCCCATAATCCCCACCCCTTCTCCTCTTTTTACCACCACCTCGCCCCACAACCTCCACCCATTCCCCCTTATCTCCCCCATCGGAGGACGAACCGGACAAGTCCGGCTCCTTCCTCTCCATCCTCTCTTTCTTCCTCCTCGCACCCGTCTTGTTCTCAACGATCCGCTTCTCAAGCAAGGCGAGCCTTTTCGTGTTGGAATCCAGTCTGGACATTATATCGTCCAGCCTGGACTCCAACCCATCCGTCGATCTGCCTGGCGGCGTTGCTGGTGGTGTCTTCCCAGCCACCGCTGCGTCCGCCTCCACATCCATCTCCGCATCTATGGGTTCGCCGATCTCTCCCGTTTCCGGGGATGCGGCCCGATCGATGACCTCCTCAGTCATCGTGGCCGCATCACAACGGACCCTCGACTCACCCTGTTTCGACTCGAGCCGATGCCGGAGCCGCCCGCAATCGCTCTCAAACGCGAACGCCCTGCGAGCCAGCTCCATCATCGTCGCCGCCATTTCGTTGATGTCATCCAACAAACTTTGCAGTATTTTGCAATCCTCCGACGGTTTAGTTGCCGCGAACTTGACGAACCGCTTCTCTAACAATCCGTACTCGCCGACATAACTCTGGACAATCTCGGTCGTATCAAGATCGGCCAAAGACTCCTTGAACCATTCACCCATCCCCGGTCCAAAGAACTCCTCCATCTGTCGAGTCAACCTAACCTAACCTTTTTTTTTTTTTATTCGTAGTGGAAATCCTCATGGATACCCCCCGCCTCCGGGTAGAGGACGGGTGGTTATGTGGGATTCCTTGCCCCCCTTGGCCGATCCACGAATGGATCGGTCAGGGGGCGCAAGACCTACCCACTAAAATCACTACGGATACCTTCTCGGGCGTTAATGGGGGACGGCCAGGATGCTGGAATCCCATGCCGTCTGGCCGCCCCCCCGCCTAATCCCTCCTGAGGAAAGTGCGGGTATTCGCGGTTGCGGTGCAGGGCGGTATCTACCCCACGCCGCGCCCTCCCATAAGTTTGGGGGGCGGGGTCACGGCTCGAGTGTGCCCGCCCGAGCCGCCACCCCCCGCCCCCCCGGTTGGGGTTCCCCCTGGCACCCAGGAGGGTGGCCAGGTTCGACCGTCAACCGAGGGGGCCCTCTCAGGGAAATCACCCCCGGGGGGGTAACTTCCCTCGCGGAGGTTGCTCCCTCCAGCCGAGAACGCCCGACCCTGGGCGTCTTTCTTGGCGGAAGGGCGACAAGCCTCCGCTCCCTCGCAGGGGGGGACCGCGTGCAATGGGGATCAAGCCGAAGCTTGGACTCCCCGCGGCCTCCCCACTGCCGGGTGTCGCGGCTCCTCCCCTTCCCTTAAAGGGGTTCGGGGTTCGGCCATCGGCACCCGGCGCTAACGCCGAGGTCTTTCCATGGAGAGACCCCGGCTGGACGGGGGCGCGAGGCCGCCCGCCCCCCCACCGGCTAACTCTTGCGAGTCGCCGGCGGGCGGGCGGGCGGCCACGCGCCCCCGTCCCTCCTACACGTGGGCGGTCAGCGACGCCGGGCCCTAAGACCCGACAACGCTAGCCCCCACAGCCCCGGCGGTGGGGCTCCCCCTCATCCCAAAAGGAGTTGAGGTTCGGCCTCCACCGCCAGGGAGAAAAGCCGGCGCACCCCCCTCCCGCCACAGGGAGGAAGGGGGAGGCCGGCACCCTGGGGGCGAGAGCCACCCAACTACCGGCCGACGGACCTAAGTCCCACGGCCGGCGGCCAGGCGGCCCCCGTCCCCGCAGGAGGGAGGATCTCATCCAGCTGCGCTAGAAGAGACCCCCCCTCGTTTCCACCTTTTCTTTATCACCTCTCTCGCTTCTACCAATTCCCTCCCACCGGGCCTGGGAGGGGAGCTGGGGAGCAGATGTTAGGTACATCCCCAAAAACTCCCCTCCCATTAGTTTCATCCTGGGTCGGTGCCATAACTTGCATCTGGCGCCGACCCCAAAGTGCGATCCTGGCTCCCGCCGTCACTCGCATCCTCCTCCTCGCTGCCCTCCTCGCCAAGGGCCTCTCTCCTTCTTCCCTCCTGTTCTCATTCTCTTTCTTTCTCCTCCTTCTGCCGCATTACTGTTTCGCAGAAGGAGGAGAAGGCCCTCCATTTGTCTTCACTCCCGACCGCCGCCGCAATTACGGCCGGGAGCGAGAGGTCCGCGCCCACTGCGGACACGAGCTCCCTCCTCTCTTGATTCCACGCAGCACACACCTCGAGTGTGTGCTGCGCATCGTCCCGCTCGTGTCCACAGTGGACGCAACGGGTCGTGCGCTCCTTTCCAATGCGGCACAGGTACGCACCGAAGCATCCATGCCCGGTGAGCACCTGTGCCATCCTATAGGTAACCCCTCCCTTGGCCCTGTCTATCCACTCGCGTAGACAGGGCCGGATGGCCTCGACAGTCCGCTGCCCCGGGAGCCCCGGTCTCTCCAGGAGTTCGGTCCATTGGTCGACAGCGGCCTGTCGGGCGTGGACCTTCACTGCACGCCGGTCTCTCTCCGTAGGAATTATTCCCTCCTCCCGAACACCCCGTATTCGCCAGTATACGTCTGAATGCATGTTGGCAAGGATGTTCAGGGGAGGGATTCCCGCCATCAGTCCCACGGCTGTCGCACTCACCGTACGGTATCCCCGGCACACGCGATTGGCCACCCGCTTTTGCACTTGGCACATGGTGTCTCGCAGTTTGCGGGTGGCCTCCATTTTCGCGGCCCATATTGGGGATCCGTACAGCGCCATCGCGTGGACTGTCCCGGCGTACAGCCTGCGAACACCCGCATTCGGCCCCCCGAGATTCGGTAAGAGGCGGCCGAGCGACATTGCCGCCCGCTCAACTCTCGGGGCGATGCGGTTGAAGTGTTCGCGGAAGGTCCACTTTCCATCCAAGTAGAGGCCCAGATATTTTATCTGTGCTCCTACCAAGACAGGGGTTCCCTCTATCATTAGCTCCGTCCTGGGTGGCGCCCTTTTACGTCCGTTGTAGAAGTAAACAGCTTCCGTTTTTTGAGGCGCCACCCTTAGTCCTAGCTCCTTAATGCAGCGCACGACCCTTCCTACGGCTATTTCTGCCATCGCCTTGGCTTCCCCCCAGTCCTTTCCCCCGGCTAATATCAACGTGTCATCCGCGTAACATATAGCTTTACAGCCGGGGGGAAGGTTAGTCCGAAGGACCGAGTTGTATGTGAGGTTCCATATGAGCGGACCAAGTACAGATCCTTGTGGAACCCCACAATACATTGCCCTCTCGCATACATTCGCCTCTCTATCGATATATGTTATCGTCCTGTCCCGGAAGTAGTCCACTATTATGGCAGCCAGGTATCCAGGCACCTCGTGTATGTCGAGCGCCTCGGATACCCGGTGCCAGGGTAGGGTGTTGAAGGCGTTGGAGATATCCAACGATACCGCCAACAACACCTCACCCCCCTCCATGACGGCCTCCGCCTCCGAGCGGACGCGACTGATCGCATCTATTGTCGATCGCCCGGTGCGGAAGCCGTATTGCTCCTCGTGCAGATCAGTGGATCTACTCCGGGACAGGTGCCCGACGAGACGGCGGTGAATTATCCTTTCGAGGATCTTACCCGCCTCGTCGAGCAGGCAGATCGGCCTGTATGCGGAGGGCTGGTCCCTCGGCTTTCCCTCCTTTGGAAGAAGGACCAATTTGGTTCTTCCAGACTGGGGGGATTTTTCCTTCCTTGAGGCAGTTATTATACAACTGCCTCATCTCCTCTCGCAACTCATTATGGGCGAGGCCCCACAACTTCCCATGGATGCCATCGGGGCCAGGAGCTTTCCCGTTCTTTATCCCTTTGATGGCGCCCATGAGCTCCCCTCCCTTGACCCCCATTTCCTCCTCCTCCCAGTCAAACTCTCTATCACGCATAGGATGCACGCTTGCGTGCATGACCGGGAAGAGGGCTTCGACTATTTGCTCGACGAATTGGGGGTCCAAGGACTCTGTCAGTGGGGACGCCGCGCCTTTGAGTTTCCTCAAGACCATACGATACGGCCGTCCCCACGGGTCCCTATCCAGGGAGAGGAGAAGCTCCTCCCAGGACCTCGCCCTTGCGTTCCTTATCGCGTTTCGGAGGGCGTCCCGTGCGGCTCGGTACGCCCTCCATCCTTCCTCGTACCTAGGGTCCGTAGGATCCCTTCGCAACCTCTTTCTCTGGTGGTCGGAGGCACGTCGTAGCTCCGCGATCTCCTCCGACCACCAATACACACATTTCAATGGGCGGAACCTGACCCTTGGTATGGCTATGTCGCAGGCCCGTACAACGGCCTGCGCCAGCCTTTCGTGCTGCGTGGACAGGTCCCACTCATCAAACCCTTCCATTGCTGCACCAGCACCGACGACAGCAGCCATCCATCGGTCGACGTCTATTCTCCTGAGGGCCCATCTTCTTTGAAGGCCGTCCAAGACTCTGCGGCGTCGCAGCACCTCTTGCTTATAGGCGGAGACGGAGAAGGTTATACATCGGTGATCAGATAGTGTTTCCCTCTCCGTCTCCACCCTCCACCCTGTAATTTGTCCAGCCACAGAGGGGGTTGCCCATGTTAAATCTATTATGGACCTCCCCTGTGGCCTCACGCAGGTGTGGTTACTTCCCCTGTTGGCTAACACTAATGTTTGCCGCGACGCCCAGTCGAGGACCGCCCTTCCTCTCCAGTCCTCTCTGGGGGAACCCCAAACGCCCGAATGGGCGTTGAAGTCCCCCAGGACTATTACATTTGGTGGCGCTCGGCACCCACTCAGGTCACGTGACAGGGCCTCTAGCTTGGCATTCCGCGACCGCGACGTTGGGTGAGATGTAGATGCCGACCACCACCAATTGCCCCCAGGAGACGCCGACATATCCCTCCCTCGCCCATAATAAGGTGCATGGCGGGGAGGTTCTGGTCTCGCGTCTGATGATGGCTACTTTCCCGTCGGCGCTGGTTGCCCAGTTTGCTCTTTGCAGAGCATTGTACGCCTCCGTAAGCACTCCGAGTCCGCAGTTGAGCTCGCACATATGCTGCAGGATCATCTCTTGTGCGGGCCCGGAGTGGTTTACATTTGCCAGTATCACACGGCTCATAGTCGTTTTTCTGGCTGTCCCTCCTGCTCAACCTCCATCCCGTCACTCTCATCATCTGCCTCGCTCCCTCCATGTTTATTCCTTAACTTTCTCCTCTTTGTTCCCGATTCCTTCACTCCCTCCTCTTCTTCCAGATGTCGTGTCCTACTCTTGTCGTTTGACGCAGCAATTGCGGTTTCATGACCTCTTTCCTTCTTTCCTTTATCTTTTCGCTCCTCTCCAGGAGTCTCCTTCCTTCTCGGAGTGGGCTGTGTTGATGGCTGGTTCTTCTCAACCAGCTTGTTCAGCGCCACCCCTCTAACTCCTTTCTGCACCGGTGTACAGGCTTTGCTTCCCGTTCGGTGTTTTGCGGGAAGGCCTCTGTCTCTGCACACCGGGCAGTTGAAGTCCTCCTTGCAGTCTTTGGCAACGTGCCCCTCTTGACCGCAACGGTAGCATTGGTTGCTTCTGTCTGCACGATTGGGGCAACGTTGCCTAACATGTCCTCCCTCTAGGCACTTGTAACACTGCAGAGGTCTCTCCTCTAATAGTGTCACTTGAACGTGCCCCCAGCCTATTTTAATACGCCCCTTGTTTTCCTTCATGAGGCGGTTAGCCGCAACGAGCGGACATTTAGCCCAAAGGGACCCTAATCCGTTCGGGGAGAGCTTGATCTCTCCCACTTGGATCTCCTCCTGTTCACATTTGCCAAAATCAGCAATTGCTTCAATCGCCTCGGTTATTGTGACGGATTCGTCCAGTCTTGTCAACCGGACTTCCGCCATTTTTTCCGGGCGACTTACTCGGACCCCCTCCTTTCCTTGGAGAGTTTCTCGCAGTTTCCCGGCAAGCTTGTCTGCAAGTTCTCCCCTCTTCTCGCCTGGTATTTCGTATACCATAGCCCCTGTAATTGACCTCCTCATTTCTATTTTTTCGATGCCGAGGTCCCGAAGCTCTATTTTTGCTCGAGCCTCCCTTAGTATCTCGGCATACTTACCCTCCGGGCATGTGAGCATGATGGCCGCCGTACGCGGCTCTCTCCTTCTCGCCGACTTTATTTTGGCCTCTTGGCCAGTTTGGGGTCGGTTGGATTGGCCTTGACCTTTATTTATGGCCTGGCGAGTCTTCCCCTCCTCCACCTTTTTCATATCTCCTTCCTTCCTCTTCCTCTTGACCACGGTGGTCCATTGCTCACTTTCGCATGGATCCCGAGCTGTCGCGGCCACTGGAGCAGCCTGTCGCACCACAGCGTTCGCCTGCTTAGGCGGTTGCTGTTGTTGTTTCCCCTTCTTTTTCTTGTTTGCTGTTGTTGCAGCAGACTTTCCCATATTGGCTGGGGGATTAAGGGTCGTCATCTTGGTGACCTTGATCCCCTTTCCCTTGCTTGTTATTACTGGAGCGGCCTCCTGTCTGGCTGATTTCTGGGGAATGTTCCCAACTGCGGAACCTTTCTTGTACTTAAGTTCCTCGTGGGTGTCCCCCAATCTCTCGTCGAGAATTCTCTCGATTATCCTTTCTATTTTGGGAACGCTGCTTTCCCGCATGGATTTCACCTCGGATTGCAGTGATTCCATTAACGTGAAGAGACCCCCGATGCTTCTATCGAGGGCCCCTTTTCTTGTCGTCTGGAGCGGCTGAGGATTATATGTCCTCACAACGTTTTCCTCTAAGATGGGATGGGTATTTTTCCCCTTCCTATTTTTCTTTTGCTCTAGAGCAGGAAAATTTTTATCATTAAAAGTCATGGAGGGATTTGCCACTTCTATCTCCACCTCCATCCTTTCCTCCTCCGATTCCTTCTCTTTTCCTCGGTATCTGGAGGGTTCCCCACCCTTAGTTGGTGGAAGTGAATCTCCCATCTCCCTATTCCTTCTCCTTTCTGGGGTCTCCCCATCTTTGGATGGAAGTGAGGCTCCTTCCTGTCCTCTAAGGACCTCCCCATCTCTGAGTGGATGTGGGGTTCTTTTCCTTCCCTTCCTAGGACTGCGTGGTCTGTCCTTTTTTTTTCCTTCTTCATCGGACGTACCTTCCTCGGGTGACGGTAAAGGTGTCTCCGAAGCTTCCCTCCAGGAAACATCTCCCCGAGAAGTTGTGGGTTTCTCTTTCCTGTATCTTACCTTCCTTTTCCTTAGCTCTTCGTTCACTCTTTTGAGCCTGCTATGTTCTATTTCCAGATTCGCCAGCCTCGTTTTAATTTCAGCGAGCTCGGAGTCTCTTTTCCATTCCTCCTTTTGGCTGTTTCGGAGAGAGAATTCGGTGACTGCTGCGCCCATTGCCGCGGCTGACTCCTGCAGTTCTTTCTGGAATTCTCCTTTTAGGTTCCCGGATTTGACCGCTATTTTATAAATCATTTCCATACATTCAGCAACCTCTGCCTCTATATTAATTGAGGATCTGTCACTAAACTCCTCGCGTTTGGACTGAATCATCTCCCGAAATTTATCGAAGGATTTTCCTTCCTTTGGCTTATACAGAGGGCTTAGGATTTCTAACTCCTCTTGTTTTTCCTTCCTCAAGGCCTTATTTTGGTCCGCTGCTTTTCTTCCCTCGTTTTTTGCGGGGTCGTGTGGAGGTCTTCCTGGACCCCTCTTCTCTGTCTCAATTACTCCTGTCAAAACGGAAGGATTGTCGACCACCAATTCTGTCTCCTTTTGCTGTGCCGCATGCTCCGTGCTGGGAAGGGCAGGGAACTCTTCCGTACAGAAGGTATTCGCCATTCCTGGTTCCTCGGTGGCATTCTCTCCCTCACTTGTCATACCGACGGTACTTGTCATACTGACGGTATCCACCTCAGTATCACCATCAGTGTCCCCCTCTATTTCCATGCCTGAAAGTCCTCTCCTTTTGTTATGCATTGCACTCCGTGTGACTCTCTTGCTTTCGCAGGGGAGGTCTCGTGTGGCTCCCTTTGGTTTAGCAGAGTTCTTTTTACCTCTTTGGCTCAACATTGAGCAGTCCGACCTTGCACTACCATCCGAGTCACATCTCTTCATAGATACTCGGCACTGTGGGAGTTGTTCGTCCGTCTTTGTGTGATCCTCCAGTATTTTGGGGGAGTCTTCATTTTTGTGGACTTGAAGTCCGCCCTCTGTTTTAGTTTTAATTTCATGCTTTGTGGTATTTGTATTTGTATTTTTTGTGTCTGCCATTTCAATTGATCCCATTATCCCCAGCGGCTCGGTGGGCCGGCGTATCTCCCACCGACCGACGAAGTGCCCGAAACGTGACCGGCACACTCCGCCGGCCGGGCCCGGTGGACTCACCGGGAGCCCACCTATGCCGAAACCAGAGGGGATAAAGACCTCCCCTGGCCCGACTCCAGCCCCTTACTCCCCCGTGTGAAGCTGTGACACCGCACACGGGTTTTTCGGGGGTCCCGCGCCTCCGACAGCGCGGGCACCGCTGGGGGTGGCGCCACCCAGGGGGCCCCACGGACGGTTGGGGTGAGGACGCCGCTCCCCGTCCACACCTTGCCCGCCGTGGCGACCAGCACGTCCCCCCACCGGGAATCACGTCCAGCGGAAGGGACTACGCCTCTCCTGACCGGCCGGTTCGGAAGGGGAAACGGTCCCGACCGGCCAGGAGTACCTGCTCTCGCCGCCGAGCCCCGCCTCGGAATAAGTCCGAGCGGCCTCGGCGGCAGGTCCGCGTGGCACCCTCCGGGCTATGCCCCTTGGGTAACCCCTCCGGGCAAAGCCCCTCGGGTAACCACGCGTGACCTCCACGCCGCGCCCGACCCAAGCTCGGAATACGTCCGAGTGGCCCGGGCGCGGCTACCCCCCAGGGACGCTGGGACGGAGACCCAGGCTACCCAGCCTGGGGACTCCCAACCAGCACCCTGGGGTACTTCTTGTCGCCGGGCCCCGCCTCGGAATACGTCCGAGCGGCCCCGGCGACTGACCGCTGTGATCCCCTCTGGGCGATGTCCCTCGGGTTAAACCCTCCGGGCAAGGCCCCTCGGGTGATCACAGCTGGTCCCCTCCCCCGCGGCCCCAGCCGCAGAAATCCCCACCCCGAGACCCCGGGGGAAATACCCCCGGGAGAGAAACCCCCGAAAAATACCCCCCCGAGAAACAGAGCACGAACCCCGCGGCCCGGGTCGCAAAAATGCATGGCGGGAGAGCAAGCGCCGAAGCGCCGTGCAATGCCCTCTCCTAACGGTGCCATGCCACCGGGCGTTTGTATTCCGGGTCGCCATCCCTTACCACATACGAGCCGAAGCTCTATAGGGGAGTGGGCCCCCTCCTCCCATAGGGAGGGCTCCCCGGGACTGGGGAAACTCCCCAGACTCGGGGAGTTGATGTACCCGACGTTACTCGGGTACGGGATGCTGTTAGCACCCCTTGCAAGACTATCCTCTTGTAAGGGGTGAGCCCTCTCGCCACGGCAAGGCCGCATCCCACGAGAGAGGAGTCAACCTAACCTTTTTTTTTTTTTTTTTTTTTTTTTTTGCGTCAGGAATGTGCTAAACACATACCCTCCACCTCGGGGGAGGCTTCGGGTTATGCGGGGATGGGAAAGGGCGGAAGGCCCATTTCCCGACCCGCTAAACCTGACGGTGGTCCTCCTGGCGCTACTCGGAAGCCCCGGGAATCGCTTTCGCATGCACACGGGGCTTCCGAAGCGCCGTGACGCACCACTTTCTGGTGCGTCCCCTCCGTTTGATAGGACAATGTCCTATCAGGCAGAGAGGAGTGGGGACCACCACCACTCCTCTCCCCTCCGTGGGGGGGCGGCGTGCTATGGGACCCGGGAGCCCCCGCTCCTAAGTCCCTGCCGCCCCCCCCGGCCCCCAATGTTGCCGCTCCCTCCGCCCCCAAAAGGGGGGTTGGATTTGGCGACAACAGAGGAGGCCCCCTCTCTCGACGGCGGCCGCTCCCTCCCCCGGGAGAACCCCATAAGGGGTATACTCCCGGTGGGAGGGCTACAAACCACCGCCTCTCTCGCAGGGGGGGAACCGCGTGCAATGGGGATCAAGCCGGAGCTTGGACCCCCTGCGGCTCCCTCCCACTGCCAGACGCCATGACTCCCCCCCTCCCCAAGGGGTTAAGAGTTCGGCCAGTGGCGCCCGGCACTAACGCCGAGGCCTCTCCGAGGAGACGCCCCGGCTGGACGGGGACGCAGGGCCGCCCGCCATCCCACCGGCAAACTCTTACGAGCCGCCAGCGGGCGGGCAAGCGGCCAAGCGCCCCCGTCCCTCCTTCTACTCACTGAGGGAAGGGCGCTATGAACTCACAGCGCTCCTCCCTCCTCCCCCCACTCCCCCTTTAATGGGGGAGACAGTCAGGCCCACGCGCCCGGGGGGCCTCCACCTCGGCTGTTTCGCCGAAGGGACCCCCCCGAGCCCGCGGCCGGGTTCTCTCCTCATTCCCCCCGGGATGCGCGAGGGCGCCGCCCTAGCGCATCCCGGCCCCCCAAGTTGGTGCGCAGACGGTCGTCGGAGGTCCACACACAGTGGACACCGAGGGCCGCCCACGCACTCCGACGCCCTGTGGCCAGGGGCGGCGCAGCGATAACACCGTCCGCCCCTGTCCATCAACGAGGTGCACCGGTACCGCACGTGCCCAGGGCACAGGCACCGGTAGCACCTCGCCGTCCCCATTGCATTGGCGGCCGTGGCCCCGCCGAGGGACACGGCCCCCGCAACACCCTTAACCCTAACTCCATCTCCATAACCACCCTCCCCACCCCCGACACCAGCGCCAACGCCGATGCCAACGCCAACCCCCGCTCCCATAATCCCCACAACCCTTCTCCTCTTTTTACCACCACCTCGCCCCACAACCTCCACCCATTCCCCCTTATCTCCCCCATCAGAGGACGAACCGGACAAGTCCGGCTCCTTCCTCTCCATCCTCTCTTTCTTCCTCCTCGCACCCGCCTTGTTCTCAACGATCCGCTTCTCAAGCAAGGCGAGCCTTTTCGTGTTGGAATCCAGTCTGGACATTATATCGTCCAGCCTGGACTCCAACCCATCCGTCGATCTGCCTGGAGGCGTTGCTGGTGGTGTCTTCCCAGCCACCGCTGCGTCCGCCTCCACATCCATCTCCGCATCTATGGGTTCGCCGATCTCTCCCGTTTCCGGGGATGCGGCCCGATCGATGACCTCCTCAGTCATCGTGGCCGCATCACAACGGACCCTCGACTCACCCTGTTTCGACTCGAGCCGATGCCGGAGCCGCCCGCAATCGCTCTCAAACGCGAACGCCCTGCGAGCCAGCTCCATCATCGTCGCCGCCATTTCGTTGATGTCATCCAACAAACTTTGCAGTATTTTGCAATCCTCCGACGGTTTAGTTGCCGCGAACTTGACGAACCGCTTCTCCAACAATCCGTACTCGCCGACATAACTCTGGACAATCTCGGTCGTATCAAGATCGGCCAAAGACTCCTTGAACCATTCACCCATCCCCGGTCCAAAGAACTCCTCCATCTGTCGAGTGAACCTAACCTAACCTTTTTTTTTTTTTTTATTCGTAGTGGAAATCCTCATGGATACCCCCCGCCTCCGGGTAGAGGACGGGTGGTTATGTGGGATTCCTTGCCCCCCTTGGCCGATCCACGAATGGATCGGTCAGGGGGCGCAAGACCTACCCACTAAAACCACTACGGATACCTTCTCGGGCGTTAATGGGGGACGGCCAGGATGCTGGAATCCCATGCCGTCTGGCCGCCCCCCCCGCCTAATCCCTCCTGAGGAAAGTGCCGCAGAAGGCGACACCTTCCCCCCCGCAAGTGCGGGTATTCGCGGTTGCGGTGCAGGGCGGTATCTACCCCACGCCGCGCCCTCCCATAAGTTTGGGGGGCGGGGTCACGGCTCGAGTGTGCCCGCCCGAGCCGCCACCCCCCGCCCCCCCGGTTGGGGTTCCCCCTGGCACCCAGGAGGGTGGCCAGGTTCGACCGTCAACCGAGGGGGTCCTCTCAGGGAAATCACCCCCGGGGGGGTAACTTCCCTCACGGAGGTTGCTCCCTCCAGCCGAGAACGCCCGACCCTGGGCGTCTTTCTCGGCGGAAGGGCGACAAGCCTCCGCTCCCTCGCAGGGGGGGACCGCGTGCAATGGGGATCAAGCCGAAGCTTGGACCCCCCGCGGCCCCCCCACTGCCGGGTGTCGCGGCTCCCCCCTTCCCTTAAAGGGGTTCGGGGTTCGGCCATCGGCACCCGGAACCTAACCTTTTTTTTTTTTTTTTCGTAGTGGAAATCCTCATGGATACCCCCCGCCTCCGGGTAGAGGACGGGTGGTTATGTGGGACTCCTTGCATCCCTTAGCCGATCCACGAATGGATCAGCCAGGGGGCGCAAGGCTTACCGCACTAAAACCACTACGGATACCTTCGCAGGCGTTATACAGGGGACGGCGAGGATGCTGGTATCCCATGCCAACTCGCCGCCCCCCCGCCTTTATCCCTCCTGAGGAAAGTGCCGCAGAAGGCGACACTTTCCCCCCCGCAAGCGCGGGTATTCGCGGTTGCGGCGCAGGGCGGTATCAACCCCACGCCGCGCCCTCCCAATTTGGGGGGCGGGGTCACAGCTCGAGTTACCCGCTCCCCCCCGCCTCCCCGGTTGGGGTTCCCCCCGGCTCCCTAAAGGTAGCCAGGTTTGACCGTCAACCGAGGAGGCGCTCTCAGGGAAACCACCCCCGGGGGGGTGACTTCCCTCGCAAAGGTTGCTCCCTCCAGCCGAGAACGCCCGACCCTGGGCGTCTTTCTCGGCGGGAGGGCGGCAGACCCTCGCTCCCTCGCGGGGGAGGACCGCGTGCAATGGGGATCAAGCAGAAGCTTGGACCCCCCGCGGCCCCCCCCCCACTGCCGGGCGTCGTGGCAGCCCCCCCTCCCCCAAGGGGTTTAGGGTTCGGCCATCGACGCCCGGCGCTAACGCCGAGGTTTCTCCTTGGAGAAACCCCGGCTGGACGGGGGGCGCAAGGCCGCCCACCCCCCCGCCGGCCAACTCTTGCGAGTCGCCGGCGGGCGGGCAGGCGGCCGAGCGCCCCCGTCCCTCCTACTCGTGGGCGGTCAGCGACGCCGGGTCCGAAGGCCCGACGACGCCAACCCCCACAGCCCCGGCGGTGGGGCTCCCCCTCATCCCAAGAGGGAATTGAAGTTCGGCCACCACCGCCAGGGAAAGAGCCAGCTTATCCCTTTCCCGCCACAGGGAGGAAGGGGGGCCGGCACCCTGGGGACGAGGACCGCCCAGCCCCCGGCCGAGGGACAAGTCCCACGGTCGGCGGCCAAGCGGCCCCCGCCCCCGCAGGGGGGGAGGATCTCATCCGGCTAGGCCGGCAGAGACCCCCCCCCCGTTTCCTCCTATTCTCTATCACCCCTCCTTTTTCTTTTTCTTTCTTTTTTTTTTCTCCCTTACTATCCTTCACTCCGGGCTTGGGAGGGGAAATGGGGAGTACATCCCCCACCCCCTCCCATTAGTTTCATCCTGGATCAGTCCCCACAGAATTGGGGATTGATTCCTGTGTGGGGACTAGAGCCCCAAATCCCTCCTCTTCTTCTTCTTCCTCTACTATGTCCCTCTCCAGAGACCTTCGACGCTCTCCCTTCTGTTCCCTCTCTCTTTCCTTGTCCTCCTTCTGCTTCATCACTTTTTCACAGAAGGAGGAGAAGGCCGTCCACCCTTGTTCGCTCCCGACTGCAGCTGCGATTACAGCCGGGAGCGAAAGATCTGCGCCCACTACGGACACCAGCTCCTCTCTCTCCCTCTCCCACGCAGCACACTCTTCGAGGGTGTGCTGCGCATCATCTTTCCTGTGCCCGCAGTGGGCGCAGCGAGTTGTGCGCTCTTTACCTATGCGACACAGGTACTCACCAAAGCATCCATGCCCGGTGAGCACCTGTGCCATTCTAAAGGAGACCCCTCCCCAGACCCTGTCCAACCATTCTTGGAGACAGGGCCTGATGGCCTCGACAGTCCGCTTGCCGGGCATCCTCGGGTCTTCGAGGAGCTCTAACCATTTCGTAATTACGGACTGCCGGGCTTGGACCTTGACTGCATGCCGGTCGCGTGCCGTGGGGATTATACCTCTCCCCCGAAAACCTCCCTTATGCGCCAATACACATTGGCTTGCATATCCGCCAGGAGGTTTATCGGGGGAACTCCCGCCAAGAGCCCCACGGCTGCCCAACTCACCGTACGGTATCCCCTACAGATTCTGTTGGCCACCCGCTTTTGAACTACCCGGAACCTTTTTTTTTTTTTTTTTTTTTGCGTGTGGAAATGCGCGACCGCATACCCTCACACCTCGGGGGAGGTGGGAGGGTTATGTGGGGCTGGGATCAACGCCGCCGGGACTCAAATACGTCCCGGGGACTCCCCCGACCCACTAAAACCACACGGTGGCCCTCTGAGCGCTTGTACTGCGGCCCCGGGAATCGCTTTCGCATGCTCCGGGGCCGCAGTACGCTGAGCTTGCGCTCCCCTCCTTGACATAAGGGCCATTTGACCCCGGTCCTGAAGAAGAGAAGTGGGGCCACCCACCTCTCTTCCCCTCGTGGGGGTCTGCGTGCAATGAGTCCTGGAAGCCCCCGCTCCCAGAACTCTGCAAGCCCCCCGCCCCCTGTACCACGGCTCCTTCCGCCCCCAAAAGGGGGTTAGGATTCGGCCGCGGGCCAGGGGGCACCTACGAGAGACCTCCAAAGAGGAGGCCTCCCTCAGCGGGAGGAAGGGGTTCCAGGTCTCTATCCCGTGGGGTGAAGACCGTGTCCCCCTCGTCCCGCTCCTCCATACTCCTCCCTCCCACGGCGGGATGGGAGGGACCGACCGGCAAGCCGGTTTATGTCCCTCCCACTCCGCCGCCTTCTTCTCAATCTATCGCCGCTTGAGCAGCGAAGCGACGACGCCGGACGCCGCCCCTTCTTCTTCTCATGGGGTCGGCGTCCGGATCGCCCTCCCTTTCTCTTTCCGCAACCTCCTTCCGCGAGATAACGTCCTCGCAGAAGGAGGCGACGGCATTCCATTTTTCCTGGCTCTCCAATGTAGCTAGGACCACAGTATAGAGAGCCAGGTCCTCCCCTATCACATCGGTCAGGGCACGACGCTGCACCGCCCACGCCGGGCAATGTTCCAGCGTGTGCTGCGCCGTGTCCCTGACCTCCGTGCAATGGTGACATCTCGTCGTTGCCTCGCGTCCCGCCTTTTCGTGCAGGTACTCACCAAAGCAGCCGTGCCCGGTGAGCACCTGCACTACTCGGTAGGTGAGTCCGAAGGGTCTCTCCAGCCATTGGTCCAGAATCGGACGGATGGCCCCAACAGCTCGCAGCCCCGCTCGTGGAAGGAGAAGCTTCTCCTTCCATCTGTCGACCGCGCGCTGCCGGGCCCTCGCCCTCTCCACTTCCGCCGCTCTTTGTGTCAGGGCCAGTCCCCGCTCGCGGAGGTCCCTCTTCTGATTGTACAGTTCTTTGTACACCTCCGCTAGCAGAGACCATGGTATCGACCCTGACACCACACACGCTGCTTCTACGGGGACGGTGCGATAGGCTCGGACAAGCCTGACAGCCAGCTGCCGCTGCAATTCATGCAGCGACTTTACGCTGGCGACCGTCAGGCTGCCCGACCACACCGGAGCCCCGTAGAGCGCAATGGACCCGACCACCCCCATGTAGAGGCGGCGGGTCCTCTCCTTGGGCCCCCCGATGTTGGGCAGCAGTCGGCCAATACTGTTGACCGCCGCCCTAATTCGAGGGGCCAAGCGACGAAAGTGATCCTTCCAATCCCAACGGCTGTCAAGTGTTAGTCCCAGATATTTCATCTGGGGCTTTACTTCCATTCGGACCCCTTCTACCGAGATATGGGACCAGGGCGGCCCCCCCCTTCGTGCCCCGGAGAAGAACATGATCTCTGTTTTTTGGAGGGCCACCCTTAGTCCCAATGCGCGAATCCGGCGAACGACGAGAGTCACCCCCGCGCGCGATCTGCGCGCGGCTTCGTCCCAATTTTCCCCACGGGCCAGCACCAGCGTGTCATCGGCATAACACACCAGGTGCAGGCCCGCAACTACCCGGAACCTTTTTTTTTTTTTTTTTTTTTTTTACGTCAGGGAATGTGCTAAACACATACCCTCCACCTCGGGGGAGGTGGAGGGTTATGTGGGGATGGATGAGGGCGGAAGGCCCTCTATCCGACCCACTAAACCCTGACGGTGGCCATCCTCGCGCAAAACTGGAAAACCCCCGGGTTCGCTTTACGCATGCAACCGGGAGGTTTCCTCGCGCTCGCGCGCCGAAACGCGCCCGCCCTCTAGGAAGGCCGGTTTTTTGAGGCCGACCTTCCTTGAGAGGGAGAAGTGGGGCCACCACCACTTCTCCCCCTCGGAGGGGACTGCGTGCAATGGATTATAATGGCCCCCGCCATTGAAATCCTGCAGTCCCCCGACCCCCAAGCTGTGGCTCCCTCCGCCCCCAAAAGGGATGTTAGGATTCGGCCATCAACTTAGAGGTCAACTCCCGGAGATTTCCTTCGGAAAGGAAACCTCCGTAGCGGGAGGGGGGAAGACATTCAGCTCAGAGGCCGGTGTTGTCCTCCTCCGTCCCGTTCTCTCACCAATTCTATTCTCATCTTATCGAAGGGAGGGAGATACAAGTCTAGGGCATTCGAGCGTATGCCCTTCTTCGCGTTCCGCCCCTCCTTCCTCTTCGGACGGAATCCGCATTGGGGTCCGCTTCTCTTTCTCTCTCTGCTTCTTCTTTAGCAGAAATGACCACTTCGCAGAATGTGGTCATTCCCGCAAAGGCTTCTTCTTCCTCAACCATTTTCGCGATGATCGTCGGGAGAGACAAGTCTCTCCCTACCTTCTCCACCAGGACACGGCGCTGTTCATCCCACGCTGGACAATCCTCCAGCGTATGCTGCGCCGTGTCCCGATCTGCACCACAGTGGTGGCATCCTGTCGTCGGCTCACGCCTCGCAACTCTGTGCAGGTACTCACCGAAGCACCCATGCCCCGTGAGCACCTGCACCAGTCTATATGTCAACCCGCCGTGCCGCCTCCCCACCCATTCCTGCAATACCGGGCGGATGGCCTCGACGGCCCTCAGGCCTGCTGTAGCTTCTTCGAGCCTATTCTGCCACTTGGACAGTAGGAGCTGTCGAGCCTGATTCTTCAGTCCCGCAGCTGCCTTCTGTGTAAGGATGGCCCCACCTTGTCGGATCTCCCTGCGTCTTCTATAGAGCTCCGCGTGCGATTCCGCCAAGAGTATCCATGGTGGCGATCCCGCCACGACACATGCCGCTTCACAGGCGTTGGTCCTGTACCCCCTCGCCAGTCTGGTGGCCAGTCTTCTTTGAAGCCCCTGCACAATTCTCGTGCTGCTTCTGCTGGCCACCAGACTTTCAGCCCATATGGGGGCTCCATAGAGGATCATCGAGCCCACCGCCGTCATATAAAAGCGACGGGCTCTGTCCTTCGGCCCCCCAATATTTGGCATCAGTCTCCCTAAATCGGAAACCGCCGCCCTGATGCGGGGGGCGAGGCGGCTAAAGTGTTCCTCGAAACACCATTGACTATCAATAGTCAGTCCCAGATATCTTATGTGGGAGCTGATTTCAACGCGGACTCCCCTAATTGTTAAGTGAGACTGATCTGGTCTGTTCCTCTTTGACTTGGCGAACCATATGGCCTCCGTCTTATGGAGGGCCACGTTCAGCCCCAAAGCACGAATGCGACCAACGACTATTGTGGCGCCCACTGTCACTCGGCGGGTAGCCTCCTCCCAGTCTCTCCCCCTGGCAAACACCAGCGTATCATCCGCGTAGCATGTTGCACTTATGCCAGGGAGGAGAGCGCCCCGCAACACAAAGTTGTATCCGAGGTTCCACAGGAGCGGCCCAAGTACCGATCCCTGTGGAACCCCACATCCCGTCTCCCTCCTGAAGAAAACCCCATACCGCCCCCGGTATATGATGCTCCTGTCGCGGAGGTAGTCCTCTATGATCCTCCTGATATAAGGAGGTACTCTGTGATACTCGAGCGCACTCCTTATGCTTTCCCAGGGCAGAGTGTTGAAAGCATTGGCGATGTCGAGACTCACCGCCAATGCCACTCCACCCCGGGATGTCGCCTCCTCCGAGAGGTTTCGCACCCTTTCTATGGCATCAATAGTCGAAAGCCCTTCTCGGAAACCGAATTGGCACTCAGCTAAGTTGGGACCCCTTCTCGACAGGTGCCTGACGATGCGGGCCTCAACTATCCTTTCCAGTAATTTGCCCGCCTCGTCTAACAAGCATATAGGGCGATATGCCGACGGGGATTCTGCAGGGCGCCCCTCTTTAGGGAGGAGCACCAGGCCCGCTTCCTTCCATATCTTTGGGAACTTGCCTTGCTTTAGACATTCGTTGAACAAATGTCTTAGACGGCTACCCAGGGCACTCAGTGCTATAACCCACGCCTTTCCCGGAATGCCATCCGGGCCTGGGGCGGTGTTCTTGGACCTTAGTTTTATCACCGCTCTTTTTAGCTCAAAGGCCGACACTTCCTTGTCCTCTGTCCAAAACACTGCTGGGATAAAGCTCTCCCTACGGTTGTTCCGTTCTTCACCCTCTGGGAAGAGGGCTGCCACCACGCTTTGCAGTGTTTGCGGATGGAGACTCTCGGTGATCGCGGATGCACGTGTTCGGAGCTTCTGTCTCACGATTTTGTACGGTCGCCCCCACGGATCATCATTGAGAGTCTCCATTAGCTCCTCCCAGGCTTGGGCCTTAGCTGTTTTTATTGCTGACTGCAGATTCCTCTTGATTTCCCGATACTCTTCATGCAATTCGGCCGCTTCCTCCACTGTATGCTGTTTTCGGCGGCAACGGGTATATCGTCGCCTTCTTTCATTGCATTTAGACCTTAGGTCTGCAATCGTTTGTGACCACCAGTACACCGCTTTGTCTTTGGAGGGTGCCCCTACTCTTGGCATTGCAGCGTCACAAATCTCTGTTAGTGCCTTCCTAAACCAGAGTGCTTCATCCTCGATTTCAAAAGGTCCCTGTGGTGGCTCTTCTAAAGCCTTGGCAATCGCAGCAGCCTTCAGCGTGTCTATATCCAGGCGCCGGAGCGCCCATCTTGGTTGCCGCGCATTTCTTCCCGCTTTTCGACGTTGTCTCATCTGCTGTCCCAGAGAGGGGTCACTTACAGCCATCCGGATATACCGGTGGTCAGACAGAGTCTCGATTTCTTCTACGACTCTCCACTTGTGTACCCTGCGCGTGGCCGCTGGAGTCCCAAAAGTGATATCAATCACTGAACCTCCATTGTGCCGCACGCAGGTGTACACTGAACCCCGATTTACTATCCGCAAATCGTGCTCAGCCATCCAGTCGTTGAGCGTTTCTCCCTTATCATTGTTTACGGGGGATCCCCATTCCACCGCCTTGGCGTTTAGGTCCCCCATAATGAGAACTGGATTGGGGAGCGACCTTGTAATCACTCTGCCCAGATCCTCTAAGAAGCGCTCAAACTCTCCAACGTCCCGATTGGGCGAAAAGTACACCCCAATCACCGTCATTTCTCCCCATAGCGCCGCTATGTACCCCTCTCCTTTTTCTTTTTGGGACAGCGGCGGATTTCCTGGGCTTATCTTCCCTATAATGGCAACTTGCCCCTCGTCGTCTCCCAGCCACCCGGGTCTAACTGGGGGAACGTAATATGGCTCGGCCGCCACTGCCAGGCTTATATTCCACTCCGCCATAGTCTGCATGAGTAAGTCCTGTGCCCTGGCGGAGTGGTTCAGATTTGTCTGAAGAATCTGACGATCCATTTAATTTGTATCCATCGCCTCCTCCAGGCTTTTCTCCTCTATACGGCAGCTTTGCGATTCTTCGTTCACCGCCGGGGTGGGAATTACTGCATTACTCCCCTTTGTCTTCTCATTTTCTTCGGAGAGGATGATCTCCTTCGCAGGACCTCTCTCCTTCTTTTGACTTGAGTGAGCGTTCGATTTGCTCCCCCTTGACCCCTTCTCTTGGTCAATCCCCTTTTTCCTTTGGATTGCTTGCGCCTTCACTTTACTGCCCGTCTTTTTTGCGCTGTTCGCGGCGCACGCTTGACTCCCCATTCTGTGGATTGCTGGGAGGCTAAGATCAGCACATCTGGTGCACCTCGGTTCAGCTTCACATTCCTTAGCCTTATGGCCTATTTGGCCGCAACGGTAGCACACTCCACTGCGGTCCGTCGTCGACTTGCATCGCTGTTGTGTGTGTCCGATCTCTAGACAGCGATAACATTGTAGCGGTCTGGGTCTCAGCGCCTCGACTCGTGCCGAGATCCATCCCACCAAGAGTCTGCCCTCCTCAGCCAGAATTTTGGCCGCCTCGGCGGGACATCTCACCCATATGGATCCGAGCCCCGATGGCGTATCGCGGATGTCTCCTACTTTGACGCTCTCCCTCTGGCATCCTCCTTTCTGCGCTACTGCAGCTGCTACATCTCCTTGGGTGACAGAGTCATCGAGGCCAACTATTCGCAGCTCCGCCGTTTTTGTAGGTCTAGTGACTATTACACCTTTGCCCGCTAAAACCTCTCTCATTTTCTCCTCTAGCTTGGCAGCCTTCTCTTTGCTGTCTGCTCGGGGAGATTCACCTTCGCCAGGGACTTCGTATATTATGGCCCCTGTGATGGCCCTTTTGGGTCTGAGAGATTTAATGCCCAGCTCTTTGAGGTCAATCTGGTCTTTGACCTCTGCTAGTACATCTCCCAGGTTTTTTTCTTCGCCATTATTCATCCCCTCCTTATTTACATTGCTCTCTCTCGGCATAGACAGGACCACTGCCGCCGATGATGGGGGACGAATTGTAACCTTCTTTGTCTTCGTCTCTAAGCTTTTGTTTTTGCCCTTGTCCTTTATCTCCGCCATCCTTTTCTCCTTTGCTTTGTCTGTACTCCTGGGAGCCACGGACGGTGCTAAGGCTTTCCTCATCTCTTTAACCGGAGCGTCTTTTGCTCCACTTTTCTTGCCCTTTTTCACCACCGTGATCCAAGTCTCCTCTCTGTTTTTGGCAGTATCCTGGACATCTACAGGTGGTAATGTTTGGGTGGGAGGGCTTACGTTTTGGGAGGGTATGGGCTGTGTCGCTTTTTTCCCATCCCTGGCGTTTCCAGCTTTCTCTTTATTCTTTTGGGGAAGGGTTGTTTCTCCCGCCCTTCCCTTAGTCATACCGAAGGGTGTCTTCATTGTATTTTCTTTCCCCCTTCCTTCAGTGGCAGCTTCTTTCCCTTTTGCGTTTAGGGATTGTCTGAAGCTTCTTTCGGGGAGGAGTCTTTCCTCCAGTGCATCAAAGCGAGCGTTCATCATAGCGCCCACTTGCACCATAACCGCACGAATCCAGGTTTCTTTGTCCTGTTCCGTTGCATTGTCCTCCTCGTTTCCTCTCCTCCTTTTCCTCACGGTTGGCTGGTTAGGGGTGGATAGCTCGGATTCCTTCTGTTCGAAGGGAAATCTGGATGTCCTGGAAACTTGTCCTCTTAACCATTCCAGATTCTCCTTCATCTTACTCATTTCTTTTTGGAGAGTTGCGATTTCTCCTCTCAGATGAGCATTGACTTTTTCCAATCGGCGATTCTCCTCTGTTTGCGTTCGGTTCTTCATTTGAGTGAAAGCATTTCGGAGAACATCTGCCGCCTCTCTTAGGGTCTTTTGCGTGGTTCCCTTGTAACCCTTTTTTAGGGTTAACACTCCCTGTATCGCTTTGAAACTTTCCTCTACTTGTCCTTCAAGGTCAGTTTCATTTGCAGCCATGTCCATTTCTTTGACCATGGCTGCCTCGATGACTGGTCCTATAGACCTTGTCTTTTTAGCTTCGGTCCATTGCTCATATAGCTCTTTCTCTGCGGCAATATCCAGCAGCGCTCTTTGCTGCTTGGCGTATTCCGCCATGGCTCTGGCCCGTCCAATGATTTCTTGGGGTTTTGGGGGTTTTCCCTTCTGCCCTTTTCCTTTTTCCTCTTCAGCGGCTGAGTCACTTTCGGTCATCGCATCCGTGTCCTCAACATCCTTGATATTATATTCCATGCAGGAGCCTTCCATGATCTTGTCTCCTCTCTCTCCTCCCATACCAGAGACACTGGATGCTGAGGGGGACATCTCTCTGCTTGGACTCCTGCTCCTGCTTCTATTCTCCCTCCTGCCCACAGCCGGGTTTGGACGCATGGATTGTCTCCTCGCTCTCTTGTCCATTCTTCGTTGCCTTTGAGACAGCGACATACGGCTGGCCCCGTCAGAGAGGGATTGAATGTCTGCCTCGTTGGGTGCTTTCATTAGCTCCCTAGCTTCCTTGAGCGGTAGAAGATTTTCCACCTTCATATTTACAGGCTGGATACTAATGATTCTAGGCCGTTGTACCTGTCCCATTTCTGCGTTCTCATTGGGTACTAATGTTTCATTTTGGAGAGTCCCTTCTATACTTTTTATTTCTCCATCCCGGTCCTCCAAGCAGGGGGAGAAATTGACGTAGTCCTCTTTCGTGAGCATCACTTTGCACTCTTTTTTTACCAGCGGCATGCCTTTTAATGCCATGCTTCTGGTTTTCCTTCCCGGGGAGGGACTAGAGCCACCGGAGCCTCCAGGAACTCTTAAGTTCCCGAGACTTACTGGAGTTACTCTTCCCTCGACATCTCCTTCTTCGTCTGTGGTATCCGCAGACATTCTCCCCTCTTTCGTAGAGATCTTTGTCGTCTCACTCATATTGTTAATGGTATTAGTGTTCTTCTTCATTTCTAATTTTCCCGCTGCCCACCGCGGCTCCTGTCCCCCAGGGTATACCCCCACCGGCCAAGGGGTGCCCCGAAACATGACCGGCCACACCTCAAGGCCGGGCCCCAAGTTCCCCCGGGGAGGGGACGTACGTCATCGGCCGGGGGGATACCACACCCCGGCCTGACCCCGAGCCCCTTACACACCCGCGTGGGTTTTAACGCCCACGCGGGCTTTCAGGGGTCCCGCACCTCCGACAATGCGGGTACCGCGGTGGGTGGCGCCACCCGGGGGGCCCCACGGACGGTTGGGGTGAGGACGCCGCTCCCCGTCCACACCTTGCCCGCCGTGGCGACCAGCACGTCCCCCCGCCGGGAATCACGTCCAGCGGAAGGGACCACGCCTCTCCTGACCGGCCGGTTCGGAAGGGGAAACGGTCCCGACCGGTCAGGAGTACCTGCTCTCGCCGCCGAGCCCTGCCTCGGAATAAGTCCGAGCGGCCTCGGCGGCAGGTCCGCGTGGCACCCTCCGGGCTATGCCCCTTGGGTAACCACGCGTGACCTCCGCGCCGCGCCCGACCCGAGCTCGGAATACGTCCGAGTGGCCCGGGCGCGGCTACCCCCCAGGGACGCTGGGACGGAGACCCAGGCTACCCAGCCTGGGGACTCCCAACCAGCACCCTGGGGTACGTCTTGTCGCCGGGCCCCGCCTCGGAATACGTCCGATCGGCCCCGGCGACTGACCGCTGTGATCCCCTCCGGGCGATGCCCCTCAGGTTAAACCCTCCGGGCACAGCCCCTCGGGTGATCACAGCTGGTCCCCTCCCCCGCGACCCCGGCCGCAAAAAATCCCCACCCCGAGACCCCGGGAAAAAATACCCCCGGGAGAAAAAACCCCCGAAAAATACCCCCCCGAGACATCAGAGCAAGAACCCCGCGGCCCGGGCCGCAAATACATGGCGGGAGGGCAAGCGCCAAAGCGCCGTGCAATGCCCTCTCCTAACGGTGCCATGCCACCGGGCGTTTGAATTCAAGGTCGCCATCCTCTACCACATACGAGCCGAAGCTCTATAGGGGAAGTGGGCCCCCTCCTCCCACAGGGAGGGCTCCCCAAGACTGGGGAAACTCCCCAGACTCGGGGAGTTGATGTACCCGACGTTACTCGGGTACGGGATGCTGTTAGCACCCCTTGCAAGACTATCCTCTTGCAAGGGGTGAGCTCTCTCGCCACGGCAAGGCCGCATCCCACGAGAGAGAACTACCCGGAACCTTTTTTTTTTTTTTTTTTTTTTTTTTTTTACGTCAGGGAATGTGCTAAACACATACCCTCCACCTCGGGGGAGGTGGAGGGTTATGTGGGGATGGATGAGGGCGGAAGGCCCTCTATCCGACCCACTAAACCCTGACGGTGGCCATCCTCGCGCAAAACTGGAAAACCCCCGGGTTCGCTTTACGCATGCAACCGGGAGGTTTCCTCGCGCTCGCGCGCCGAAACGCGCCCGCCCTCTAGGAAGGCCGGTTTTTTGAGGCCGACCTTCCTTGAGAGGGAGAAGTGGGGCCACCACCACTTCTCCCCCTCGGAGGGGACTGCGTGCAATGGATTATAATGGCCCCCGCCATTGAAATCCTGCAGTCCCCCGACCCCCAAGCTGTGGCTCCCTCCGCCCCCAAAAGGGATGTTAGGATTCGGCCATCAACTTAGAGGTCAACTCCCGGAGATTTCCTTCGGAAAGGAAACCTCCGTAGCGGGAGGGGGGAAGACATTCAGCTCAGAGGCCGGTGTTGTCCTCCTCCGTCCCGTTCTCTCACCAATTCTATTCTCATCTTATCGAAGGGAGGGAGATACAAGTCTAGGGCATTCGAGCGTATGCCCTTCTTCGCGTTCCGCCCCTCCTTCCTCTTCGGACGGAATCCGCATTGGGGTCCGCTTCTCTTTCTCTCTCTGCTTCTTCTTTAGCAGAAATGACCACTTCGCAGAATGTGGTCATTCCCGCAAAGGCTTCCTCTTCCTCAACCATTTTCGCGATGATCGTCGGGAGAGACAAGTCTCTCCCTACCTTCTCCACCAGGACACGGCGCTGTTCATCCCACGCTGGACAATCCTCCAGCGTATGCTGCGCCGTGTCCCGATCTGCACCACAGTGGTGGCATCCTGTCGTCGGCTCACGCCTCGCAACTCTGTGCAGGTACTCACCGAAGCACCCATGCCCCGTGAGCACCTGCACCAGTCTATATGTCAACCCGCCGTGCCGCCTCCCCACCCATTCCTGCAATACCGGGCGGATGGCCTCGACGGCCCTCAAACTACCCGGAACCTTTTTTTTTTTTTTTTTTTTTTTACGTCAGGGAATGTGCTAAACACATACCCTCCACCTCGGGGGAGGTGGAGGGTTATGTGGGGATGGATGAGGGCGGAAGGCCCTCTATCCGACCCACTAAACCCTGACGGTGGCCATCCTCGCGCAAAACTGGAAAACCCCCCGGGTTCGCTTTACGCATGCAACCGGGAGGTTTCCTCGCGCTCGCGCGCCGAAACGCGCCCGCCTTCTAGGAAGGCCGGTTTTTGAGGCCGACCTTCCTTGAGAGGGAGAAGTGGGGCCACCACCACTTCTCCCCCTCGGAGGGGACTGCGTGCAATGGATTATAATGGCCCCCGCCATTGAAATCCTGCAGTCCCCCGACCCCCAAGCTGTGGCTCCCTCCGCCCCCAAAAGGGTGTTAGGATTCGGCCATCAACTTAGAGGTCAACTCCCGGAGATTTCCTTCGGAAAGGAAACCTCCGTAGCGGGAGGGGGGAAGACATTCAGCTCAGAGGCCGGTGTTGTCCTCCTCCGTCCCGTTCTCTCACCAATTCTATTCTCATCTTATCGAAGGGAGGGAGATACAAGTCTAGGGCATTCGAGCGTATGCCCTTCTTCGCGTTCCGCCCCTCCTCCTTCCTCTTCGGACGGAATCCGCATTGGGGTCCGCTTCTCTTTCTCTCTCTGCTTCTTCTTTAGCAGAAATGACCACTTCACAGAATGTGGTCATTCCCGCAAAGGCTTCCTCTTCCTCAACCATTTTCGCGATGATCGTCGGGAGAGACAAGTCTCTCCCTACCTTCTCCACCAGGACACGGCGCTGTACATCCCACGCTGGACAATCCTCCAGCGTATGCTGCGCCGTGTCCCGATCTGCACCACAGTGGTGGCATCCTGTCGTCGGCTCACGCCTCGCAACTCTGTGCAGGTACTCACCGAAGCACCCATGCCCCGTGAGCACCTGCACCAGTCTGTATGTCAACCCGCCGTGCCGCCTCCCCACCCATTCCTTCAATACCGGGCGGATGGCCTCGACGGCCCTCAGGCCTGCTGTAGCTTCTTCGAGCCTATTCTGCCACTTGGACAGTAGGAGCTGTCGAGCCTGATTCTTCAGTCCCGCAGCTGCCTTCTGTGTAAGGATGGCCCCGCCTTGTCGGATCTCCCTGCGTCTTCTATAGAGCTCCGCGTGCGATTCCGCCAAGAGTATCCACGGTGGCGATCCCGCCACGACACATGCCGCTTCACAGGCGTTGGTCCTGTACCCCCTCGCCAGTCTGGTGGCCAGTCTTCTTTGAAGCCCCTGCACAATTCTCGTGCTGCTTCTGCTGGCCACCAGACTTTCAGCCCATATGGGGGCTCCATAGAGGATCATCGAGCCCACCGCCGTCATATAAAAGCGACGGGCTCTGTCCTTCGGCCCCCCAATATTTGGCATCAGTCTCCCTAAATCGGAAACCGCCGCCCTGATGCGGGGGGCGAGGCGGCTAAAGTGTTCCTCGAAACACCATTGACTATCAATAGTCAGTCCCAGATATCTTATGTGGGAGCTGATTTCAACGCGGACTCCCCTAATTGTTAAGTGAGACTGATCTGGTCTGTTCCTCTTTGACTTGGCGAACCATATGGCCTCCGTCTTATGGAGGGCCACGTTCAGCCCCAAAGCACGAATGCGACCAACGACTATTGTGGCGCCCACTGTCACTCGGCGGGTAGCCTCCTCCCAGTCTCTCCCCCTGGCAAACACCAGCGTATCATCCGCGTAGCATGTTGCACTTATGCCAGGGAGGAGAGCGCCCCGCAACACAAAGTTGTATCCGAGGTTCCACAGGAGCGGCCCAAGTACCGATCCCTGTGGAACCCCACATCCCGTCTCCCTCCTGAAGAAAACCCCATACCGCCCCCGGTATATGATGCTCCTGTCGCGGAGGTAGTCCTCTATGATCCTCCTGATATAAGGAGGTACTCTGTGATACTCGAGCGCACTCCTTATGCTTTCCCAGGGCAGAGTGTTGAAAGCAAAAAAAAACTACCCGGAACCTAACCTAACCTAACCTAACCTAACCTAACCTAACCTAACCTGAAGACAGGTC
This sequence comes from Prenolepis imparis, assembly GCF_030444845.1. Classification (NCBI taxonomy): domain Eukaryota; kingdom Metazoa; phylum Arthropoda; class Insecta; order Hymenoptera; family Formicidae; genus Prenolepis; species Prenolepis imparis. Next base: position 417,991 of record NW_028141177.1, read on the forward strand.
TTCTCTTTCTTCGAACTTTTCAATGCTACTTTCGTCGTTATGATCTTCGTCGCTTTTCTTAATGTTTTGTTTCGCGGTTTGGCTTCGTGTTTGTATTCTGTTTTGTTTAGGAGGATCGTGTATTAAAGCCTTTTCGGTAATTTGCAACGCAATAGGTTCGTTTAATTCTTCGGGGGTAAATGGTATAGAATCGGTGTTATTTCCGGGAAGATCTTCTTCGGGTATCGGTTCTTCGGTTTCTTCGGTGTCTGACAGATATAGTTGAAAATCGTCGTCTTCTTCCTCTTCAGATTCTTCTAGCATTTGGGAAATTATTTCTGCGTCTTTAGGATCATCCGGATTTAAAGTTTTTCGTCCTTTTATTATTTTACAGTCGACTTCTTCAAGGTCTATCGGATTTCTTGATAGAGCGTCCGCATTTACGTTAGTTTTTCCTGCTTTGTAAACAACGTCGTAGTCGTATTCTGCTAATTTTAATCTCCAGCGGAGTATTCTCATATTTGCGTCTTGCGCGTTTTTAAACCACATTAAAGGTTTATGATCCGTAACTAGAGTAAATCTTCTTCCATATAGATACGGTCTAAAATGTTTAACGCAATACATTATGGCCAGCGCTTCTTTTTCGTAAGTGTCGTATTTTAATTCATTGTCGGTGAGAGTTCTTGAGGCGTATGCGATTAGTCGGTCTTTACTTATTTCTCCTTGTGAAAGTATTCCTCCTACCGCAATACCTGAAGCTGTAGTTAAGATAAATGGCTTCGAATCAGGGTATTGTAATACTGGTTCCTCACATAATTTTTGTTTTAATATTTCAAACGATTTTTCATGAACCGAAGTCCATTCAAAACGTGTGTCGTTCTTTAATAGATTTGTTAGTGGTTTCGCTAGTTTAGAGAAACTCGGAATAAAGCGTCGGTAATATCCGGCAAGTCCCAAGAATTGTTTAATGTTCTTCGGGGTTTTTGGTCGGGGAAATTTATGTACTGCTTCTAATTTCCTTGGATCTGGTCTTACTCCATTCCTGCTAATTACGTGTCCTAGATATGTTACTTCGGATTTTAGAAATTCACATTTGTCAGGTTGCAATTTTAAGTTAGCTTCACGAAGTCGTTCTATTAATGCGTTGTATTTTCGTTCGTGTTCTTCTAAGGAAGTAGCATAAATAACAATGTCGTCCATAGACAAATAATTCTTCGCCCTGTAATCCTGTTAATATTAAATCCATTAGGCGCTGAAATGTTGCAGGAGCGTTTTTTAATCCAAAAGGCATCCGATCGAATTCGTAGTGACCGAAGGGAGTAGTGAATGCAGTTTTATGACTGTCAGCAGAATCCATTTTTATCTGATGAAATCCAGATGCTAAATCGCATACAGAGAAATATTGCGCTCCCCCTAATTGATCTAATATATCTACGATGTTAGGTAATGGTGTTATGCCCTTGTGAGGCACAGGATAGTTAAGGGATCGTTACCGAATTAGAACTAGGAAGCTCGGGAACGTCAGGGGGAATTTCACTCCCGTTTGTGGTTTCACAATATATTTAATATAAATAGTCAGTTGTACAAAGTATATGAGCGTCTTGGGATGACGCAAATTAAAGTATGCTTACACAGTTGTTGCGTAGATCACTTGTTCACAATCGTGTCGTGGTTTGGTATTAACGTACTTGCGCTTTACTACAGCTTGACTGGGACCTCGAGAGTTGTCTTAGGGTCCTTTTTATATCTAATAATTGGGTTACTCGCAAGCGAAGGAGGTTAATGGAACGCTTTGCTTGCGATTTTGGTAATTTCTTAATTAGCGCAGTGCTTACTCAGCGTTAGTCTCGTTTTTCGGATTTCGTATGCTTGTCGAAATTCTTATTGCCTCAGCGCTTTTGCAAGCATGCGTCTTACTTATTTTTGTGTAATATATACAATATAATAATAATTATATTAAGTGATTTTAATAATTATAGTTATAGCTTTTAGGGCTATAACATCCCTCCCCCGTTAGAAAAGAAAACGAGGCACGTAGTTTTCTTAGTTCTATAGCGATATTTACAATGCTTTACAATTTTTGTTCTTACTTCTAATATCGCGTGCTTAGCCTACGTTTTAATATTGGTTTTGGTCTTGGTATTGTTGTAGGTTTGTATACGGTTTTCCTGGTTTTTTTTGTTATATAAATTATTATTGCTATTACCACGGTAAGGATTATTCCGTTGGTTGCCATTGGGTATAGAAAGTATTTTTTGGTGAAAAACCTTTGCTCATTGTTTTCCAAGTTATTATTTATCGTGTGTAATTTGGCTCTTAATTCTGTTAATTCAGTTTCGTGTTCTGTGACGTTTGTTAACGTTATATTGTTGTTAGTTTTGAGATCGCGTAATAGTGTTATGTTTAATTCTGGTAGGTACGTTTCCGTTTCCGTTTCGAAAACTGTGTTTCTTGTTTGTATCGTCATTTCTGTGGTTGTCAATTTGCATTTTCCTTGTAGTGTTATTTGTCCCGTATTTCTTATTGTTTCTCTGTACTCATGTTGTCCGTTGCATTGTATAATTACTTGCAGGTCAGTGGTGGTTGAATATAACCAAGTGCCTGGCTGGTGTAATGCGATCCAGACTGCTTTTCTTTCAATAGTTCGCTTTATTTTACAATTGTTATGATACTGTTGTCGCTGTTCGTACATTTGTATTTCGCACGGGGCGTTCGCGTTTATACGGTATATTGGATGTGTCTTTAGACATATATAATCGTAGTTGTTCCTTTTACACTTTTCTAACACGTTTTCTGTTATTAGTACGTATGTTAGCGTTTCCTTATTTAACGCGAGTAGTTCGTTTGTTATTTCTGTGCTTGACATTATCGCGTTATGGTCCGGAATAGGGAGCGCTACTACTCTTATGATATCGTACGTAGGTTTTGTTATTAGCGGAAAATGAAGGATGGTGAAAATTTTTGTTTTATCGCAATATGCGCTTACTGTCATGTATTTTTCTATTTGTAACCAATTCTCGGCATGTATTGAGAACGGGAAATATGAACCTTGCGGTATTTGGTGTACCGCTTCCTTTAAATGCGCGGTTATTATATCTACCGGCATTAATTTTAGTTGTATTGTTTCTTTTTGTATGTGTGTCAGGTAATCTAGTACATTTTCTGCGTCGCGTATTAGTTCTGTACTGACCGCAGTGGTTATCGCAAAATGTTCAGAAATGTCTTCGCGTTCGAAAAATGCCTGTACTTGTTTGCGTAATAGATTTTCGTTTCGTTGAACTATATTTTCTAACGTTTCTATGTGTGCTATTGTTGCGTTTACTACCTTTAATTGGGTTTTTATTGCATGCTGCATCGTTTGTTGGTTGTCGTTTAGTAGCTCGAGTTGTTGGTTGATATGTTCCTTATCTTCTGCGTCCATCGTTCCAAATAATGTTTTCGCTATTGTTCCTATTCCGTTTATTAATCCTCGACGTTTGTTAGTCGGCGGTCTGTAAACCGTTTGGATTTGTGTCATGAGGTTCTTCAGATATTTAGCTTCTTTATTTGTGATGGTCTCGAAGCTAGTACATGCGTCCTTTTGATACTGAACATGGAACTTCAGTGTGTCGCATTTCAGTTGGTGCTGTTGTACGTATTCTTCTATTTGTTCGTACCTTTGCATTAGTTCTTCTAAGTTTAATTTAATTACAAGTTTCCATGTTCCTTCGGTATAATGTAATTTTCCGATTTTTTCAAAATGTAGGCCTGGGTTGTGAATAAATTCGTGTATTTTATATGGGCGATCCTTGTCGTCGTGGGGCCTTGCGAGTACCTTGCTGTTCCAGCAAGTAAGCATCCTGTAATAATACAGTTCGTTTATGCTTCTATAAATTGTTTGAGTTTATTTGCGTGTATACGTATAGTCTTTCTTCCTTTTTTTATTGTATAATTTACGTCTGAGTTCCTTTCGAGTATGGTCCGGTCCATAATGATTCGAGTTTCTTTGATCGTCCTCGTCGTAACGTCTCGTCGTAGACCAGTACCTTGTCGCCTACTCTAAATTTTGTTATTTTTGTTTCTTTATCGTATTGTTGTTTGGCTTTAATTTTCTTATCTTTTAGATGTTCCCTTGCCTGTTGATTGGTAGCTCGTATTCTTTCTCGCATCTCTTGTGCGTAATCGTCGTAATTATATGTTAGCCTTGGAGGTTTCGTTAGTGCAGTCGGTAATTCTGCTTGTCGTCCATATATTAGTTCGAAGGGCGTGTATCCTGTTGCTGTGTGTGGTGTGGTGTTATAAGAAAAAATTGCGAACGGTATCCATTCATCCCAATCGGTTTGGTCTTCGTTAATGTAATGTCGTAAATATTCTGCCAGCGTGCGATGTGATCGTTCTAGTGCGCCGTTGCTTTCAGGGTGATATGCAGTTGTCTGTATTTTGTTTATTTTTAACAACTTGCATGTATTTTTGAATATTTCACTGAGGAAATTTGTTCCTTGATCCGTAAGGATTTTTTCTGGCGTCCCGTGTTTGAGAACGATTTTTGTAATAAATTCCTTGCTGACCGTGTTCGCTTCTTGGTTTGGGATTGGTACTGCTTCGCTATATTTTGTTAAATTATCTTGGAATGTTAGCAAATATTTGTTTCCCTTCGTGGTTACTGTTAGTGGTCCGACTATATCTAATGCACATTTCTCGAATGGTGCAGTGGGTGTATCTGTTATTATTAAAGGCATTTTAGTTTTTCGTGACAATTTGTTTTTTTGACACGATTCGCATTTAGCTATATGTTTCTCGACGTCTTTTGTTATTCCGTGCCAATCGTGTTTTAGGCGAATTCTTTTTAAAGTTCGCTCGACACCTTGATGTCCTCCTATGGGGGCGTCGTGATATTCATGTAATATTTGTTTCCTTTCTTCTTCCGTATAATTTTCAGTATTTTCAGTGCTTGTGTTGTTTACTTCTATTGCATGTATTTTTTGCTCCTTTTCCGATTCGCTTGTATCTCGGATTACATTACGGCTTAATGCGTCAGCGTTTGCGTTCGCTCGACCCGCCTTGTGTATTATTTCGTAATCGTATTCTTCTAACTTGAGCCTCCATCGAATCAGTCTCGATCCGGGGTCGTTGACATTGAATAGCCATATTAATGGTTTATGATCGGTCACGATTTTAAATTTCGTGCCGTATATGTATGGTCTAAAATGTTTGGCGGCCCATATTATTGCGAGTAGCTCTTTTTCAGTTGTGTTATAATTTTTTTCTGCTCGTGACAAAATTCTGCTTGCGTAAGCAATGGGGCGATCATTACCTATTTTACCTTGCGATAGCACTGCTCCGATAGCGTAATTGGAAGCATCGGTAGTCACTATAAATTCTTGTGCGAAGTCGGGATATTGCAACACTGGCGCAGTCATCAGTTTTTCTTTTAATGTTTCAAAGGCGTTTTGTTGGTCTGTGGTCCACTCGAATTTTTCTGACTTTCTTGTCAGCTTTGTTAATGGCTTGGCGATTTTTGAGAAGTCCTCTATAAATTTTCGGTAATATCCGGCAAGGCCTATGAATGACTGTATGTCCTTTACTTTTTCGGGCCTTGGGAATTCTTTTATTGCCGTTAATTTCGAGGGATCTGGCGATATTCCATTTTCTGTTATTATGTGGCCTAGATATATAACTTCCTTTCGTAGGAACTCACATTTATTGGGTTGGAGTTTTAAGTTATTCTTTCGGAGTCGTTGCAGTACTTCCTTGAGTCGTTTATTATGTTCTTCTAGACTGGCTCCGTATATGACGATGTCATCTAAATAAACTAAGCATTTGAGCCCTTGCATTCCGCTGAGTATGGAGTTCATCAACCGCTGGAAAGTTGCTGGCGCATTTCTTAGTCCGAACGGCATTCGATTAAATTCGTAGTGTCCGTGGGGTGTTGAAAATGCGGTTTTATTTTTGTCTTTTTCGGCCATTGGAATTTGGTGATATCCTGAGGCCAAATCCAGCGTGGTAAAATATTTGGCGTTGCCTAACTGATCTAATATGTCAGTAATATTCGGAAGAGGATATGAATCGCCTATGGTTAGATCGTTCAGTCTTCGGAAGTCTATTACTACTCGAAGTTTAGGTTGTCCGGATGCGTCCATCTTCTTAGGCACAACTAGTAAGGGTGCATTCCACTGACTCATACTCGGCCTTATTATTTTTGCTTTTAGCATCTCGGTTATTTGTTGGCTTACTTCGGTTTTATGTTTTTCGGGTAAGCGATATGGTCTTATATTTACGGGTGAAGTATTACAACGCGTATTTATTTCGTGCTCTATTGTGGTGGTGCACGTTAAGGGTTCCCCTTCTACATGAAATATGTCTTGGTATTCTTCACAGATATTTAAAAGTGCCCTGTGTTCTTCATTGTTTAGATGGTCGGTTCGTAATAATTTGCAAACGCGGTTCTTCCGTGGTTCTTCTAGCTTGGTTAATTTGTCGCTACTTATTGCGTTTATCCCGGTTGTAGTGTCTCGTTCGATTTCTTCGATGGTCACTGTTGGTGTTTCTATTTCGACCTCCTCGTCTGTCGTGTTTATCATACTGATCGGGCAAGTGAAGTCGATCGGTTCTACTAGCGCATTTCCGATGTATATACCGGGGGCGGTTTCTGCTGCTTGAACTATGCCTATTTTATTTATATTTGTCGCGGCTCTAATTATGGTTTCGCAGCGAGGTTTTAAAGTAATCTTGCTAGTGGAGTGTAGGTTTAAGATACCTTTCCCTAGCCTTAACTGTGCTTTCTCGAAATCGCAGACGGTGGAATGTTTTTGTAGGAAGTCGAATCCTAAGATTCCGTCGTTTTCGATGGGCATATCGTCTTTTACCACGTAGAACGCGTGTTTTATTTTATGGTCACCTATCTTGATTGTAGCGTTTATCTTTCCTATGGTGTGTACCTTGTGTCCCGTTATTCCGGTGAGTGAAATATCGTCTTCATGGATTAAAGTATCATCTTTTAATTCCTTTAATTTTATTAATGAAGTGGTTGCTCCTGAGTCGCACATCATTTTTACCCTCCCTTGTTTTGCTTCGCGTATGGGTAGTGTTACTGTAGGTAATCCTGGTTCGCCTTTTATGTGTGCGACGCGGTATTCTAGCGCCCTTTTTGGCGGGTTTTTCTTGTCTTTGCTTTCGTCTTCGCTGCCGCTATTAGAGTCGGTGCTCTGTTTTCGTTGACGATGCGATTCGCGCTGCTCGCGTGTATATTTGGAGTGTGATTTTAGGTCTTCGTCTTGTTTTTTATATCCGCTATTTTTTGGTCGTTCGTTTAATTTCCAACATTCGTTGCGGTTGTGCCCGGATTTCTTGCAATAATTACAGTACTTAATGATCGCGTTTACTTGCGATCGTTTCTCCGGTTTTGGGAGCGCGAACTTGAAGCTACTGCGGCAGTCGCGTCCGTAGTGTCCGTTTTTTCCGCATTTGTGACATTGAATCCGCGTTGCATGCGGATGCTGCGAATACTTTGATTCGTGTGTTTGCTTATCCGCGGCCCTAGGGGACTCGAGGAGTTTTTCGTCTTCGCCGGCGCCGGTTATTGCCTCTTGTAGAGTTTTAAAGCGTTGCGCCCGTGCGAGGATTTTAAGGTCATGGCGTAACCCTATTTGGAAATTTATTAGTGCTTGTTCCTTTATGGTTTGCTGTATTCCACATTTATTTTCCGGGGTGTAGCCCTTTCCCTCAGTTATTGAGTCGTATAGTTTCATTGCTAATAGGTCGACGCGTTGACCGAATTCTTGTGTGCTTTCGTTCGGTTGTTGTTTTAGTGAATTGAACTCTAATTGTAGGCTCGTCGTGCTGCGTTTGGATTTATAGCATGACTCTAATTGTTCCTTTAATTCTTCGAATGTTTGAATATCGTGCGTTTCAAAGTCTTGCATGGCTTTTCCGTCTAGTTTTGTGAATAAGACCTCTTGAATTAAGGATTCTTCGTCCTCGGGGTGAATTTTTTTCATGGCGTAAGTACATGCATTTAAAAATTTTTTGAATTTATGAGGCGTCCCATTGAATTCGGGGATCATGGCGCGTGCTTTCTTTAGGGCCAGATACCTTGAAGGGAGACTTCGTCGGTTCCTCACGTCGTTTCCTGATCTTCCGTACGTATAGGTCGTGTCGAGGTCACGGTCTGTATTTCGCGCATTTTCTAATTGGTGTCGGTTCGACGTTTGTTGTGTCTCTCGGTTATTCGTGGGCTGGTCACGTATCTGGGTGCGTAATCGGTCTATTTCGTTCCGCATTTCGCGTTGCCCTTGTATGAGTTCAACAAGTAGGTCGTTTTTTGGACTGAAAACTGGACGTCCGGCGTCTGCATAACACGCGGCGGCATTACCGTCGATTATTGATCGTAAGCGTTCGATTTCCCTGTCGACATCTTCAGGGGGGGCATTCCGCGTCGGAGGGTTTCGTCTCATGTCGTCCTCGCTTTGCGTGCCTAAAACGCTATCGTCGACTGATACGGGGGAATAGTTTCTCCTAACCGAAATTCGCTCGGAAGACGCGCGATCCGAGGGACGTCTTCCTTCGTCTAAATTAGAAGGACGTACGTTTTCCTCGATAGGTTCGGCACCTGATTCTGGTGAGCTAGCGTCCGAGTAACGTCTATCTAAATTTGTGCGTACGTTATCGCGAATGTCGCGTACCGCTTCCTCGGCTACTTGTACGGGTGTTACGGAACCGAATCTACGATTAAGTTGAGCTGGTCCGCTCCAGAATCGTGGCTTAAATGAGACGCGTTTTTTAGGTCGTTCCGACATTGAGTAACTTCGGGCTTATTTCTCGACGCTAGAGGGGTTTCTCCCTTACAAGAGTATTTTTATAATAGTTAGTTTCGCACTTACAGCAGTAGTACAGCTCGCATTTTCGATGTATTTCGTATCAGCGGCTAGTGTGGTGGTCCCAGGTTCCGTGGATGCTGTGGCGGTCTGCAGCTTGGCGGTGCTGTCTCGTCAATGGTGGTCCCACGGTGTTGGTCGTCGTTTTTACGGCGATGGCTCTCGGCGTTTCGTACGTTCACTGTTTTATCACTAACGGTGACAGTTCTCGTGATTGATTTTGTCAACTGATTTTCGGAAGTATTTGTCACTCCTTGTCACAAGACGATCCTTCGGTAGATCCCACCGCTGCCACCAAATTATGTTATGCCCTTGTGAGGCACAGGATAGTTAAGGGATCGTTACCGAATTAGAACTAGGAAGCTCGGGAACGTCAGGGGGAATTTCACTCCCGTTTGTGGTTTCACAATATATTTAATATAAATAGTCAGTTGTACAAAGTATATGAGCGTCTTGGGATGACGCAAATTAAAGTATGCTTACACAGTTGTTGCGTAGATCACTTGTTCACAATCGTGTCGTGGTTTGGTATTAACGTACTTGCGCTTTACTACAGCTTGACTGGGACCTCGAGAGTTGTCTTAGGGTCCTTTTTATATCTAATAATTGGGTTACTAGTCGCAAGCGAAGGAGGTTAATGGAACGCTTTGCTTGCGATTTTGGTAATTTCTTAATTAGCGCAGTGCTTACTCAGCGTTAGTCTCGTTTTTCGGATTTCGTATGCTTGTCGAAATTCTAATTGCCTCAGCGCTTTTGCAAGCATGCGTCTTACTTATTTTTGTGTAATATATACAATATAATAATAATTATATTAAGTGATTTTAATAATTATAGTTATAGCTTTTAGGGCTATAACAATGGGTATGCGTCTCCGATGGTCTTGTCGTTTAAAGCCCGAAATTCGAGGACCATTCTCCAACGCTTGTTTCCTTTGGAGTCCTCTTTCTTCGGCACGATCCATATGGGCGTATTGTATGGCGATTGTGAGGCTTTTACGATGCTTCCTTCTAACAGTTCCTCTACCTGCTTGTTTATTTCTTCTTTATGTAGTTGCGGGAATCTGTATTGACGAGTGTTAATTGGTCGATCATTTGTGGTTGGTATTTGATGTTGGAGTACATGAGTTGCAGTTAACTTTTCTCCGGGAATATGAAATTGATTTTGACTGTTTGTTATTAATTTCTTTACACTTTCTTGTTCTTTTTTATTTAGATTTCCAATCGTAATAATTCGGTAATTTGTGTAAAGCGGTCTTTCTCCTTTTCCTCGAAAACCATTAGGCAATTATGCAAGTCATTGTTTGCATCGTTAATTTGTTGTTGTTTTCTTTTATGTTTAGATTTTCGTTTTCGCATACATTTATCTATAATTTCTTGCGATTTATTTAAGAAAGACGTCGAAACCTTTGAAGACGGTTAGGAATTGTTTTTCATGCGTTTAGAGTTTTTAATGTTTAATTTTTCAATATTTAAATTATATTTTTGTGCCTTTTCAAGAAGGTCTTTTATAGTGACATGAGATGACCTTAATTTGTCATTGTGGTCTTCTGTGAATAATCCAACTTTCGGAAATTTGATATCTAGAAATGATAAGGAATTTTTCTCTCCTAAGTTAGAACAAGATTGTGTCGAATCGCGTAGTGAGGTTTGGTAACTTCCCTCCTCGCAATTGACGGAGCTAGAATTTTCTGTCGAGGTTTGGAAATTTCCCTCCGAAATTCTAGAAATATCCCCTCCAGGAGAGGTTTGGTAACTTCCTTCTCCAAGGGATTTTGAATTATTTAAATTTTCGAGAGAGGTTTGGTAACTCCCCCCTCCAAGGATTTTTTGATTATTAAAATTTTTATTTAAAAAAAATTTATTTTTAAATTCATTTTTGTTTTGAATTTCTTTTATAGTCTTGTTTCCCTTATTATCAAATCTTCCGTCTTCATTTTCAAATTCTTCCTCTTCCTTATTGATTTTTTCCTCTTCGATTAATGTTGGCTTTGACATCCAGGGATTCTTCTTGTGCGGGTATTTCTTCCTTTAAGCTGTCAATCGTCTCGTTGTCCGATTCATTATCGTCGAGTAATCCGTTCAAAGGTTTTAAACGCAGCGTTGGTACGCGAACTTCTACTTCCTCGTCTAGAATGCTTATAACGTTTAAGTATGCCCTTCCAGAGACGTTCTCCACGATAGTATCCCCTAAATAGATTCCGTGCTCTACTTTTAATCTTGGTATGTATCCTATTTTTACTTCTGGATTTTCTATTCTTACGTAAAACAATGATTCGGATCTTGGGGATACTACTATAGTTTCTGGAGAGAAGAAAGGTACACTAATTCCGGAGACGTCTAGGTATCCTTGTGCGTAATCTATCTTCGACGAGGTTTGCTTGAAGAAATCATTTCCCAATATTCCTGATTGCGGAATCGGGAAATCGTTAGCTACTATGTGGAACGAGACTGGTAATTGGAAAAACGTTAGTGTAATTTCGCCGAGAGTATAAACAGGATAATTATTTATCCCGTTTAATTTTAAAATGTTTATATAATTGACTTTAGTATCTTCGGGTACGAAATCCTCCTTTATTATATTTGGTCCGGATCCCGTGTCTAGCATAAAGGTGATGTGAGCGGTCGTTTTATCAATATTGACCTGAACGGTGGGCACGCGACTGTGTTTAGCGAGGTTTACTGTTACAGGCCGTATTTCTGTTTTCGGTTGATTTATTTGGCCTGGGATCCTGACGGGTGTGAAGTCTTCTCGGCCCCCCGTTGCGCACCCGACGCCGCGGGACCTGAGTAGTTTCCCTGGCTATTTTCTTTACGGCGATTGTTACTCGCGATTCGTAGTTGGCAATTATCGAGGAGATGGCCATGTTCCTTGCAGTACCGACAGAATAAATTGTCTCTAGGCCTTGATGCTGAGTTTATTTTGGAGCGGCAGTTTTATGCGGAGTGACCGAAGTTGTTGCAAATTTGGCAAGCGATATTCGTGTTATTTCCCGAATTCCGTTGTTCGTTCTGTTTTTTCCAACAATTGCTAGCCGAATGACCGCCCTTATCGCACCATTGACAAATCACCGATGGTTTATTAGGTTGCTGTTTCGAATTATTTTGTTGACATGATTTCGCGTCGTGAGCGGTCTTCGAACATAATTGACAAATAATAGCTTTCTCTTGAATTACATTTATTGTTTGACGAGACCGAGGATCGTGTTGACGACATTTATCCGCGCTATGTCCACGTTTTTTGCAAATTTGACAGATTAAAATGTCAGTACCGGTGTTCGGTTGAAGATTCGGTTGAAGAGAAAATTGAGTGAGCTTCCTACAAATATCTGCAGTGTGCCCTTCCTTAAAACAGACTTGACAGGTTCCCCGCGCTTGATTAGTAGGCGCAGTTGGGCATTGGCCTGAGTTAACGACTTGGCCTTGTCGTAAACCTGTCATCTCTCGAAGCTCTTTTTCTATTCTTAACGCGTCAGTGACGGTCTCCTGTACATCTAAATTTCTCGCGATTCTCTGCTCTATTTCGGGCTTTAATCCTCTAATGAAGCATTTGCACATATCTTTTTCTACTGTTGCTTTTATATTTTGGTCAGGTAATACGTGCCGAACTCCTGTAAGCCTCTAGTATTTGCTTTCCGAGGAATTTAACGCGGTTCGCGTAAGTAACAACATCCTCTTCATTTTTCTGATAGATGCACCCTAATTCTCCTTGTAATTGATAGATATTTTTAGTAGCCCCATAAATTTGTTTTAAGTATGTGGGTAGCTGTGATACAGTGTCAAAATCTCTTATGGTTCGACGCGCTTCCCCTACTATTCGAGTTCTTAAAATTTAGGTAAATTGTGGCTCGGCTTCTTTAGGAAGCATGGATTTCGCCTCCTCGCAACCCTCAATAAAATAATTTAGCGGAATATTACTGCCGTCAAAAAAAGGGACGGCTTCGACCGCATACTTTAAAGTAGCAAACGGGTTAGGTTGCGCCATGTTTGCTGATTGTGATTCTTCGGGGTCGCTATCAGAATTGTCAATATCGACCTTATCAATTAGATTTCGTACGGTTGAAGTTTCTACCAAGTCGTCGGCGAAAGCGTCAGAATCTGGCTCGGGCGATTCGGCTACTAAAGTATTTTCGGTTAAATCGAATTCTGAAGAAGGATCTTTCAATGAAAAATTAATTTTTCGAGATGTTGAAGTTGAAGGTACTAAAGGTATGGATGTGTGAATTAATTCGGAATCAGATGGTTTAGGTTTAGATTTGCGTGTTCTATGTGGTGTTGTTAATGCAGTTTTATAAAGTTCTTCTACTTGATCTTTATCAGTTTGACCTCTTGTTCCTTTACTCATTACCGCTACCAAAAATCGCACATTTCTATCCCGGACGAGCCCCCCATTTTTACGTATGTTACGTCCAGACTCAAGGAAGGAAGAGTCGAAAGGAAGGACGTAACTACTTAAATCGAACAACGCCAGGTAGTGCGTTTTATTCGAGCCGAACGAACGTGTTTAGGCCCCAAATAGGTCAACGACCGCGAGGGTCGCTCTTAAGCTATTTAAAGGGCGTTCGCTCGGTGGTCCCTTTTCGGCAAGAGAATTTAATCTCTTTTGCGCGGGATGGGACCTGTGCGATCTCTGGACGGAGGAAATGAGAGCGGGTTAATCAATAATAAAATTAAGTTTTATTTATATAAATAAAAACGGTGAAGAGACGGATACATAAGTAACAATTAACTCGCGCGCAGGATTTAATCTATAAAAAGGTGTGTGTGTGTGTGTGTTTCGCGGGTGTTACATAAGTACGGAGATCGTCAATCGGGACATAAAGGGGGGAGAGTTTATTGTCTAAATATATTATGGTCCCGATTGGTTATTACAATAATTTTTCATTTTAATAGTTAGGTAACAAATAATAATAATGTATACATGTGTGCGTATGTGTCATGGGAGTTCCCGAATCTGGATGGTGGAGGGAGGATAGGATCTTAATAAGACTTGCGCTGGGACGGCCAAGGGATATCTACGCTCAGGAACGCCTTGGTATGCCAAGGGATAATCTCTTCAGGATTTACGTCGATTAGATGTTGACGCAGGGCCTCATGTTCTACTGGCCCCGGACCGATTGTAAAGGTTCCTTCCGGGACTTCCCTTATCCCCGGGAATTGATTAATTAACCAAGCTCTGAATTGGTCGTAAGTGAACTCGGCGTGCGATTCTAGTTCTTCCGAACCGTCGTCGCTGAGATTTATCGCCTCAAAATCTTCCGGTAGTTCCCGGTTTTCGGAGGGCGTTGGGGAAGAGGGAGGTGAGTCCCCAAGGGTAATAATGGAGGGAACCGGGGACGAAGATCGAGGTGAATCTGGGCGTGCGGGAGAGAGGGGAGGTGGAGGAGAAAGGTTCCGCTGAGATTCGGCAGGTGATTCAGGTGAATCAGCGAGAAGGAAGGGAGGAGTTCGCTCCTGTTCGGTGGGTTCGAAGGGAGAGGGAGAGGGAATTCGCGGGGTTCCTGCGTATTCGGGGGATGAAATCGGAGAGTAATGAGGTGGGTCGCGGTTAGGTGTATTACAATTTTTTTCTTTGGCGTAACTATTAATAGCGTTAATGTGTTCTCTAGTTAATATTTCGAGTTTTTCGCGGAGTAATTTATGGTCGTCGGTTGTAGAAAATAAGTCCGCCGTAGCCCGAGCCAACTCTCGCCTTAGACGACGATTGCGACGATTTCGGGACCGCTTTATGACCCGTTGGGAATGGCGCGTAGTCTCCACTAACAACAGCGATATAAGAGAGCTGTTCTTCGAGAAAGAGTCCTTGAATTCAATATTTATTTAAGAAGTGAAATTTTAATATTTATTCCGAAGAAATTTGCATCTTTGCAATTTTGTTTAGGGTGAGGGAACTTTGCGAGGGCTCTCACTGCAGTTATGCAGGAAACCCGACGGATACAAGGGAAGGTCGCGACTCTCGCTGCAGCTATACAGTTTATGGCATAAGCGACAGCGTTTCGTGTTGCGACACGCCTTCAAAAAATGAGGTCCGAGGCAGTTGTAGCAGAGATTCTTGTACTTTATGATTTCTCGGTGTTGATCTGGTGTTTTCTCGATATATTTTGAACATGCGGAGAGATAATGTCCTGAAGCGCACAACGCACATTTTAATTCCGCTGTCGCAGCGGTGTAAGCTCTGGCGTTGTTTGAAGATCGAGCAGACGTCGAGTTCGATGGTTGATTCCTCGGCAACGATCTTTCTAGAGCCTCGAAAGTATATATCCGGATAAGAAATGCTTCAAGGTCAGCGAAGGACGGCGGATGTTGTTGTGCGCCGAGGGTTTCTTCCCACCGTCTCAGCGATTCTGCATCGAGTTTTCGGGTCAGCGTATAAATGAGGAGGATGTCCCAGTGTTGCACCGGACAACCGAGAGCTTCGAGAGCGCCGAGAGCTTCTTTCACATCAGCTAAAAGTTGTTTGAGAACCGCTGCGCTTTCAGTCTTGATTTTGCGGGGCGCATAGAGCGCGGTAACTTGCGCGTCAATTAACATGCGCTTATTTTCGTAGCGAGCCACGAGAGAGTCCCAAGCGCGAGCGAAGTTTTCGCCTGAGAGCGTGATATTTTTCAGGTGTTGCGCGGGTTCGCCAGTTAGATTCATTTTCAAATAATGCAGCTTCTCGACTGCTGAGATATCTGAATTTTCGAGAATAATCGATGAGAACAGATCCCGGAACGGACTCCATTGAGAATATTCACCGGAGAACTTCGGTACGTCGATGCGCGGTAAGCGTCGAGCGCGTGCGACGAAAGACGAATTCAGCGAAATCTCGGCTGAAGATTTATTTTGCTCCGCCTGGGCATTGAGAGTATCAAGCATTTCAAGCATGGCGCCGTGAGAGTCGATAAATGCTTCTTCGCATTTCGAATAGAGATCATCCTGAAAGTACGGTACTTCCTTTTGTTCGGTGGAGCATGATCTGAACAGGTTTTCGTGATTACTTTGAAATTTCCCCCAGTTAGACTTTAAAGCTTCGATGCGGCTTCGCACATTACCGCTGTTGAATTGGAGGATCCAAGTTTTTTCACATTTTCGACCGCACGAGTTATGACTCCGAAAAATTGATTTTGACGCTCGATGGTGTTCTCAATCGTTGCCATGATTGCGATTCTAAGTCACTAGCACAAGTACTAAGTCACCGTCACTGTTTGTATTCCTAGCGGTGAAAAACCGAAGAGATGCACTCGCGAGAGAGAACGAGAGAACTGATTATTTTTTCATAACGAGTGAGTGCCTTGATGAGGTTCCACGACGAACTCAACCGTTAAAAAGAGAGAGATCGGTAAACACGCGAAATCACCTTGAGAGATCTCGAAAACTCCGGTAATTTTACCGCACGATTTAATTTTCACTGTTTGTAAAACAGATCCGGCTCGAAGGACCAATTAATGTTTCGCCAACTCCTAACTTTCACTTTTCCATTCTTTTTACCCTTCTGTCGTTTTTAGTTTATTTATTAATAACACATGGCTACTGCAGGCTGTTGCAAACATGTAAAATAAAGGCATATATTTTCCATCCTTTTGCCTATCATAAATCCGAGATTTTCACCGGTACGCGCTGCTGCGCGGGTTCGACACACATGGCCAAGACGCATTGTCTTCGGCATGTGTCGCCCAGAATCCTTTCGTAGCAATAGAGCGAGCCCGGTGAGATCTCGTGTTTTACTCCAAAATTGTCAAAATTTATTGTCAATGACATCTCTACGCAAGGGTCGAAGGAAGCGACAAAATAAAAATTCAGTTCTATCTCGGCGCTCGACGCGGACGCATACTCTCCGGCTCTCACATAGTTATCAATAAACCAAGTTGTTGTTTTACACGGAGTTGTTCTACCACCATACATCACCCCTAGCGACGGTATCCACAAGATCATTTATAATTTTATTAGTGTATTTTTAAGCAATGTATCTTTTATTGAAATATAAAATAAAATTTTTTATTAATAAAAAATAAATTTTTTTATCATAGATTATTTCCTTTTCTTTGAGAATCATTTTTTCAATAAAATAATTATTTCTCTTAAAAAATATTTTATTAATTTTGGTAAAAGATCAAGGAAAAAATATTCTTTTTACTATTATATCTAATAATAAAGAAATTTATAATCGATGAGCTTTGACAAGACAAATATAGTTTATCAAGACATCTCCCTGAAATCGACAAGATTAAAAGGGATCCAGAACAATAGTATTTTAAAAATATTTTTACTTTAAGATTGTTATATTGCACGCTTGTTAGGTCTCAGCTGGAATATGCTTCGATTGTCTGAGATCCATATCAGAAGAATTGTTGCATTCTAATTGAAAAAGTTCAGCATCGATTTCTCCGCAGGATGAGTTTTTTCGGATAGGCCAATGCGTTTCTCCGATCATACGTATGATGTGATTTTGTGATGTGAAGAAGCTTAATTTAAGCACATTAGAAAATAGAAGAGTTTTTTTAGATTTACTGTTTTTATATAAATTGATCAGCGGCCATATCTGTTGTTCGGAATCTGTTGTTCGGAATTATTGGCACGAGTAAATTTGCGTATCCAGGCTAGGCCTCTCAGAATCAGAATTTTCTATGAAGAATTTCATCGTACCTCATTTGGTAAATTTAAACCGTTAAACAGACTTAGCATATTGGCGAATAAATTTTCAGATCGTATCGATTTCTTTCACTGTTCGCTCTACACTTTCAAACGATCTCTATCGAACTGCTTTCATTGCTTTTTCACGTATTTTTGTTCTGATTTTAGTACTTATATTGCGTTGTCTCTCTTATTATAATTATGTCTTTACTGATGTTAATATATAAAATTTTCAATTTTTTGTTTGTTTGTATTAGAGGGATGAGTCCCGCTAAATAAATAAATAAATAAATAAATAAATAAATAAATAAATAAATAAATAAATAAATAAATAAATAAATAAATAAATAAATAAATAAATAAATAGTAATTTAGACAGAAGTCCAAGATAAAGCGAACAATTTTGCTAAGAATTCTAAGATAAAGATTTGGTAAGTAGGGATACTATGAGAGTTCTAACCCATGGGGCTCTGAGGGGGGTGCGGGGCGCGGGGGGTTCTCCGGGGCGAGGGGTATGACGTCACGCGGGGCGGGGGTATCTCGGTGGGGCGGGGGTATCTCGGTGGCGCGGGGGCTGACGTCACGCGGGTGAAAAGGGATGTTTCGACAAAGGAGGGGGAGTTTTCTGAGTGCAATATTTGTAGATGGTATCTTTACGACTTTTTTATGAGGATTCTTAGACATTTTCCCCAAAAAGGTATAGAACAAGCGCCGATGATTGAAAATTTTGTATCCTCGTTAATATAATTTTATTATGGAAGCGCCGATGTCCGGCTGCTCGAACTTGTCAACGGAGCGTTCTAGAGTTCATTAAAACTATGTTTTTCATTTTATGGACATTTTATCATTAGGAAAGGAATGAAGATTTTAGGGCCGACGCTGCGACGAACATGTCAAACGTTATTTATAGGGGTGCAAATGTAAAAGCGTTGGCGTTCGGCAGCTTTGTATCCTCGCGGAAAATCTCCCATAAAAACGAGAGCGAAACATTTTTCTTAATATTTTTTAAGGAAGAATGCAACGTATCGGCGCCAACGTTCGGCAGTTTTGTACCCTCGCAGAAAATCGGTCGTAAACGAGAGCGAAACATCTTCCTTAATATTTTTAAGGAAGAATTGCGATAATTTTGAGAGGAATGGGGGTTGAAACTTATGGAGAGAGTCTGTCTCCGCGTCAAAAAGTCTTTAGCATTCGTATAGCACAAATCAGAGTAAAAGAAATGGATGAAGATATTATTATGATTGAAGATAGTGATAATGACATAGAAATTATAGATGCGGAAGATAGTGATGTTGATGTAGATATTATAGATATTGCAAAAGATAGTGATAGAGAAGAAAATGACATAGTGAGTGAATCAACAGACTCCGATTATAGTAGCGAGCACGGCGGGGACTTGGATATAATTGAACAATTATTGGGGGTGCCTGTAATCAGCAACATAAATGTTATAATGAGGGTGTGCGCTATATATTCATATTATATATCTGAAGATTATATTAAATTATGCACTGCTTGTGTAGTTAGAGTGTCTCGCGGTCGTGTACGCGATAAAACGTTTTCATATTTATCTTGCGGGACGGAAATTTAAGGTAATGACCGACTGTGACAGCTTTCGACTCACGCTTAACAAAAAAGACGTGAATCCCCGGATTTCGCGATGGGCTCTCTTTTTACAGGACTACGATTGTGAAATCGTTCACCGCCCGGGGGGGCGTATGAGCCACGTGGACGCACTTAGCCGCTGCCACAGTATTTTAGTACTCGAGGGCAATACATTCGAGCGAACTCTGTCGATTTGCCAAGATCGCGACGAGGAGATTATTAAAATGCGTGACGAACTCGAAAAGAGTGAGATGAAATATTATGAATTACGCGACGGATTGGTCTATCGGAAGGACAAAAATGGGAAATTATTGTTTTACGTGCCACAATCGATGGAAAACAACGTAATTAGAACTTGTCACGACGACCTGGGTCACGTCGGTGTCGACAAGGTCGTCGATAGCATAACGAAAGTTTATTGGTTCCCGCGGATGCGAGACAAAGTCAAGGAATACGTTTTTAACTGTCTGCGTTGTATTGAATTTTCACCGCCAAGCGGTAAAACGGAGGGTTATTTATTTAGCATTCCAAAAGAAAACTCTCCGTTCGCGACAATTCACGTTGATCATTTAGGGCCGTTAGAAAAAACCGGAAAGGGATTTCGGCATTTACTCGTCATTATCGATGCGTTTACAAAATTCATTAGACTCTATCCATGCAAGTCAACGACGTCGGAGGAAACTATTAGACATCTTCGTGATTATTTCCGCGTATATAGTCAACCGAGGCGTTTAATTTCAGACCGAGGCACTTGCTTTACGTCCGAGGTATTTAGTAAATTTTTAAAGTCGATATTAATCGATCACGTTTTAGTCGCCGTCGGAACACCGAGAGCCAACGGGCAGGTAGAGCGATTTAATCGAATGATAACACCAATGCTAGCAAAATTGTGTGAAACGCCCTCTAAATGGGATTGTGCTCTAAAAGAAATAGAATACGCGATAAATAATACTGTCTGCCGTGTAACCGGCGAAACACCTGCTCGTTTGCTGTTCGGATTAGAACAGAGAGGAAAAACAAATGATGTACTACGCGACCTTGTACAGATTGATGTAAACGCAGAGCGTGATCTCGATCGACTTCGACGCGACGCCGAAATAAAAACTAAAGAATCACAACAACAAAGTGCGGCGCGATATAATTTGCGACGAAAACCAGCACGCAAATATCAACCTGGCGATTATGTGGAAATACGAAATATAGAGAATACGGTCGGAATAAACAAAAAGCTGATACCGAAGTTCAAAGGACCGTATGTAATAACGAAAGCGCTCGATTATGACCGATATATTGTAAGCGTTATCGACGGTTTCCAGGTGACGCAACGACCGTATAGCGGGGTAGTTGCGCCCGATCAGATGCGACCATATGTAAAAATGTAATTATGTTTCACGAGTATGCGCTCATCCGATATGCGACAATTTATTAATACTTATTTCGCGACATTTAATTATGTTAGGCCGGGACGGCCTAATGTCAGAATGGCCGAACTGTTGGCATTTATTTAACGGACTCGACTTATTTATCTTATCCGTCGTCCGTCTTACTATTGCGGGCATGTATTAGTGTAAGGCATTGTCTCCGTATTTATATTCTTTTGTATCGTATGTCCTCCGTACATGTTTATCCGTTCGTCGTCTCAGAGATTGTCGAATTCGTGCCCTCGCGTGATTGGCGTGATTCGAAATATCGGTTAGTTTTGACGACTGTATATAAGACGACCGCCCGGTCGAGAGGCGCTCTCTTTTCGTACCGAATTCGCGTAATAAACACCGTTTTCAACGTATTAAGAATTACCTTATTTTATATCTCTTTCCCGACATCCTACAATATATTCATACAAATTTTTTTTTTTTATTATTTAATTATTATACCAATTTTTTTTCCTTACTCAAATATTTTTTGATTACGTCTAATGTACCCACCGCTAACCCGCTATTATTAGGTCTCATACAATTTCATAATTCTTCAATTTACAAAATTTCTCTGTATATTATATTTTTTGTAAAACATTTTTCACTTCCTTCAATTAGATGTCCTTGATTGCTAAATTCATCAATCTTAATTTTTACACTTTCCCTTTTGGTTGCTCTAGAAAATGCCACATAAAGTTGACCATGAGCAAATACATGATGTGGCAAATAAATCCCAATTTTTTCTAAACTCTGTCCTTGTGACATTTTATTTATTGTCATAGCAAATGATACTCGAATAGAAAACTGTCTTCGTTTAAATTTAAATGGCAATTCCAAATCACTTGTAATTAAATCTATCCTTGGAATGATGACAATCTGTCCTCGAGCAGGACCAGTTAGAACCTCCGCATAAATTAGATTATTTTTCAAATTAGTTACAATAAATCTTGTTCCATTACAAAGTCCTTTCTTAGTATTTAAATTTCTTAATAGGATTATTATAGCACTGACTTTTATTTTAAGTCGATGAACTGGCATTCCAGAAGGTGTCAGAGAGTTCAAAAACTCTGTTGGAAAATTTAATTGCTCCTGTGGATCATCACTTACAATAAAGTCAATTGAGAGATATTCCTTTTCCTCTCCTTCCATTTGACAAAGGATTGTGTCATTAATTTTAAAAGTATCCTCATTTTTAGGACAAAGTTTCGCTCGATCTGGATTTTCTCTAATCCGTTCCATGGTGATTCTATCACCAAAAATTTCATTAATAAGAGATTCTTTTGATATAAAATCTTTGGGGATTTCAATTGTATCGAGATGTAGTCCACCCTTATTTGATAATTTACCATCTCCGAGTTGCATTAGCCAATTTGAAAATTCTTTTTCTTCCGCAATTCTCATATTTTGTTTTAATTTAACTTGAGTTACGTTCCTCCATATAGGATTGTATTTTACAATCGATTCAATTATAGCTGCTTTTTGTGCATGAGGCACTACTGGGAGATTTTGTCTGAAATCTCCTGCAAATAAAATTACTTTTCCTCCAAATGGTCGAGGATTCTTCATCAAATCCTTTAAAAGTTTATCAACTGCTGTTAAAGCATGTCCAACAGTCATGCTCACTTCATCCCATATGATTAATTTGGCATTAATCAATTCTCGTGCACCTTGAGAATTTCCTCTAATATTTGATTTAGCTCCATCATCAATTGGGATTGAAAGCTTAAACAGAGAGTGATAAGTTCTTCCTCCTTTCAGAAGTGTGGCTGCAATTCCAGTTGAAGCACATGGAAGAATTATTTCGTTTCTTCCTCGAATAACACTTACAAATGTGTTAAATACGAGTAGGTATGTTTTACCACTTCCTGCAAACCCGTCAATAAAAAATAACCTCTGAGTTTCATTTTCATTTTCAATTGCTCGCATGACTATATCGTACACGTGCTTTTGCTCAGCATTTAGTGTCGATAATAAATAATCACCACGTATTCTTTCTTCATCCACATTATACTCTGTTACGTAAATATTTATTGGAGTTGTATTTGGCAATTGGAAGTTCTCACAGCTACTTCCATTATTTATCAGAATTCCTTGTATTCCTGTCAATGAACATGTGAATACATCAATTTCGAGAAAATCTGTCAACAAATATATGAATTGATGAATTGCTGCGTGGGTGGATGAGTAGGGATATAAAACTTAAAAAAAACCACAAAGGTACTTTATATATAGATTATATAAAAATCTGTCAATGAATATGTGAATACGTGGATGGGTGCGTGGGTGGGCAAAAGTTAAAAAAACAACATAGTAGCCATCCCCGAAAAATTTGCGAAATTTTGGTACCAATTCCGTGAAAATCGGTCAATAAATGCGTGAATGCGTGGGTGGGTGTGCGTGGGTGGGTGTAAACTTAAAAAAACCTTAAAAAACCACAAATTAACGATCCTCGAAAAATTTGCAAAATTGTGGTACCAATTTCGTAAAAATCTGTCAATGAATATGTGAATATACGTGCGTGGGTGCGTGGGTGGGTGCGTGGATGGGGGTATGAAACTAAAAAAAAACACATCGTCGTCATCTACGAAAAATTTGCGAAATTTTGGTACCAATTTCGTGAAAATCGGTCAATAAATGCGTGAATGCGTGGGTGGGTGTGCGTGGGTGGGTAGAAACTAAAAAAAACCACATTAGTAGCAATCCCCGAAAAATTTGCAACACTTTGGTACCAATTTCGAGAAGATCGGTCCACAAATGTGCAAGTAGTTCGCGGTCAGACAGACAGACGGACGGAACTTATATATATAGATGGATGGGTGCAAATTGAGCAAAACTTAAAAAAACCACATAATAGCCATCCTCGAAAAATTTGGAAAATTTTCTTAACAATTTCTATAAAATCAGTAAATATATTTTTGAATGCGTGGGTAGATGCGTGAGTGGGTTGATCGTAGTATAAAAATTTAAAAAAAACAGTAGTCAGCCCCAAAAATTTTTAAAAAATTTAATATCAATTTTGATAAAATCGGTCAACAAATATATGAATTGATGGATTGCTGCGTGGGTGAATGAGTGGGGATATAAAACTTAAAAGAACCACAAAGGTACTTATATATATAGATTATATAAAAATCTGTCAATGAACATGTGAATACACCAATTTCGAGAAAATCTGTCAACAAATATATGAATTGATGAATTGCTGCGTGGATGGATGAGTAGGGATATAAAACTTAAAAAAAAACCACAAAGGTACTTTATATATAGATTATATAAAAATCTGTCAATGAATATGTGAATATGTGGGTGGGTGCGTGGGTGGGTGAGTGGGTGGGCAAAAGTTAAAAAAAACAACATAGTAGCCATCCCCGAAAAATTTGCGAAATTTTGGTACCAATTTCGTGAAAATCGGTCAATAAATGCGTAAATGCGTGGGTGGGTGTGCGTGGGTGGGTAGAAACTAAAAAAAACCACATTAGTAGCAATCCCCGAAAAATTTGCAACACTTTGGTACCAATTTCGAGAAAATCGGTCCACAAATGTGAAAGTAGTTCGCGGTCAGACAGACAGACGGACGGAACTTATATAGATAGATGTACGCGGTGCTCTCCATGCCGCTCACTCGTGACGGAAAAGATAAGCTCGTTTAACGTTCGAGGATCAAACTATGATTTACGTCGCAATGTTCTATTCGCAGTAGACACAAGGAGGCAATATTATAGGGAGGATAAAAGAAAATGTTCTGATTGCAGATAGAAACAATTTCATTTATTATTGATAATAATTTTTGTTTTTTATAAAATTAAGATTCTTGTTTTAGCAAAATAATACGAACAATTTCATTAAATCGAAGCGAAAGTAATTCTACAAATACAATGTCAAAGTAAACGTCTAAAAATGTTAAGTCATTTATTTGCGTTTGTACATTACGTGCAATTTCCTGATAATTGCCTTTGACAGTAAGTTTTATAATTTCACGATCAATGTAAGACAAGGGAAGTTTTAATTCTATTTCTTTAATTAAATATCTTGCAGTTACATTAACAGTATCGACTATAGAAACTAACTGCGTCAAATGCGCATCCACGCATTTTCTAATATTTTCCAAGCCTAGGAAAGTAGTTTTCTGCATCACTATCGCAACGGAGTAAGTTTTTCGTTTCTTCAACGCCGGCTGCGATTCTTCTTCCACCTTATCATTCGCAACATAATCCTTGTTTTCCTTGTATGTCACTAGTACAGCCCTCGCTCCGTAAGCAGTAGTGAAGTTGATCGAAATATTCTCGATAATAATGGGATCAGGTTTAATCTTTTGAGTCTCATTCAAGTATAGATTCATATGCTCCATATTGGCTTGAAACTTCTGCCACGTGTCGACGTCGAAGCAAATTCCATCGGCATAATTGCCTGATAATTTAACAATCGGTACGAAGCCACTGCCGTCGTTCCTCGATTGCAAACCAATGTGTATCTTCTTAGTGTGCGAAGAATTAAGTCCATACGTTGTAGATAACAATAAATAACGTTGCTCATTTCTTCCAGCGTTATCGATGTCGATGTTGTCGTTATTATCCGTCTTGCGAATATTGCGATCGCGTTCAGATTTCGCAAAATTACTTCCTTACGTGTGGCCATTGTTTTCACTTGTAAAATCACACGAATAGTCACGACACGCAGCAAAATGGCGAAATCACGTGGAATTCTTTCTTCGTAGCACAAACTTATGTTTTCGTATGCCCGAATTCGAATGAATACGGAAGAGCGATTTGTCGACGTGCTTATATTGCCAATCTCCCTCTCTCGCAAAAATTTAAAAAATCAAAGTGGGGAAGACAATTTATATGTGAAAAATCAGGATTTTTCATGTTCAGTCCTGTGTAAATAAAAAACTTCTAGAAACATTTAGAAATTTCTAGAGATGAGATTTGAGATCGTGTAACACGAGAGAAGAGGACAACAAAATTTGTGTACGTAAGTGAATAAACGGAAAATTAATTTTTTATGTAAAATCGAATTATGTTTAAACAAAAAGAAAACTCGTGAGAGATTATATTTGATTTGAAAATATTTTTTGCTCTAAAATATAGTAATAAGGATTTGCGAGTTCAAAAACGCCGGATTAGGTCGAAGAATAGCGTGTAATAATCCTCTGTAATAAACCCTGTAATAAAAAGTAAAATAAATGTTTGCGGACAAGAAAAAGCAAGATCGGCGATTTAGACCTCGTAACATTATATGATGGGATAAAAAAAAAGCAGGCTTATACTCTATACAACTATTTTTTGAAGAAATAAGAGAAAATGATTTTATGATTTTCCCCGACCCGGCTAGGAAAATAGTTGTAAAACTCAAACACCATCTAGAATATTCGTCGGAAAGAAAATCGACGTTTGCCAATTAAATAACTAAAAATCTTTTCAGCCACGCCTAGTTGTTAAGAAAAGCACCATTCGATAGGTAAGTAAAGTAGACTAAGAAATGTGCGTATGCCGCCTCCTTTTCGAGAAACAAAATAAGCGCTAGCGGGAGAATTGAAAATTTTTCCGAAACTCCCACTCTTTTAAAATATAACCGAAAAAAATGTTGAATTTTTCGACGCCTTCATTCTTTTGGTGGGCGTGGATATAAAGTATAAATTCTCCGAAGCGTAATAGAAATCCGCATTTTGAGTTTGACATCGTCCTAGCTACTCAGTCTCGTGGACGTACACGTTTCGACGTATCGCGTTAGTGTTGTGAGTGCAAACGTTAAGTGCAAATAAAAAATGGCAGCTCAGAAAAAGTTAATTTCTGAATGCATAACTTTGGCCGCGAATTTGTCGCCGACGATAAATGCCGCGTCGTATTTATCACGGCTGATGGAAGAGCCGTGTAATAATTATAATATTTTTAGAAAATTCGCGGGCTTGATCTCCAATTCGTTACTTGGAGTATTATATAGATTGGGGCATTTCGGCGGCGATAGAGAATTATTAAACGCCGCCGCTGAAATAATATTAATGCGTGAGGCTTTTCAACACGAAGAAGAGGATGTAGGTGGATATGCAGCCTATCTACTGGCGGATTATCAAAGAAAACAATTAACAGGTAATTATTTTATTCCTTTCGATGAGAAAAAATATGAAACAGTAATTATATTATAAGCCTAAATTTTTAATCGTTATTAATTATTCGTAGCGAGGAACACTCCTGTAAAATTAGCGACAGTACACCCCATCCGAAGGCGTAGAGCGGAAGAAGAGCCCGAGGCAGGACCTTCGCGTAAGTTTACAAACGTTAAACATATATAATAATTATTCGTAAAATTACAGTTACTGATAAAAAATTAAATATTTTCAGGAAGAGCACGAATACACCCGCCGGAAAACTTGCCGATTGCTGTTATCGATATATCTGGTAAGTTAACATTTTTTAAAAATAATAAAATATTTTTTTAAATATAAAAAATTAGTAATCTTAATATAATATATAAATATATTATTTTAGATGACGAAGATGATATTATTAATAATAATAATAATGTCGACGACGACGACGCCGCTTCTATAACTGCTGTGAGCTCACAAACTGCCGTATCTCCAAACTATGTTGCTTCTTTGCTTTCCCGATCGCCGTTTGTTGTTTGTTTTATCATACATTTCCTGTTGTCATTCTTCAATAGCCGTTCTTTATCGTCCGCTATCGTAAGATAGCTGTTCTTGACCCGTTCGAAGCCGTTTCAGACCCGTTTGAAGCTGTTTCTGACCCGTTCAAAGCCGTTTCTGAGCCGTTCGTAGCCGTTTTTGAGCCGTTCTTGACCCGTTCGTAGCCGTTCTTGAGCCGTTCAAAGCCGTTTCTGAGCCGTTCTTGACCCGTTCGTTGCCGTTCTTGAGCCGTTCGTAGTCGTTTCTGACCCGTTCAAAGCCGTTTTTGAGCCGTTTCTGAGCCGTTCGTAGTCATTTCTGACCCGTTCAAAGCCGTTTCTGAGCCGTTCGTAATCGTTTCTTACCCGTTCAAAGCCATTTCTGAGCCGTTCGTAGTCGTTTCTGAGCCGTTCGTAGTCGTTTCTGAGTTAGCGTTACAGACTGCGATAAACGAGTGATAAACGTTAAAAATATTAAAGATACTTTTATTACTGATAATGATATAATGATATCTTTAGATGTTAGTTCATTATTCACAAATATTCCTAAAGAGTTGGTTTTAAATGCCATTAAAAAACGTTGGACTGACATTGCTAAGAACACAAATTTCAATTTAGCTCAATTTTTACATGCAACAGAATTAATTTTAGATTCAACTAGTTTCAGCTTCAATGGTCAGTTTTATGAACAAATATTTGGCAGCCCGATGGGTTCTCTTTTATCACCTATCCTAGCAGATATTGTGATGGATGATTTGGAGACACAATGTTTATGTTAGTTAAGTGTCACTGTATCCATATATTATAGATATGTAGACGATGTTCTTGCTATATTGCCACGTACAAAAATAGATGAGATATTAATGACTTTTAATAATTACCTGAATTATTACTTGAATTTCACATATGAAATTGAAGTCAGTTGTCACGTCTGGGTGATCTTCCTTCTCTCTCTATGCCTAGGCTAGTGAGAAAACGGGCGCTCTCTATTTTTGTGAGGCAACCTGCTTACACCGGCTATACCTCTGGGACGCCGAGAGCTAGGACTGAAGTTACGGATCTAGGGAATGTTGTAGGTCACAGGAGTGGGGTATTAGTTACTAGTTGGGAGTATCGAATCTATTAGCGATATCTTCGATGTCGTTTAAAATAGTTATGACTTGATCGAAAGTTATTTTACCATTCAAATATTCATAGATCAAATTGAGTATTAATTGGTAAATTGTATTGCAAATTAAGCCTTGAAGTTGTTTATTCATCTGGATAATAATAATTCAGGGGCTAATTAATAAAATGAATTTGATATTTATTTAATCGTCTGTGAATTCGACGCTTATTTGAGCACCAGGGATATGAAGATTATCTAAGCAGACTATGAGTTGATCGATATCAATAGTTCCTTCTAAAACGTCAGTTAGTAGCCCGATAATTATGTTTATAATTGAATTTGCATCATCGTTTGTTAATCCTTGGACGTCTAATTCAGTAGATCTGGGTAGCATTTGAATTAATTGGTAGAGGCAATGATGAGAATAATATATTTAATGCACATATGATTAAGTGTACATACATCAATAATTTAGATAATTATCGTACTCATCTATTTCTAAAGAATTCTCGGGGAGTTGAGTTTTTAGTTGAGAGATTAAATCGTTAGATTGAGATTCTTCTTGATGGTTATCTGCAGTGTAATTTTCTTTTAAATAGCGTATGTTCTGACACCATTCAGAGAATAATATTAATTCTGGAGAGTATGAATCTAAGCCTGACGGTAAGTTTATTATAGGCGTTATTTCGTGCTCGTTTGTTAAGCTTCGTGGAGTATTAGTTTGGGAAGATGAGGTTTTTAAGCGACGCAATGTATCGGGAGAAAATGATACTACTTCACACGATATGACACGCGGCTTATTTCTATATGCCTTACGCTTAAACCAGCGTAAGGTCGATGCAGCGCGTGTTTCGCGAGTTTTCAAGCCGGCTCGATGATTCCTTTTTATCCGACGTGCTTTTCTGTTTCTCGGGTTGCTCATCTACAAGGAGTCATATGGTCAGAATGAAGGGTTAATAATGAGTTAGATAAGGATTATCGTGAGATAACATGAAGGGGAACTAGAGAGAGTGAGATATCAATATCTGATACGTCTATCCATTTGGTTTTAAATATGAGTTCAAAAGGAAGGTCTGGGGGTACGGAGAATGTCTTCGGGCAAGTACGATGGATGCCTCGTTGACGATGGAGATACGCAGGGTGTTGATGGGAGGTTTGTCATCGGGCAAGTACGATGGATGCCTCGACAACGACGGGAAGTAGGGGAAAAGGCAGAGAGTTGCTTGTGTGCTTACGGTAAAAGTATGCGTTGCAACTATAGGTAAAATGAGGATTGGACCACGTCCAGAGTGAAATTAGTTCCAGAATTCTGTTTAAGAATTCTTATGCGATATCTTTCTCCTGTTATCGATTTTTATTAGGTGAGAGAAGGTAATGAGGAGTTGTCTTCGGGCAAGTATGATGAATGCCTCGTCGACGATGGAGATACGCAGGGTGTTGATGGGAGGTTTGTCGTCGGGCAAGTACGATGGATGCCTCGACAACGACGGGAAGTTGGGGAAATGGTAGAGAGTCGTCTGGACCTACGAAAGGTACGTCCAACGGCTAGAGGTAAAATGCGGGTTTGGACGACGTCCGAGTGATACCAGGAGTATTGTTTCTACGTTAATGTTGCTAAATTCTGATATTGATACCTTGAATAATTATGAAAAGGTATTTGGATTCTGATTTGATAAATACTGATTGACAACGGGAAACTGTTAGCTGCATGCAATGCTTAACAGTGGATTTCGTTTATTTGTTTTAGGAGAAGGTAGTGATTGAAAGAGAATTGTCAGTCTAGAGTAACTTAGAATTAAAATTGGCGTGTTAAATAGTCTGGGTAATTATAAGTACTTACCTTGTGATAGACTGTGAACTTCAGGCAGTGGATCGTAATACGCTCGTTCGCCTTTTTCCCTTCTCTAGGACCTCGGTCGCGGGATGTTTGGCAAAATCAACGTATTCGAGTTTTGAAGCACAAGAGTTCTTTATTTAACTTTTACTTTATAATTCTATGCGCGACTAACAAATTGGGTATGTCGACGCAGTTGACGGCAAACGCGTGACTTTATACGGAGTATCGTAAGGCTACAGAAATGATGTACTGTAGAGCTACGGTGGGATCTCGATAATGAGATGCCGTAGAGTTACGGTGAGATGCTAATGATGGTATGCCGCAATGAAGTTAAGAATTAAGGGTTTATATACCCATCAAATAGAGAAAAATCTGAGTGTCGTGTGCAATTCCCTTTTGGTGGGGATTTCTAAGAAAGACGTTTTCTTGGAATATGTCACAATAAATTGTACTAAGAGGTCACGATACGGTGACCCGCGGGAGCGAACGCTCTAGGTGTCAACTATCAATTTACGAGTTTTAGATAATCTGGACCGGATATCGAAGTTAGGCGGTGAGCTTGAGATGAGGAGCGACGATTCCAAGAAGTGTCTAATTTATTATTCTTTTGTGGTTTGAACGCTAGCATCCGATAACGCGAGGGAGATAACGGACGGAAGCGGCTTGTCACCTACGATCGGCACTTAATTACTTGCTGATTGTGAGCTGATTTTAGAGGGGTCTGCGCATAGATACATGTTAAAGTTTCTTGTAGTTCGCCAAATATTCATTTGTACGTTTATGGAATCATTTCTTATATAATTTATTTTATGTTATTAATTGGAATTCTTAATGATTGATAATTTATAATAAAACTTGAGTTTAATGCAATAGGGTAAGATTAAGTTATTTCTAAATTATAGAATTATGATTCCATAACGTAATATCGAGACTTTCTTGTTCTCGTTTGACTTAATTCTATAATAAAATATTCTCTTTAATTATATCCACTTGGGCCTTATTTATAAGTCTCTTCATTTAATAATTTACTCAATAAATCTTAATAATCTTGGGTTCGTTATCGAAATCATTTAATGACTGAAATAAGGCTTCGTAAATATAATTGCGGATGAAATCTTAAAATATTAAGTGTTTGAACACTTTTAGTAATTCATCGAATGCTTGTCGCAGGCTTGTCGTTACAATGCATCGCAAGATAAGGATTTATGGAACCTTCCTCATAATAATTCTGTCAATGATTAAAATACTTCTAAAACTCATTACTATAAGTCTTAAATCGTTAAGTAAAGTTCGACAAGTTATTATGTTTCTGATTCCATAAATAATATTATTATATTGTTTAATTAATATTGAATATTCATATATAGGTGGGTTAGTCATGATTAAAATATATTCTTATTGCTAAGGGTTAGTTTCATATAATAACAACTGGTTAGTTGAAGTATACGCTCAGGGGTCTCGGATGACGTTTGATTGGTCAGATCGCTAGTTCCTGGTAGCGGCTAGTTAGAACTAGATAACTGGAGACCCTAGATTTGGTATGGTTAGTAATTAATAATATAAATGCTTGATTTTAGTCTAAACAATTATATGTAAAGAGGAAAATCATTAATTATCCTTAAATTTTAAGTATTGGCGCAGGAAAAACAGTAGCGCGCAAAAATATGGTTTCGCGAAAATGACGGGACGTTACACCTCCCCCCTTATTTAAGAACAAATTGCGATGTAT
Source organism: Prenolepis imparis (assembly GCF_030444845.1). Taxonomy (NCBI): domain Eukaryota; kingdom Metazoa; phylum Arthropoda; class Insecta; order Hymenoptera; family Formicidae; genus Prenolepis; species Prenolepis imparis. The sequence goes on from NW_028141177.1 coordinate 449,746, forward strand.
TCGAAGGAATTTGTTCGAGATCTTTTAAACGATCTCTTAAATTTTGATATGAATTAATATCAGAAACATTATTAGTAGTTGCTGATTCGATGTTGGATGAGGCATTATCATTTGGTCTTGAAAACCCATTAATGATTACGGTAGGTTCCCTGGAGAGGTCTTCAGGAGCAGAAGGTGAAGGTGGTCCCTTGGCTGGTTTTTTATTGTCGGTCCTATCGACAGGTCCTCGTGCGAGATGAAGTAGTAGATGAGTGAGAGAGCTCCAAATGGCTTTAGCCAAATGCATGCTCCATCCATAGGCGGAATGTAAGGCATAACCGTGAATAGCTGTATCGACGAAGACTTTTATGATGCGAATAATTATTAGAATGCCAAGGATTCCAGCAGTTGCGGATCCGAATGAAATAAATCCGGTCCATACTCGTGAGGCGGCACTCTCGGCAATTTTATTGAGAGAGGCTTCGTCCAATAAATTATACATGGAGACAGCGTCGGAGTTAATGGAGTATCCCGTAATTCCTCTTGCAATTGTATTTAGAAGAACGGGTTTCTCTGCGGGGATCATAATGTGATCCCTCAGTTTTTCTATATCTTCTTCGGAGTATATTCCGCTGACAGCGAGGGCTCCTGGCGTCAAATAATCCCAGGTTAATGTCGTCATTGGTTTTAATTGTTGCGGAGGTAACTGTCTGAAATCTAATCAGTCGATCAGCGTCACTTGTATCGGGAGAAAAAAAAAAATGCCTATCAACAAATTTGGATTATTCGAACCAAGAAATGATGCAACCGGCACAAGCGATCATTGGGATAGATTGATGAAAAGTTACGTGCGCGGAAACGCTCTGTGTCGTGTCGCTACAGACTATGATGCAAGATCGCGCAAGATTCGTCGTGTAGCGCAACCTGAAGCTGACACTGATGCCGTCAACAAACTGTATGTGGAATCTGATCCTGCGTTAAAAGATTGATGAATCAACAGAAAGAATCAGATGAGAAGCTGACTTCGTTCGAGAAGGATGTGCGGGCAATACAGATTGTGATAAACGAACTTCAACGCGCGGCTAACGCTAACTCAGAAACGGCTATCAACTTGAATGAAAAGCAGTGAACGGGTAGGAGCGGCTATCGAACGGTTATCGAACGGCTACGAACAATTATCGAACGGCTACGAACAATTATCGAACGGCTACGAACAATTATCGAACGGCTACGAAGGATTATCGAACTGCTATCTAACTACAATGAGTGGTAGTGGTAGTGAACGGCCTAGCAACAGCTGCGAACGAGGGTACGAACAACTCAAGCAGGGTTGCGAACGAGGCTACGAACAAGTCATTAAAGACTACATACAAGGCTACAAACAACTCAAGCAGGGCTGCGAACGGGTCAGTAACGGCTGCGAACGGGTCAGGAGAGGCTATGAACAGGTTAGAAACGACTGTGAACAAGGCTGCGAACGAATCAAGAACGATTTTCGAATGGGTCAAGAACGGAAGTAAACAACGCAAAAACGGCTCAAGAACGGCTCAAGAACGGCTCAAGAACGGATCAAGAACGGATCAAGAACGGCTACGAACGGGTTAGAAACGGCTACGAACGGGTCAAGAACGGAAATGAGCGTTAAAACAAGCAGCGACAAACGGCGATCGAGAAAAACCGACGAAGCGATGAAACAACATAGTTTGGAGAGACGGCAGTTGGTGAACGAAGTGCACGCGCCGGCGAGAAAAAATTTTCCCCGAAGACACGTCATAGTGCGGGGATACGATGATCTGTGGCAAGCCGACATCGTCGAGATGCGTCCGTATTCTCGTTTCAACAAAGGTTATCACTACATACTCACCATCATCGATGTGTTGAGCAAGTACGCGTGGGCCATACCACTCAAGAGTAAAGGTGGAAGCGAGACGGCTGACGCTATCGCCGAGATAATTCGAGATAGCAAGAGATCCCCGAGAAATATGCAAACCGATATGGGGAAAGAATTTTATAACGCCGACGTGCAACGGCTTATACGGAAACATAACATCAATCACTATTCTACATATTCGGTATTGAAGGCATCGGTCGTCGAGCGATTCAATCGCACGCTGAAGAACGACATGTGGAAGATGTTTACGCTGAATGGAACTTACAAGTGGATCGACGCGTTGCCGCGGCTCGTATCGGATTATAACGCGCGCAAGCACCGAACAATCAGCATGCGACCCGTCGACGTCACCCCCGCGATCGCTGATAAACTTTTAAAAACAGTATATAGTAACATAAAGATTGCCGCTCCGGCGAAATTCAAAGTAGGTGACCCGGTACGCGTTAGCAAGTACAAGAAACTTTTCGAGAAGGGTTACACGCCAAATTGGACGACGGAGGTTTTTAAGATTGTTAAAGTGCAGCGTACTAATCCCGTAACCTATCTACTCGAGGACTATCGCAAAACATCTGTCGCTGGAGCGTTTTACGAGCACGAGTTGCATAGCGCGAATTATCCGGACGTATATCTCGTGGAGAAAGTACTGCGCAGGAGGGGTGACGAGGTTTACGTGAAATGGCTGGGATTTGACAATTCGCACAACTCTTGGATACATAAGGATAATACAATTTAATTCATACAAACTGTATTTATTAATTACTCAAAAAATTAAAAAATATATATAATATGTACAACATATAAAAATATATAAGATCTTTATTAATACATCCTTTCCGTTACTATATGAAATACATACACATATGTTACATAACATTATATCACACATACATTATATTACATTATATTTTATAAGGGTATCTGGTAATGTCCCCATGGTAATGTGTCGGTCGAATCAGGTATGATATACCGCTTATCGTCGTACGGACTTAGAGCAATTTTCGTCTCGCGAATGGTGTATACTTCATGCAATTTCGATCTAATACATGACTGACTACGTGTCATTTCAATCTCTTCATTCAGGCACCGCGTATAATCGTCGAATGTTATCGTTCTCGCGACAATTTACTTTTGACACCTTTAACCTTTTTTGTATCTTTCTTACCATCTACTCGCAAAGCGTACATTTTTGCTCTAAGTCCTACAAATTCAGTCATTATCGTACCGTTATTTTCATCTTTCATTAGATCTGGCACCTTTTTATTCACAAGCGGTATACCGTACGCGTTGTCAATTGGATAATCGCTCGTATCGAATCTAGCGATATCGCGTTTCATATTTTCATACACGTCTTCGCATTTAATATGATATATTAAACTATCTGTATCGGTGTACATTACCCGACATCTGTCACGATAGAGCGGTGACATGTACTCGTAGTGAAATTCATACAGACACACTTTCGATATATCGAGTATACACATACCAACATAGATTGGTTTGTTAAATTTTACTTCTAGTTTACGTAATTCTACAGCAATTAAATTTTCCGAAAAGACGCTCCTGCTATGGAAATTTGGTTTAGCAATCATCGCCTCTGCTCCGTATCGTCCGTCCCACTTTGTCAATAATTTTACATCGACACGATTACGCACATTTTCCATCGTTTTGCCAAATACCGCATTATTCATCAATTTGTATAAATTTTTTTCGAAATCATTTTTTGCTTGCGTTCTAAATTGCGTATTAAGTTCAATGTAACCGCGAAGCCATGTGGATTGAGTGAATTGTAATATGCGATGTATTTTTGTAACTTGAAGGCCGTGATGCGTACATTGCTGCAGGTTACGGTAGTGTATCACGTAATGCTTTTTATCGTATAATGTCGCGAGCAGCTTATCTTCCCGCTTACCGGGTGGTTTATCGCGTGTCGGGCAAAACGGTAGGTCAGTGTGCGCGTCGTGAAGACATTGTGGATATTCTAAATCTACTTCGAGGATATAGCCTATAGGCGAATCGAGCATGATAGATGATATATCAAAATTAGATATGTCATCGACCCATCGAAAATCGGCGTAAGGCAACGGTTGGCACATTGCCCATCCATACAAATTATTTACATCTAAATACATTAAATATGATGATGGTTTCGACGGATCATACGATTGCATGTACTTGTTATTAGCATGGGTGTATCTATTAGAACATTGACTTAAACCACCGCGTATTCCCCGTTCGATAAACATAACCATATCGATATCGGTAAGCAATTCGAATGTTATATTTGTGTGTTTTAACATGGCATCCCATGTATACCCGGGAAGAGTATAATAATACGCAGGGTCACTATATTCGCCTAGCGTTCTAAGGGAGAATCGGTTCCAGACGTTCTCGGCGTGCGCGTAATCGCTCTCGGATATTGTGCTACCGGTCAAAGAACTGTAAAATGATTCGCGCGGCGGTAAACATGTATCTTGCAATTTGTCGATACAATCTATATATTCGTATGGAAAGACACCCTTCCGTGTTAATAGATTGAAATTTTCTGTCGGTAAATTTTGAAATTCCGATTGTAAAATTTTTAGTTTCTCTTTATTCAAAAAAGATGCTAATTTATCAAGACTTGCAGCGAGAAATTTATATGAATCGATAAAACGTAATTTTATATGATTTTTCGAATTGTCTTGTGCCAATTTAACAGTCTTTGTAAATGAAATATATTTTTCCTTCGTTATCGGAAGTAATTCGATTTCCCCTTCGAACGCTGTAGCTATATCCTCGATAATGAAATGCGCGTCGTAACCGGATAGATTATGGAAAACTATTGGAATACAAAAAGTTTTTTTATAATTTAGATTGCAATTTGAGTGCGCGGGACCTCTGTATCGTCCAGTCAGATGGCAATGATCGCGTACGCGTGTATCGTCTTGTACGAATGGTTTTTCGCATATATGACAATGCGTTGCGCTGTGAAATTTTTTCCACTCGTCTAATGTTAAATTTACCATGGGAACATTTGTCGTTAAAACAGTCTTTATACGTAACGCTAAATTTTTAAGTTCTTCAGCGAACCATGAAACGCAATCAACGCTACGGCGAGAATTATACGCGGATAACGAGTTGTCGTACGAACAATGCATATAATAAGCGATGCTGAATACCTTGTGATGTTGATGTTGATAATTTGTCGCTTCTTCGGTCTTTGCCAAAACGCATTCCAAGTCGGCGTACACTACAAACGGAAGTCGCTCCTTTCTGTTGTAGTTGTCAAACGATAACCACTTGTCTTTATCGCTTGGTAACCGGATAGTGCAGTCGTTTATCTTTCCGCAGTCTACTGTATGTGACTGCAACTTGTTCTCCGATCCGAAATAGTGCAAGCATCTATGAATGAAAAAAAAAAATTACAATTTTATTTACAATTATATTTTAATATATAATTCGCAATAAATATACACACCGATCGCAGATATATTTCTTGTGACCATTTTTGCTCAATTGTGTATTCACAAGGCGGGATAGATTCTTGATCCACGCGAAATGTCCAACGCTGTTACTGTCTTGCACATACAGCAAGTTGACATGCTTGTCTTTCTTTTGCTCCGAAAGACGTATCGGGACGATGTTATTATTCTCAATACTATATACATTGATGGAGATATTATTTACTAGTTCAAACTTTTTAATTTGATTTATGGTCATTGGAAATTCAATGTCTTGGAGATTCAGCACTGTCGTGTAATGAGGATATGAAGATTCCCGTGTCACATTTCTTTCGGCGGGGTACAGAGCGGCCACCACTGACCACGCGAAACATGCATTGTCCGTTGATCGCACGTTCACCACCGCTCTCTTTGTCACAATTTGTCGCGGCAAGTTTAGATAACACCCTGCGCGCATTGAATTATACTTGTTTATATTTATAGTCAAGTTAATTATTTGTGACAACGCCCAACCACTATCGCCTTCTTGAAACTCTTCTAGCGATGCTAGCGTGGGCTCGATAACGCGGCGCTCGTACCACTCGTGTAAATCGGACGTGCGAAAGAGTTCATAGTTTTTTGTATTGACACTTTTGTTGGCGCGTTTATCACCGGACACAAACTCGCCATTAAACACGGTGTTCACTTTTACATTAATATGTTTTTGCATAACTTTCTGCACGTGTTCGATCACAATGTCTTTGGCATCTTCGAGAAATTGACGAGGTTCGATGTAATTATTGTTTATTACCGCACCGGTTAAGATGCAGCTCTCGAACGCCGTATCAATCTCTCGCCAAACTAGTCTTTCCGCGTTATTGTCGCCACTGTATTCACCACCACTGGATATAAATTGTTTCTGCAATCGAATTTTTGCACTCTTGAGTCGCGCGATTCTAGCCACCAAAGATTGTCTATTTCCAATCGAGAGTCGCGGACGCTTGTTACGGCTGTTTTTTTCGAGCAAATTGATAAATTCCTCGCAGCGCAGCGCCCATGCAAAATATTCACCCAAGGTGGTGACTTGGCGGGACCGCTCCAACAGATCGCGTTCGTTCTGCTCGATGTTTTCCATTATTTCTTTTATTCACTATTATACCACTAACACTTCTAATACAAGAAAGTAGCCACTAAACTTTTTTCACCGCTACATCTATGCGCTTTCAAATCGTACTATGGTTTGACGCGCTCTCATCCTCCTTATATATTTCACCTAATTCTATCTTCTTTTCTAACATTTGGCGTATCTCAAAAGATAGTTTCCCGATATATTGGTTTTATGGATAGAGGAGTAAGGACACAAGCAGCCGAACGTTTGCGCCGATACGTTGCATTCTTCCTTAAAAAATATTAAGAAAAAATGTTTCGCTATCTGTTTACGACCGATTTTCTGCGAGGGTACAAAGCAGCCGAACGTTGGCGGCGATACGTTGTATTCTTCCTTAAAAATATTAAGAAAAAAATGTTTCGCTCTCGTTTATGGAGGATTTTCCGCGAGGGTACAAAGCTGCCGAACGTCAACCCTTTTGCACCTAATCACGTTTCAACATGTTCGTCGTAGCGTTGGCCCTAAAATCTTCATTTCTTTCCTAATGATAAAATGTCCATAAAATGAAAAACATAGTTTTATGGATTCTAGAACGCTCCGTTGACAAGTTCGAGCAGCCGGACATCGGCGCTTCCGTAATAAAATTATGCTAGTGAGGGTACAAAATTGTCGATCGTCGGCGCTTGTTCTATACCTTTTTGGGAAAATGTCTAGGATGACTCATAAAAAAAAAAAAAAAAAGTCGTAAAGATATCCATCTACAAATATTGCACTCAGAAAACTCCCCCTCCTTTGTCGAAACATCCCCTCCACCCGCGTGACGTCAGCCCCCGCACCATCGAGATACCCCCGCCCCGCGTGACGTCATACCCCTCGCCACGGAGAACCCCCCGCGCTCCGCACTCCCCTCGGAGGACCTGAGTTAGAATTGGCATAGTATACCTACTTACACCTATAAAGGTACAAACAAAACGGATAGCGGTACAAACGTCTGCAGACGATTACAAAACAACATTTGTTTACAGAATTAAAATATCTCAAGGAATGACAATGTTAGCTCTAATCTCAAAATAGAACATTCGGTATATTTACACCTGTAAGGGTACAAACAAAACGGAAAGCAATACAAACGTCCGCAGACGGTAACAAAACAGCACCCGTTTACAGAATTAAAATATCTTAAAAAATGACACTATTATCTGTAACATCAATTTTTAAAACTCGGTGTATTTACACCTGTAGGGGTACAAACGAAACGGAAAGCAGTACAAACGTCTGCAGGCAATTACAAAACAGCACCCGTATACAAAATTGAAATATCCCAAAAATGACATTATTAGCTCTAATATCAATTTTGAACATTCGATATATTTACACCTGTAAAGGTACAAACAAAACGGAAAGCAATACAAACGTCTGCAGACGGTAACAAAACAGCACCCGTTTACAGAATTAAAATATCTTAAAAAATGACACTGTTACGTCCTGGCCTGCACGAAGGAAAGGCCGCTCGAAGGTCGTGACAGCGTTTTCCCGAAAATCGGAGTGATTTCGGGTCGAACGGACTGTCTGGCCCTTTTGCAGGTCAACGACTGGATAGTCGCTTTTACCTGGCTTATTTCAGGGGTCCCTTCGTCGGTCCTTTTCGGTAAGGGAATTAAATCCCTTTTACGCGGGATAGGACCTTGTGCGATCTCGGGGGATATATGAAGGAACGCAGGGGTTTAAATAAGACTTTAAATTCGCGTAATGTAAATAATTATCATTTATTCAAAAAAAAAAAATAATAAAATCTTAATAATATTCGGAGAAATTAGACATTTGAATTTAGGGACATGTATAAACAATTATATATGAGTGTGTGTGTAACGTTGATGTGCTATGAGGCGGTTGAGGATTCGCGTTGGCTTTTGATCGTCCCGTTTCAATCGGAGAGCGCGTTTCAATGCTCGACGGGCAGCGATTTCCACTACTTATTAAGTTTAGTCGCGATTCCGGGGATTTATTCACTTCCGTGATCGTAGAAGAATGAAAGTACTCACTGTTGGCTGTATATTATTTGGTGAGCGGGTTGGCGGCTATACGTTGATCCTCAGGATCGCTGGTTCCTTCGAGTGGTGTGGGCGAAGGTGTAGGTTGACTGATAGCTGGTTGTTGAGCTCCGACGGTCACAATATATGTTTAATGCGAGGATCCAGAAGTGTGTAACTGCCACGACGTAGGCGGAATTAATAGAGCGTTCTTGGAAGATTCGCTGCTTTTATACTATTCGTCTGCCCTTCCTATAGGGCAAAGGGCGTCTTCTTTTCTTGTGACTCATAGTCATACGTTCGGTGTTTAATCCCCTTTGCGCAACGTATTGCTTCCTTGTATGAAGAGTTCTTTCCTAATTCCGATCTTTGGTCTACTGATAGCGTGTGTCGATCGTGATATTTCAACATTACCTATGACTTATTGATCAAAGTGTAGGTTTCGTAATCTCACCGATCGAGTTGTTTCACAATCACTGTCTTTCTCCGTTTAATTCTTATAACTAATTTCGGTCTTATAATTAATATGTTCGCGGAACGCGAATCTGCGTAAATCGGGGAGGAGAAAAGAATCGTGCAGTCCACAGGACGTAACACCCCCCGTCTTAGACAAATGTTGGGGGTGTAACACAACATTTGCAAAAGAGAAATAAAATTTTTCGATTCTTTTCTTGCCGCGATTTGTGAATATCGGTAGAAAGAACCACATTTAATCCGTTGGTTAATTGTGTTTCCTTTAGTTAACATGTATCTCTTTTTTTGAAAAGGAGGAAAGAAAAAGGCGACCACCAAAACCCCTTCCTTATTCTTTCGTTCTTTTCTTACATTTTTTTTTTATTATATTTTTTTTTTATTTTATTTTATTACTGGTAAGGTGCGCGTGGAATCTTTTTCCTTTTATTGTTCTTCTCTCCCTCTGGGAAACACAGCTTGGCCCCATCCGTTTACCAGGTGTTCGTAGTTGACGTATAGAAATTCTTCTATACATTCGATACATTCTTCTGCAGGTTTTATTAGTACGATTATTATTTCGTACTTAGTGCAGTTTGTTTGGTTGTCTGCTGAGTCCTTATGGACTAGATTGTGGGGTGGTAGTGTTATATACTCCTCCTTGGTTGGTATTTTATTATAACATTCTTGGCAGATTTTAGAGTAGTCTTCAGTATTTTGATAGATGTTCCCCCGTGCTTGTATGACACATCGGATTTCCATCAATTTTAAATAAATTTCAGGGTGATCTTGTGGTCTCACGCCGTCGATGGGTCTTTGCCGTATTTCTTCTGTTATTTCAGGAGTCCATTGGAGTTGATGATATATTGGCATTGTTATACTGGAACTGACGATCAGGTAGTTTTTCTATAGAATGGAAAATGATTCCACGTTCACGATTACGAAGAATATTAAACTAAAATATTGGTGTATACGTGTTGGTTATATATATATATATATATATATATATAAATAATATAATATTTAAAAATTATATATATATATATATATATATAATTTTTTATATAGTCTCAAATACATAAAATATTGTCTTTTTATCTCTAGATTAAAATAAGTTATATTTTGTTAAAAACAATATCATATAACTTCATTAGTAAAAGGAGAGAAGGAATTTACCTATATTTATATATATATATATATATATATATATAGGTAAATTCCTTCTCTCCTTTTACTACTGAAGTTATATGATATTGTTTTTAACAAAATATAACTTATTTTAATCTAGAGATAAAAAGACAATATTTTATGTATTTGAGACTATATAAAAAATTATATATATATATATATATATATATGTATAAAGAGAAGGTATTTAACGAAATATAACATATGAATAGTAATATAGAGTATACGAGGTTATAAGGAAAATACAATAGTTTAACTTAAAATTACGGATGAATATATTTGTGTATATATATGCGTATATATATATATATATATATATATATATATATATGTTTTCATTTATACGGCGGGTTCGACGTCGGCTGTGATTTTTGTGTGCAGCTCTGCATGTCCTAGTTTAACAAGCACGTCTCTAACGTTGTATGCTCTGTTGAATTCGCTGTCGATTTTCATATGTAGTTTTACGAGTGCCGCTCCTTGTCTCAAGGGATGTATGATGTTAATCCATCCTTGTTATTTTTCTAGAAGGAGTTGACATAAGTGGCGTGTCCTCCTGGGCTAAGTGGTTTTGTTGGTGGGGGCCTTGGTATAGGCTAATCCGCAAATAATGGCCTGCCATGGCAATTCTTTGAATCTATCTTCTAGGATGTAAACATCGTTCGCGTGGTACCAGGTTGTCCTGCCCCAGTCGCCTAGTACTACTTGGACCATCCAGATAGGCTTGTCGATGCTTCTGATGAAGCCGCGTTTCCACGTTTATTATTAGATATTGGTTTGATGTGCGATATTCGTAAACGATTAGGATGTACTATGCGGCTGTTTTTCTTTATTTTGATCTTTACATTATTTTTATTTAATATCTCTAAAATTTCATGAGGTCCGGTATACTGGTCTCCGAATTTACCTGGTTTCGGTCCTTTTAACAAGAATACCTGATCTCCGGGTTTAAAGGTCTGAGGGTTTAATTTTTTGTCGTAATATTTTTTTGATTTGACTTTTGCTGTTACTACGTTTTCGCACGCATTACGTTGAATCGTGTGAAGTTGTGTGACAAGATTTATTAAATAGTCTTCATAATTTGCTAATTTATCTTCAGGTGGAAGAAGTTCATTTGACGGAACTCGTGCTATTTTTCCGAAAACTAGTTCGTACGGAGTGTGTTTTGTGGCTTCGTGTACGCTAGTATTATAATTGAACATAGCTAATCCGATCCATCTGTCCCATTGTTTTTGCTCGTTTGCGTATTGTTTTAAGTATTCGCTGAGTGCGTGATGTGATCTCTCCAATGATCCGTTTGATTGAGGATGAAAAGCTGTTGTGCGAAATTTTCGTATTTTGAATAATTTGGCAATTTTCTTCATTAAATCGCTAATAAAATTTCTTCCTTGATCTGTAAGTATAGCTTTCGGCGCTCCGAGCACGCAAATGAAACGGTCTACAAAGGCTTTCGCAATGGTTTCTGAGGTTTGGTCAGGTAGCGGTATCCCCATACAATATTTTGTTAGCTGATCTTGTAGTGTTAAGATATATTCGTTGCCTCTTTCGGTCTTAGGTAGTGGGCCTACGATATCCATAGCTACTTTATCAAGCGAAGTGCCAGGCGTGTCTATGATTATCATTGGTTGTTTTGTTTTAACTCGAACGAGTTTTTTCAGTTGACATTGTAAACATTGTTGTATGTGTTTTTGAACGTCTGATTTCAAATTTTCCCAATAATAATTGTGTTTAATTCTATTATATGTTTTGGTTACTCCGCGGTGTCCTCCTGTTGGTGAGCAATTTCGTCGATTATGACAGAACGCAAATCCTTCGGTGGATATTTAATTTGTCCATTGCAAATAATTATTTTCGTAGTTGAGTTAATAAATATCAATTGTAGTTGTACCTTGATATTGTTCCAGGGAACGTTATTAATGAAATCGGTTTTTGCAATGCTAATTGTTTCTAATTTTAAATTTTTGATAACGTTATTTAAATCTTTCAAGGTTTTTAAGATGTGATCTAGAGTTGCCGTAGGGCCTACTCGTTGTTCATCGTTAACAGGTAGCGCGATATGATAGTAGTGTTTGTATTTTATGGCCTTGGCTTCGCCCAAGGTAAGAGATCCTAAATTTGGTAGTTCGTTTCGCTCGGAAAGTTTCTGAGATCCTGAGTCTAAAGGATTTCCTTGGGTGTCGACAAAATATGCTACGTTATCTTTTCGTAGGAATAATAATTCGCGAGAATCTATAATGTTGCTTTTAATTATTTTATTTTCGATAATTCTGGGTTTCGCTTTCCTTGCCTTTAGATTTTGATTTATAATGTCTTCTTCGTCTTCTTCTTCCTCTTCGGCGTCGAGGTCCTTGTCTGATGCGTCGTTTTTTTCTTTGTTTTGTTCAATATTATCTTCTTCCTTAGTGGTTTTTTGTTTATTACCTTGTCCTGCAGTTTGGCTTCTTGTCTGTATTCTGTCTTGTTTAGGTGGATCGTGTATTAATACTTTTTCTATAGTTTGTATTACGGTCGGTTCATTTATTTCTTCGAGTGTAAAAGGTATAGAATCGTTATTGTTTTTGACAAAATTAGCTTCAGGTATGGGTTCTTCGTTATCTGAGAGATATAAATGAAAATCGTCTTCCTCTTCTTCTTCTTCGCTATCTGATTCTTCTAACATTTTTGAAATTATTTCTGCATCTGCGGGGTTGTTTGGATTTAAGGTTTTTCTTTCTTTTATTAGTTTACAATCGATTTCTTCTAGATTTATTGGATTTCTTGATAATGCGTCTGCATTTACGTTAGTTATTCCTGCATTTACGTTAGTTATTCCTGCCTTATATACGACATCGTAATCGTATTCGGCTAATTTTAGTCTCCAGCGTAATATTCGCATGTTTGCGTCTTGAGCATTTTTAAACCATAATAATGGTTTATGATCGGTGACTAATGTAAATTTTCTCCCATATAAATACGGTCGAAAATGTTTGACGCAATATACTATAGCTAAAGCTTCCTTTTCGTATGTGTCATATTTTATTTCGTTATCGGTGAGGATTCTAGAAGCGTAGGCGATCGGTCGGTCTTTATTTATTTCTCCCTGTGATAATATTCCTCCTACTGCTATTCCTGATGCGTCTGTGGTTATGATAAATGGTTTCGAAAAGTTAGGATATTGCAATACAGGTTCTTCACATAATTTTTGTTTTAAAATTTCGAATGATTCTTCTTGTACGGCTGTTCATTCAAAGCGGGTGTCGTTTTTCAGTAAAGAAGTAAGTGGTTTTGCAAATTTAGAAAAGTTCGGTATGAATCGTCTATAATAACCTGCAAGTCCCAAAAATTGTTTAATATTCTTCGGTGTTTTGGGTCTCGGAAATTGTTGTACTGCTTCTAATTTTTTTTTGTTCAGGTTTTACTCCATCTTTGCTAATTACGTGTCCTAAATATGTTACTTAATTTTTTAGAAATTCACATTTGCCTGGTTGTAATTTTAAGTTGGCTTTACGAAGTCGCTCTATTAATGCGTTATATTTTCGTTCATGTTCTTCTAGAGAAGTAGCATAAATAACAATGTCGTCCATATAGACAAATAATTCCTCGCCTTGTAATCCAGTCAATACTAGGTCCATTAATCGTTGAAAGGGAGCAGGTGCATTTTTTAATCCGAAAGGCATTCGGTCGAATTCATAATGACCGAAAGGAGTGGTAAATGCTGTTTTATGACTGTCGGCAGGATCCATTTTTATTTGATGGAATCCGGAAGCTAGATCGCATACTGAGAAGTACTGTGCTCCTCCTAATTGATCCAATATATCTACGATGTTGGGTAATGGATAAGCGTCACCGATAGTTTTGTCGTTTAACGCTCGAAAATCGAGAACCATTCTCCAGCGTTTGTTTCCCTTCGAGTCTTCTTTCTTTGGCACGATCCATATGGGCGTATTATAAGGTGATTGAGACGGTTTTACGATGCTTCCTTCTAACAGTTCTTCTACCTGCTTGTTTATTTCTTCTTTGTGTAATTGCGGGAATCTATACTGACGAGTGTTAATCGGTCGATCGTCTATAATGGTTATTTGATGTTGTAAAACATGAGTAGCGGTCAGTTTTTCTCCAGGAATATGAAATCGATCTTGACTGTTTGTTATTAATTTTAATACGTTCTCTTGTTCTTCTTTATTTAGATGTTCTAACCGCAGTAATTCCATAATTTGAGTAAATCGAGTTTCCTTTGGTTGTTCGGAAACTACTAGGCAGTTATGTAGATCGATATTTTCTACATTAATTTGGTGTTTTTCTTTATGATTTAATTTTCGTTTTCGTGGGAAATTTTTTATAATTTCTTGAGATTTGTCAAATAAGGATGCTGAGATTTTTGGAGACGGTCCTTTTTTATTCTTGACTGTTTTATTATTTATTTTTTCAATATCTTTATTATATTCTTGAGCTTCTTTTAGAAGATTTTCCATTGTAACTTGAGAGGTTTCTAATTCATTTTCATTATTTATAACAGATAATCCAGTTTTTGGAAATGTAAGTTTTGGAAGGGATAAACGATCCTTTGAATTTTTGGAAAAAGGTTGTGTCGAATTATGAAATGAGGTTTGGTAACTTCCCTCTTCGGAATCGACGGAGCTAGAATTTTCTGACAAGGTTTGACATTTTTCCTTCGAAATTCTAGGAATTTTTTCTTTTGGGAGATTTTTATAACTTTCTTCTCCAATAATTTTTGGATTATCAAAATTTTGAAAAGAGGTTTGGTAACTTCCCTCTTCAAGGATTTCTGGATCATTATAATTTTCAGGAGAGGTTTGGTAACTTCCCTCTCCAAGGATTTTTGATTTATTATAATTTTCAGGAGAGGTTTGATAACTTCCCTCTCCAAGGATTTTTGATTTATCATGATTTTCAGGAGAGGTTTGGTAACTTCCCTCTCCAAGGATTTTTGATTTATCATGATTTTCAGGAGAGGTTTGGTAACTTCCCTCTCCAAGGATTTTTGGATTATTATAATTTTCGTTTAAATAATTTTTATTCCCTCTCTTACTTTTAATTTTATTCTTTCCTTGAATCATTATTGAAAATTCATCCTCATTGTCTCTAAATATCATCGTATCTTTATCTTCATGGTCTGTGTTAACGTTAGTCTGGTCGTTATCTGACCCCTCTTTCTTGTTATCAATAATTTCGATATCGTCGTTAAATAGTTCGTTCAGTGGTTTTAAACGAAGTGTCGGTACGCGAACTTCTATTTCTTCATCTAGAGTGCTTATGACATTTAGATATGCTTTTCCAGAAATAGTTTCTACGATAGTATCTCCTAGGAAAATTCCATGTTCTATTTTTAATTTCGGTATATATCCTATTTTAATCTCAGGGTTCTCTATCCTCACAAAAAATAGCGATTCTGATCTTGGAGATACTATTATGGTTTCCGGGGAGAAAAAGGGCACATTAATTCCGGAAATATCTAAATGTCCTTGAGCGTAATCTATTTTTGAAAAAGTTTGTTTGAAGAAATCGTTTCCTAATATTCCGGATTGTGGAATCGGAAAATCGTTGGCAACGATGTGAAATAATACCGGTAATTCAAAAAGTGTTAGTGTAATTTCTCCTAGGGTATAGACAGGATAATTGTTTATGCCATTTAATTTTAAAATATTCGAATAATTAATACTTGTATTTTTGGGCACAAAATTTTCTTTAATTATATTCGGTCCGGATCCCGTGTCTAACATAAAGGTTATTTGAGTGGTAATTTTATCGATTTCAACCTGTACCGTAGGCACGCGACTATGTTTGTCGAGGCTTACAGTTACAGGCCTGATTTCGGGTTCGTAGTTATTTACTTGGCTTGCCGCTGCACGGATGGGTGTGATGTTCGCTCGGCCCCCGATTTTACACCCGATGTCGAGGGTCCGTTGTAGGTTCCCTGCTCTTTTTCTTTGCGGCGATTGTTACTCGTAATTCGTAATTGACATGTATCGAGAAGATGGCCCTGTTCTTTGCAATATCGGCAGAATAAATTGTCTTTATGTGTTGGTATTGGATTGATTTTAGAGCGGCAATTTCTAGAGATATGGCCATAATTGTTACAAGTTTGACACACGATATTAGTATTGCGTTCATTTTGTTTCTTCCAACAATTATTAGCCGAGTGACCGGATTTATCGCACCATTGGCAAATTACTAAAGATTTATTTGTTTGTTGATTAAAGTTATTCTGTCGACATGATTTTGCATTATGACCAATCTTAGAGCATAATTGACAAGTAATGACCTTTTCCTGAATTACGTTAATTGATTGTCGAGATCGTGGGTCGCGTAACCGACATTTATCTGCGCTATGCCCGCGTTTTTTACAAATTTGACAGATTAAAATATCCGTTCCTGTGTTTCCGAAAGGATTTTGATTTTGTGGTGAAAGTTGAGTGAGCTTTCGACAACTACTTGCTGCATGTCCTTCTTTATAACAGATTTGGCAGACTTCTCGAGATAGATTAACAGGTAGCGGTGAATGTTGACTTGATTTAGCGCCTTGTCGTAAATCTGTCATTTGTTGAAGCTCTCTTTCTATTTTTAACGCGTCGGCCACGGTTTCCTGTACGTTTAAGTCTCGTGCTATTCTTTGTTCTATTTCGGGTTTTAGTCCTCTAATAAAGCATTTACACATATCTGTTTCTATAGTTGCTTTTATATCCTGTTCAGGCATGGCGTTCCCTGAGCTTCGATATGCCTCTAGTATTTGTTTTCCGAGAAGTTTAACCCGATTCGCGTAAGTGACGACATCTTCATTATTTTTCTGATAAACGCAACCTAATTCTCCTTGTAATTGATAGACATTTTTGGAGGGACCGTAAATTTTCTTCAAATACGTTGTTAATGCAGCTACGGTATTAAAATCTTGATCTTGTATAGTACGACGCGCTTCCCCCACTATTCGCGTTCTTATAATTTTAGCGAATTGACACTCTGCCTCTTTAGGGAGCATAGATTTTGCTTCCTCGCATCCCTCAATAAAATAATTTAGTGGGGTGTTACTACCGTCAAAAAAGGGAACGGCTTCGACCGCGTATTTTAAAGTGGCGAAAGGATTAGCGTTAGCCATGTTTATTGGTGGACCTCCGGATTCGCCGTTAGAATTATCGATATTAATTTTGAAAATCTGATTTTTTGAGTCAATAAATTCGACTTGGTCGGATTCGTCGGGTAATTCACTTATTTCGATTAAATTAGAATCTCCTAAAAAATGTACGTGTCGAGGCGTAGATGCTGTGAGTTTTGATTTAGATTCACGTGTTCTGTGTGGTGTTTCTAACGCGGTCTTGTAAAGTTCATCTATTTCGTCTTTGTCCGTTGTGCTTCTAGTCCCTTTACTCATTCCTATTCCCAAAGATCGCACATTTCAATCCCGGACGAGCCCCCAATTAAACGTATGTTACGTCCTGGCCTGCACGAAGGAAAGGCCGCTCGAAGGTCGTAACAGCGTTTTCCCGAAAATCGGAGTGATTTCGGGTCGAACGGACTGTCTGGCCCTTTTGCAGGTCAACGACTGGATAGTCGCTTTTACCTGGCTTATTTCAGGGGTCCGTTCGTCGGTCCTTTTCGGTAAGGGAATTAAATCCCTTTTACGCGGGATAGGACGTTGTGCGATCTCGGGGGATATATGAAGGAACGCAGGGGTTTAAATAAGACTTTAAATTCGCGTAATGTAAATAATTATCATTTATTCAAAAAAAAAAAATAATAAAATCTTAATAATATTCGGAGAATTAGACATTTGAATTTGTGGACATGTATAAACAATTATATATGAGTGTGTGTGTAACGTTGATGTGCTATGAGGCGGTTGAGGATTCGCGTTGGCTTTTGATCGTCCCGTTTCAATCGGAGAGCGCGTTTCAATGCTCGACGGGCAGCGATTTCCACTACTTATTAAGTTTAGTCGCGATTCCGGGGATTTATTCACTTCCGTGATCGTAGAAGAATGAAAGTACTCACTGTTGGCTGTATATTATTTGGTGAGCGGGTTGGCGGCTATACGTTGATCCTCAGGATCGCTGGTTCCTTCGAGTGGTGTGGGCGAAGGTGTAGGTTGACTGGTAGCTGGTTGTTGAGCTCCGACGGTCACAATATATGTTTAATGCGAGGATCCAGAAGTGTGTAACTGCCACGACGTAGGCGGAATTAATAGAGCGTTCTTGGAAGATTCGCTGCTTTTATACTATTCGTCCTTCCTATAGGGCAAAGGGCGTCTTCTTTTCTTATGACTCATAGTCATACGTTCGGTGTTTAATCCCCTTTGCGCAACGTATTGCTTCCTTGTATGAAGAGTTCTTTCCTAATTCCGATCTTTAGTCTACTGATAGCGTGTGTCGATCGTGATATTTCAACAGTAGTAATACTATGCCGGTTCTAACCCAGGTCCTCTGAGGGGGGTGCGGGGCGCGGGGGGTTCTCCGCGGCGAGGGGTATGACGTCACGCGGGGCGGGGGTATCTCGGTGGCGCGGGGGCTGACGTCACGCGGGTGGAGGGGGATGTTTCGACAAAGGAGGGGGAGTTTTCTGAGTGCAATATTTGTAGATGGTATCTTTACGACTTTTTTATGAGGGGTCTTAGACATTTTTCCCAAAAAGGTATAGAACAAGCGCCGATGATTGACAATTTTGTACCCTCGTTAATATAATTTTATTACGGAAGCGCCGATGTCCGGCTGCTCGTCAACGGAACGTTCTAGAGTTCATTAAAACTATGTTTTTCATTTTATAGACATTTTATCATTAGGAAAGGAATGAAGATTTTAGGGCCGACGCTGCGACGAACATGTCAAACGTGATTTAATAGGCCTCTACCTTTTTGCGTTGACGTTCGGCAGCTTTGTACCCTCGCGGAAAATCTCCCATAAAAACGAGAGCGAAACATTTTTCTTAATATTTTTTAAGGAAGAATGCAACGTATCGGCGCCAACGTTCGGCTGCTTTGTACCCTCGCAGAAAATCGGTCGTAAACGAGAGCGAAACATCTTCCTAAATATCTTTTTAAGGAAGAATTGCGATAATTTTGAGAGGGATGGGGGTTGAAACTTATGGAGAGAGTCTGTCTCCGCGTCAAAAAGTCTTTAGCATTCGTATAGCACAGATCAGAGTAAAAGAAATGGATGAAGATATTATTATGATTGAGGATAGTGATAATGACGAGGAAGTAATGATAGTCGAAGAAATTAATAATAGAATTGTAAATGTGATAAATGAATCTGATGATGAAGAAGTGATAAATGAATCTGATGATGAAGAAGTGATAGAGCCTTTTGAAGTGATAGAGCCTTTTGAAGTGATAGAGCCTCTTGAAGACTCTGATTATAATAGTGATGATTGTGAAGACTTTGCCGAAACAACTATACAATTTGTGGCACCGGTTGAGATGCTTACTATAAATGCATCGTTGAAAATGTGCGTTTTAAATTTGTTTTATGTACCTTGGGATAATATTAAACTGTGCACTAGCTGCTTTATAAGAAATGTGGAACTATTTCCAAACATTTGTGTTGTACGACAACATTATACGAGAATGTTTAACATAATAGAACAAGAATTGTGCAGCGTTTGTCGTGCCCCGCTATGTATGATATTTAGCCGGAACATGTGCTCGGTGTGTACGCATTGTAAGTATCAGTTTCTTATTTTTTTTAAATATATTCTAAAATAAATTATAAATTATTAAAATAATTAATAAAAATTTTCTGTTATGCAGGAGTCCCCGCCCAGCCGTCGCCTCCGCTTCTCACAGCACCTAGCATTCGGTCGCCTCACCGCCTCGCATCCACAATCGTCGGCTTTACCATAGCCACCTCCACCACCGACAATTTTTATATATTATGATATTCATTTATATTTTCATCTTTATATTTTCATCTTTATATTCTTATCTTTATATTCATTTATATATATTTTTAAAAATTTTATATCCATTTTATATTCACATTTATATATTCACATTTATATACATTCATATACATTTATATCCATTTATATTCTTTTAAACACACACACACACACACACACACACACACACACACACACACACACACACACAAATGTATAATACACATTTATTCATAATTAAAAATAATTGATATTAAATTAATATATTCATTTTAAAAATTCCTCTTCTTTTCCTTCACTGCGTCATCTCTCGCATGCGCCTCTCGCTATCTCTGTCTCTCGCGTTCACCTCGCGCTCTCTCTTTCTCTCCTAAGCGCTATCTCTAGCAGTCCCTAACCTCGCGTCATCTCTCTCTCTCCTCGCCGCAACATCTCTCTCCTTCACGTTCGCCTCACACCCTCTCTTTCTCTCGCGTTCACCTCGCGCTCTCTCTTTCTCTCCTAAGCGCTACCTCTCTCGCAGTCCCTAGCCTCTCGGTCCCTAGCCTCGCGATCCCTAGCCTCTCAGTCCCTAGTCTCGCGATCCCTAGCCTCTCAGTCTCTAGCGTCACGTTCCCCCTTCCCCGCATGACGTCATCCCCCACAAAGACCGTGCAACGAGCTACGTATGAGAGCTGGGACTGGTTACGGGTGGGAGAAAGATGGAGAATGGAAATGCATGCAAAGAAATTACATCATAATTTAGACTTAAAAACTCTGTATTCTTCTTTTAAATATTTTTTTTCTTACATATTATGGACTAAAAACTAAAGCTGCCAGCTCGCAATCGATGAGCTGATGCTTGTTGAAGGCGTCGCTAGCGCGTATTACATTTGATACTTCTTTAGGATTCGTTACATTGGACGCGATATTTGAAAATTGCGTAAACTTGATATCGACTGTATTGGTAATTTTAACCAATCGGTCAAAAGTTACATCAATGCAAGGATCGAGATCGAACATACGGTGTAACGTCGATTCGATCATCATCATGCATACATTTGAAGATTCAAGACTTATTAACTTGGCGTCGTTAATCGTACGAACTCGCACTGTTAACGGTCCAACGCTTATAAAACTGTAGGCATCTTTAAAATCGTTTCGAAGCAGATTCTGAATATTGTGACGTTGCTCGTAGAGTCCTTTCCACGCTTCGAGAGATAGTATCAGTTCCTTTCCTCGATGATCTCCTATGGCGATTTCCACGTAACTCGGTGGATCCACTTTGATACCAATTTCGAGGAATTTAAATTCCGTAGCTGTCAATGCGTATCGTCTGCCTAGTATACGAACCGCACGACGCTCCAATGAAATGCTGTAAAAATGAAATTAGTTTGAAAATAATACAATTTGTAAAAAAAAAAAAAAAAAAAATATAAAGATAGAAAGAAGTTAAACTTACTCGTCACATTTATTCTCAAACGATGGAGTGTCATCACGACTCGGGACGTAATTATTCACAGGTCTGCCGGAGCCACTGCTTCTTTTAGCGTAGTACATATTTCCAGATTTTAAAAGTGAACCACCAGTATGAACGGTTAACGCTACACTGATCGTATAAAATTAAGAATATACGTGACGCTTATTTTTAAAAGTAGTGGGGTAAATGTGGTGGGAGATTCTAGAATACTATTGGCGCTATGAAATTTAGGAGAAGGGGAAACGGCACTCGGATAAAAAGAATTCTTAGAAACGATTTGTGAGGAAAGGATTGGGGAAGGGGAATAAGAGATAAAACACATTAATGTTTAAATATTTTATTTTTCCAAATCTTGCAATTCTTTCTGACGTTGCGACCACCAGTTAAATATTTTGAATACATTTTGTAATGCGCAATTCTTAACATGTTTTCCACATCGCATAGTGTTTTTAACATCTAGATTATTTAGAGACTCGATATCATCGTAATCAGCATCCAAGGTCTCAATAATGAAACCGTTTCCCGCATCATCCAATATATCGGCTAACCATTCTCGCTTCTCAAGTCCTTTTACATATACGAGAATGGATTCTTCTTCTTCTTCATGTGGTCCACCAATGATAGCTGTTGTAATCAAACGCTGAGCCATGCTGTATGGAACGTTTCCATCTTCCCATTGCAATCCATGATGATTTCGAGTCAACCATGAGGCTTGGTGTCTCTCCGATTTTATGAGTACACTCCATGGTACAGGACATGCGAAAAAATAATGTGACAAAATAAATCCTCTTCTCAGGATTGCCGCTTCCTTTACAATGAATTGTTTATTGAGGATAAACCCCTGTAGATCCACAAACGTTGGTACGGACATGACGAGATCTCTCTCTTCGATGTATCAGTTAAAAAGAAGAATGGCAACTATCTCATAACACTTTGATTTATATTCTGCTATGCTTCCCCCTCTCTCTAAATTGTTGGTGTGTTTAGGTGATTTTGCGCACAACGTTGGTCAACGGGTTGTACTGGATCACGCGATCATGTATGATGAGACAGTACGCAGTGGTATTCATCGGCACATTCTCCTTACACTCGAATTCCAATCTCACATCCACGGTTGCGCTCTTGACCGATTCGTTTTGTCGAGAACAATCGATGATCACGAACGGACCGTTACGTAGAAACATTGAGACGGTGAGACTCGGCTCGAGATACTCGTATCCATAATAGTTCTTGCAGAAACGCGCATACGTATCGTACAGAATCGACCATCTGTTTTTATCGAAATCCAGATTCATATCGTCGTATGGATAACATTCCGAGTTCAGATAGAGTTTCACATTAGTCATCTTGCAATCGTCGAATCGGCTCATATCCTCAGATATGATGTTTTTCCGACCTGTCTGCAGAGCGAAGATAACATATCGTGGCTTCTCCAGCTGAGTCGCTGTCTTAATGGCCCATGAATGCTTGGTTGTACGCTGCAATAGCGGATACTCATACAGATCCCACGAGCGAAAACCCATGCTGAGGTAATGTCCGCTTTCCAGAGCGCGCAGCATCGACAGCTTCTTAATCTCGCTCAACAACACATGCGGCATTCGCCATTGTATCTTGAATATGTTGATCACAGGCTCCAGCGTCGAATCTCCAATCAGACAATTGTTGTCGTTGCGCGATCGTATTAAGATTAACTCATGACGAGCGTTCATCACCACTCGTCTGTAATCCTCGCAAAATCCCAATAACATGTAGAGCGGTACGCAAAAATTGAAGTTTCCATTCGCAGTAGTCGGATCAGTCCAGCCGGCGTTTCTCATAATCACGCTTCTATCGGATGATATCGTTACATAGTTTTTGAGCAAACTTGTTATTCCCACGTTTCTATTGCGATCAATCTCCACGCCATCGAGTTCGTATCGAATCTCATCGAACATGAATGCGACACAATTATTTCCCAGTATCACAGCAGATCCTTCGGCTGGTTTATTTATCTTTAGTTCTCCCTCGATGTATAGGAAACTTTCATACGGCAACGTATACAGATCCTGTTGTTGTATGGGTATTCTTATCTCATCACTGTGTCCGAATGTTGTGTTAGCGAACGGGTTGTACGTGTGAGTCTCGATCTTGACGATGCGATCGTCGAAGATTGGCTCGTCTCCAATGTTGAGGATGTCGGTCATTGTTCAGATGTTTCGCACCGCGAATCCCAAAGATTGTAAAAACGCAACGTTTGATGCGTTCAGTTTCTTTTTCTTACTGCAACCGGATGATTGGATATTAGTGAATGTTGACGTTGTTGTTGTTGTCGCTGGCTCCGTAAAGATTGTTATCTCTCGTATCTTTCGATCCGTTCAACACGAGCATCTCATACGCCACACACGTACGTTATCGCTGTCGTCGTCGTACGTGCAATCTAATGGTGATCTCTTCTCCTCGAAAATCGAGCAATCGTCTGTCCTGGTCGACAACGCGTAACGTTAAATCTGTAATGCTCCGCACGATGATCGGCAAGTAAATGATGTGCGCCGGTGTTTCCGATATCTTATATCCTGGTGGTACCCTCGGTGAAAATTCATGTATCGTATGAACGAGTTTGCCGTTGCTGTACGCGCCCGCGGTCACATTACATTCTACGCGGATAATGTTCACGTTGATAATATTAATCGGCATGTCCGACTTATACCATTTTCGCGGCTGCAGTATACGGTTCGAGAATCCCAGCAGCGATCCAATGTTGTTAGGCTTGCTAAAATTCATTCTGTAGGCGCATTTGATCTCGCTCCTCATCGTATTATAATTAGCGCGGAGCACTATCGGATATTCTCCATCTTCAAAGTCACCGTCGTCATTCGTCCGAATATGCGTGGTGTCAGCGTGTTTTTTATCATCGTCATGAACAGCGTGTCGCGGACGTTTTCGTAAAATTGCATGTTTCAAAAACTCATGTATCGCTTGCAGCTCGTACGATCCCTCGGGAATCGTAATTTCCGCGTCATCTTTGCCAAAGTAAAATTTATTATTCGAGGAATTCACGTTCGATATCGTGTGATAAGTCTCAAAATCCGCTAGACCTAGTTCGTATTCATCGTCGCTCAAATCTACGGCGGGAAAGTAGTTTGCCGCGAGAACACTACTCTTCCCGGTCAGTGTGAATGTCATAGACATATCAGCAAAACTGTTTAACGAATACTGAGTTAAATAGCGCAATGTCAGTCTTTAAATTCACATGCATCGACCGCTCGGAGAAACTGTAAGCACAATTGTCCACAGATGCTTTGATTGTAAGTTTGAACAGGTGTGTAATTGTATTGTATCTTTGTCACATTTAAATATCGCACCAATTCATTCGGCGGTCGAAGATTGCCGAAACTGTCAAAATATATAGCGCGATCCCCCCTCTTTGCATACGCTACCCAATGAGTACCTGATCCTTTAGCGTTATCCAAATTTACGATGCCGCTCTCGTTTCGATATATACCACCGATCGGTAATGAATCACGCATGAAAACACCTCTAAAATACGGAATGTGCATACGTTTTGCCAGTTGTAGCAATTGTATGTTGGTAGTTACGCCCTGTGGCATTTTTAGCGTCTCTTTGACGTTTTTTTTTTCCCCTTTTTTCTCGTTGAAACTCCTCGTCCGCGTTTGTATGGAGCGAGATACAATCCGTGACCTTCCATGGCGCGATTGTGACGTAGCATCTCTTGCAACTGACGTTGTGCGGCTTTTCCGTCGTTCACCATCTTTGCTACACCAGCCGCTCCACCGACCAGAGATCCGAGCGCGCCCAACATTGGTAGAATCGGCAATACACCCCCACGTTTCGCTACCGGAAGTATTCGCTTCTTCGCCATCTTTTTCTTCGTCTTCGTCTTTGTCGTCTTCAGGCCCATACCGAACTTCGTCTTGGCTTTCATCGCTGCCCAGACAGCTGTGGCGGCGGCTCTCTCACCGAGAGTCGAATCTCTCGCAATGATGCGAGTTTGCGCTTCCTTGGCGAGTATCCTATCTGCCGCGTGTCTCTCGATGAGATCGTTGCTTCGAGAGTACGCTATATCGTGTTCACGGCACGCTGCGTCCAATGGGTTGATACCTCGATCGCCTCTGGCTAATCGCTTTTGTAGTCGCGTGCCCGGACCGCAAAACTGATAGCCGGGGATATGGAATTCGATCGGAAGTGCGTTTATCGCGAGATTTAATAGGCCTCTACCTATTTTCGTTGACATTCGCTGCAATCCTTTATCATCGGCGCTGGACCGTCGATGTGCGTCTGCTGCCACGGTCGATTGTAATGTTCGAAACAGCGGCGATAAGTTTGAACCTCCAAATCCGCCTTTATATGTTCCGGAAGCTTGTCCCACACGCAGTGGACGTAATTGCCACACATTCGCAATAAAACTGTTTTCGACACAAATTGTAGCTGTTCGGCGCTCAAATTACAAATATCGTAAGGACTTGATAGCAAGACAAACATTTTTTCGTTACTGAGCGATTCGTGGTTCCGCGCAGCTATAAATAGGCAAGCGTTCGATTCAATCGGGGAGTGGGAAAATGAGATTCGTGCGACAACCTTTCGCGATACGCGTGACGAATTACGACGCCAGATTACGATCGATGGGGGACAACGCGGAGATGCGTAGGCACGGTACGATACTGCCGACTACTATACGCGCGATCGTTTGCGGCCCCTCGAATTGCGGTAAAACTAACGTGTTGATTAGTTTGATAGAAAGCCCGCACGGCGTCCGCTTTGAAAACGTGTACGTGTACTCAAAGTCACTGCAACAGCCAAAATATCAGTATCTGGAGAATTTGTTGACGTCGATCGATGAAATCGGTTATTTTACATTCTCCAATAACAGTGACGTCATTCCACCGAGCGAAGCATGTCCAAACTCGATTTTCGTTTTCGATGACGTGGCGTGTGACAAACAAAATACGATAAGAGAATACTTTTCAATGGGACGCCACTCGAACGTCGACTGCTTCTATCTCTGTCAGACATACGCAAGAATACCGAAACATCTTATACGCGACAACGCAAACCTGCTAATCTTGTTTAAACAGGACGGTATCAACTTGAAACATGTGTACAATGATCACGTGAATACTGACATGTCATACGAGGATTTCAGTGAATTATGTCGTACTTGTTGGCAGCAAAAGTATGGATTTCTAGTGATAGATAAGGATAGCTCGCTTACGAACGGCCGATACAGAAACGGATTTAACGTGTTCGCGATACCGCAAAACAATTAGTCGTTGCCGATGTTCTGTCGAGAGAGGTGAAACACGAGCGTTCGACACTCTACCGACATGGCTGAGAACGATAATATTCGCGAGCGTGAAAAGATTGCGAAGGAGATTGCGAAAACGAGTGAAGCAATCCGCAAGAAACATCGCGCTTTGAAGACCGGTAAGATCGATGACGATATCGCGGTCAAGACCCATTTTAGACCTATTATTGAGCCGCTACAAAAGATTGTCGACAACTCGATCGCGGTGAAAAACGAGCCGGAAAGTACCGCAAAGATTAAAATCTTACCCATCAAGCGGTACAAGGAGGAGGAGGAGGAGGAAGAGGAGGAAGAGGAGAAGGATGATGCGACACCGAAAAAGAGGAAACGGTCAAACCCGAATCGCTCATCGACACCGCGTACATCGAATGCTTTATTGGATGAACCGATGATAAGCTCTACACCGTTCGCGACAACGAGAATCGTACAACCTATGATACCCGAAACACTCGCAAACGAAAATGTTTTCGAAACCTCGGGCAGTACGCTCGAAACATCGTTTGTTCGAAACACATTACAAACGCTGGAAGGTCAAGAAATGTTGCGAAAGCACTTGGGACCACTGGGACAAGAGTACATGAGCACTCTCCTCGGTGGCGACAAAGAAAGGAAAATCGATCACGTGTACGGTGTCTATTTCGACAAGGATGAAATGCGTCTCGGTAACAAACGATTCGACATTGACAAATATGACTCTATAATTATAGATGAAGTGAGGTACATTGGTACACCAGGATTATACGAATTGATCTTCAAGAGAATTCCCGATGATGACATTTACACGGAGGATGATATGCGTAAATACAAGAGTATATTATTGGCGACGAACGCGCATAAACGCAATTATGACACACAAGGCCAATTACGAAGCAACAGGGGATACAAGTACAAACATATAATCGCACCATTGATATCGATTGAAAAGAAAAAATCTGGAAAGGGAGTATTCATGCCTCACGCGATGGCGCTAACCGACAATAAGATCGATTACATACACTGGGATGACCCCAACGAGCTAGTGGATCGGGTGCGATTGCTGGACGCTTCGCGCCGAGCTGGCCACAACGCTCACGACAATGAGATCCTGTCGATCATCGAGGAACTTCGCGAAGCAGGCATTATTATAAATTGAATGGTGTCTCGACAAATCTAATCAGTCGATCAGCGTCACTCATCGGTGGAAAAAAAAATGCCTATCAACAAATTTGGATTATTCGAACCAAGAAATGATGCAACCGGCACAAGCGGTTCTTGGGATAGATTGGTGAAAAGTTATGTGCATGAAAACGCTCTGTGTCGCGTCGTTACGGACTATGACGCAAGGTCGAGGAAGATTCGTCGTGTAGCGCAACCTGAGGCTGACACCGATGCCGTCAACAAACTGTATGTGGAATCCTGCGTTAAAAGATTGATGAATCAACAGAAAGAATCAGATGAGAAGCTGACTTCGTTCGAGAAGGATGTGCAGGCAATACAGATTGTGATAAACGAACTTCAACGCGCGGCTAACGCTAACTCAGAAACGGCTATCAACCTGAATGAGCAGCAGTGAACGGGTTAGGAGCGGCTATCGAACGGTTATCGAACATCTACGAAGGGTTATCGAACGGCTACGAACAATTATCGAACAGCTACGAAGGATTATCGAACTACTATCTAACTACAATGAGTGGTAGTGAACGGCCGAGCAACAGCTGCGAACGAGGCTATGAACGGCCTAGCAACAGCGAACGAGGCTACCAACAACTCAAGCAGGGCTGCGAACGAGGCTACGAACAAGTCTTTAAAGGCTACATGCAAGGCTACAAACAACTCAAACAGGGCTGCGAACGAGTCAGTAACGGCTGCGAACGGGTCAGGAGAGGCTACGAACGGGTTAGAAACGACTGTGAATAAGGCAGCGAACGAATCAAGAACGATTTTCGAATGGGTCAAGAACGGAAGTAAACAACACAAGAACGGCTCAAGAACGGCTCAAGAACGGAAGTAAACAACACAAGAACGGCTCAAGAACGGCTCAGGAACGGCTACGAACGGGTTAGGAACGGCTACGAACGGGTCAGGAACGGCTCAAGAACGGGTCAGGAACGGCTACGAACGGCTCAAGAACGGGTCAGGAACGGCTACGAACGGCTCAAGAACGGGTCAGGAACGGCTCAAGAACGGGTTAGGAACGGCTACGAACGGCTATTGAAGAACGACAAACGAAAATGAATCATAAAACGAGCGACAAACGGCGATCGAGAAAAACCGACGAAGCGATGAAACAACATAGTTTGGAGAAACGGCAGTTGGTGAACGAACTGCACGCGCCGACAAGGAAAAATTTTCCCCGAAGACACGTCATAGTGCGGGGATACGATGACCTGTGGCAAGCTGACATCGTCGAGATGCGTCCATACTCTCGTTTCAACAGAGGTTACCACTACATACTCACCGTCATCGATGTGTTGAGCAAGTACGCGTGGGCCATACCACTCAAGAGTAAAGGTGGAAGCGAGACGGCTGACGCTATCGCCGAGATAATTCGAGATAGCAAGAGATGCCCGAGAAACATGCAAACCGATATGGGGAAAGAATTTTATAACGCCGACGTGCAACGGCTTATACGGAAACATAACATCAATCACTATTCTACATATTCGGTATTGAAGGCATCGGTTGTGGAGCGATTCAATCGCACGCTGAAGAACGACATGTGGAAGATGTTTACGCTGAACGGAACTTACAAGTGGATCGACGCGTTGGCGGAACTCATATCGGATTACAACGCGCGCAAGCATCGAACGATCGGCATGCGACCCGTCGACGTCACCCCCGCGATCGCTGATAAACTTTTAAAAACGGTATATAGTAACATAAAGATTGCCGCTCCGGCAAAGTTCAAAGTAGGTGACCCGGTACGCGTTAGCAAGTACAAGAAACTTTTTGAGAAGGGTTACACACCAAATTGGACAACCGAAGTGTTTAAAATTGTTAAAGTGCAGCGTACTAATCCCGTAACCTATCTACTCGAGGACTATCGCAAAACATCTGTCGCTGGAGCGTTTTACGAGCACGAGTTGCATAGCGCGAATTATCCGGATGTATATCTCGTAGAGAAAGTACTGCGCAGGAGGGGTGACGAGGTTTACGTAAAATGGCTGGGATTTGACAATTCGCACAACTCTTGGATACATAAGGACAATGCAATTTAATTCATACAAATTGTATTTATTAATTACTCAAAAATTAAAAAATATATAATGTGTACAACAAATAAAAGTATTTGAAATATTACAATATACATGAAATATGTGAAATACAAAATCTTTATTAATACATCCTTTCCGTTCCAATATATGAAATACATACACATATGTTACATAACATATCGCACATACATTATATTACATTATATTTTATAAGGGTATCTGATAATGTCCCCATGGTAATGTGTCGGTCGAATCAGGTATGATATACCGCTTATCGTCGTACGGACTTAGAGCAATTTTTGTCTCGCAGATGGTGTATACTTCATGCAATTTCGACCTAATACATGACTGACTACGTGTCATTTCAATCTCGTCGTTCAGGCACCGCGTATAATCGTCGAATGTTATCGTTCTCGCGACAACGTTACTTTTGACACCTTTAACCTTTTTTGTATCTTTCTTACCATCCACTCGCAAAGCGTACATTTTTGGCCTAAGTCCTACAAATTCAGTCATTATCGCGCCATTATTTTCATCCTTCATTAGACCTGGCACCTTTTTATTCACAAGCGGTATACTGTACGCGTTGTCAATTGGATAATCGCTCGTATCGAATCTAGCGATATCGCGTTTCATATTTTCATACACGTCTTCGCATTTAATATGATATATTAAACTATCTGTATCGGTGTACATTACCCGACATCTGTCACGATAGAGCGGTGACATGTACTCGTGATGAAATTCGTACAGACACACTTTCGATATGTCGAGTATACACATACCAACATAGATTGGTTTATTAAATTTTACTTCTAGTTTACGTAATTCTACGGCAATTAAATTTTCTGAAAAGACGCTCCTGCTATGGAAATTTGGTTTCGCTATCATCGCCTCTGCTCCGTATCGTCCGTCCCACTTTGTCAATAATTTTACATCTACATGATTACGCACATTTTCCATCGTTTTGCCAAATACCGCGTTGTTCATCAATTTGTACAAATTTTTCTCAAAATCATTTTTCGCTTGTGTTCTAAATTTTGTATTTAGTTCAATGTAATCGCGGAGCCATGCGGATTGAGTGAATTGTAATACGCGATGTATTTTTGTAACGCGAAGGCCGTGACGCGTGCACTGCTGCAGGTTGCGGTAGTGTATGACGTAACGCTTCTTATCATATAGCGTTGCGAGAAGCTTATCTTCCCGCTTGCCGGGTGGTTTGTCACGTGTCGGGCAAAACGGTAGGTCAGTGTGCGTGTCGTGAAGATGTTGTGGATACTGTAAATCTACTTCGAGGATATAGCCTGTAGGTGAATCGAGCGCTATTGACGAGATGTCAAAGTAGATACATCGTCGACCCATCGAAAATCGGCATAAGGCAGTGGTTGACACATTGCCCATCCATACAAATTATTTACATCTAAATACATTAAATATGATGATTGTTTCGATGGATCATATGACTGCATGTACTTGTTATTAGCATGCGCGTATCTTCCTGAACATTGACTTAGACCGCCGCGTATACCCCGTTCAATAAACATAACCATATCGATATCGGTAAGCAGTTCGAAATTTACGCATGTATGTTTTAACATGGCGTCCCATGTATACACAGGAAGAGTATAATAATACGTAGGGTCGAGTCCGTAACTCGCGATGCAAGTGTCGCGAAAGTTTTCAAATATATCTGCCAACAACAAGACATCAGTTTTTAAGTACAGATCGCTGTATTCACCCAAGGTTTGAATGGAGAACTGCTGCCACACGTTGACGGCGTGTGCGTAGTCGCTCTCGGATACAGTGTCACTGGTTAAAGAACTGTAAAACGATTCGCGTGGCGGTAAACGCGTGTCCTGCAGCCTGTCCACGCAGTCAATGTACTCGTACGGAAAGACACCTTTTCGCGTTAATAATTCAAAATTGTTAGCGGATAATGCGGAAAAATTGGAACGCAAAATTTTTAACTTATCCTTATTCAAAAAAGATGCCAATTTGTCAAGACTAGCATTGAGAAATTTGTATGAATCGATGAATCGTAATTTCATGCAAGCTTTCCGATCTTTATCGTCGTCGGTACTATTGACAGTCTTCGTAAATGAAATGTATTTTTCTTTTGTTATTGGAAGCACATCTACGCGTCCTTCATACGCAGTAGCTATTTCTTTTATGATAAAATGTGCGTCATAGCCGGATAGATTATGGAAAACTACAGGAATGACATAAGAGTCTTTGTAGTTTAGATTACAGTTTGAGTGCGCGGGACCCCTGTATCGCCCGGTCAGATGACAATGATCGCGTACGCGTGTATCATCCGGCGCAAACGGTTTTTCGCAAATGTGACATTGCGTGACGCTATGAAATTTTTCCCATTCATCTTGCGTTAATTTTGTCATGTGGACATTATGAGACAAAATACCCTTTACGCGATGCGCTAAATTTTTAAGTTCTTCGGCGAACCATGAAACGCAATCGATACTACGGCGAGAATTATACGCGGATAACGAGTTGTCGTACGAACATTGCACGTAATACCCAACGCTAAATACCTCGTGATGTTGGGAGTATGACGCATGTTCCGGCGTCTTCTTCAGCACACACTCCAAGTCGGCGTACACCACGAAGGGAAATCGCTCCTTTCTGTTGTAGTTGTCGAAGTCGAGCCACTTGTCTTTATCGCTTGGTAATCGGATAGCGCAGTCGTTCATTTCTCGACAGTCCGCAATGTGAGCCTCCAATTTTTCGCTCAAATTAAAGAAGTGCAAGCATCTGTGAAAGAAAAAAAATTACAATTTTATTTACAATTTTATTTACAATTATTATATAATTTGCAATAAATATACATACCGATCGCAGATATATTTCTTGTGATCATGTTTGCTCAGTTGCGTGCTGACAAGCCGGGATAGATTTTTTATATACGCGAAATGTCCAACGTTGTCCTCCTCCTCCATGTATAGCAAATTCACATGTTTTTCTTTTTTGCGATCGGTGAGCTGTATCGGAAGAATAGATAATTCCTTCTTCCTCTCAATGCCGTAGACGTTGATTGAGATGTTATTTATATGTTCAAATTTTTTTATTTGGTTTAACGTCATCGGAAACTCAATGTCCTGAAGATTTAACACTGTCGTGTAATGGGGATATGAAAATTCTCGTTCCACATGTCTTTCAGCGGGGTACAGAGCGGCCACCACTGACCATGCGAAACATGCATTGTCCGTTGATCGCACGTTCACCACTGCTCTCTTCGTCATAATTTCTCGTGGCAAGTTTAAATAACACCCCGCGCGCATAGGATTGCACTTGTTGACGTTGACCGTAAGATCAAGGATTCGTGACAATGCCCATCCGCTATCACGTTCCTGAAACTCTTCGAGAAACGCCAATGTGGATTCGATGACATGCCGCTCATACCACTCGTGTAAATCGGACGTGTGAAAGAGTTCATAATTTCGCGTGTTAATGCTTTTGTTGGAGCGCTTATCACCTGTCACAAACTCACCGTTGAACACGGTATTTACTTTTGCACAGTTGTGTATTTTTATAACATCTTGCACTTGCTCGAGTACTACACTACTAGCGTCTTCCAAAAATTGTCGCGGTTCGATATAGTCTGCGTTAATCACCGCACCTGTCAGTATCCGATTTTCGAACGCGGTATCGATCTCTCGCCAAACGAGTCTTCCCGTGTTATTATCGCCACTGTAATTACCACCACTGGTTATAAACTGTCTCTGCAATCGAGTCTTTGCACCCTCGAGTCGCGCGATTCTAGCAACCAAAGATTGTCTATATCCAATCGAGAGTCGCGGACGCTTGACACGACTGCGTTCTTCGAGCAGTTTGATAAAGTCCTCGCAACGCAGCGCCCATTCAAAATATTCGCCCAAAGTGGTGACTTGGCGGGACCGCTCCAACAGGTCGCGTTCGTTCTGCTCGATGTTTTCCATTATTTCTTTTATTCACTATTATACCACTAACACTTCTAATACAAGAAAGTAACCACTAAACTTTTTTCACCGCTGCATCTATGCGCTTTCAAATCGTACTATGGTTTGACGCGCTCTCATCCTCCTTATATATATTTCACCTAATTCTATCTCCTTTTCTAACATTTGGCGTATCTCAAAAGATAGTTTCCCGAGATATCGGTTTTATGGATAGAGGAGTAAGGACACAAGCTGCCGAACGTTGGCGCCGATACGTTGCATTCTTCCTTAAAAAATATTAAGAAAAATGTTTCGCTATCTGTTTACGACCGATTTTCTGCTAGGGTACAAAGCAGCCGAACGTTGGCGCCGATACGTTGCATTATTCCTTAAAAAATATTAAGAAAAATGTTTCGCTCTCGTTTTTATGGGAGATTTTCCGCGAGGGTACAAAGCTGCCGAACGTCAACGCAAATAGGTAGAGGCCTATTAAATCACGTTTAGACATGTTCGTCGCAGCGTCGGCCCTAAAATCTTCATTCCTTTCCTAATGATAAAATGTCTATAAAATGAAAAACATAGTTTTAATGAACTCTAGAACGTTCCGTTGACGAGCAGCCGGACATCGGCGCTTCCGTAATAAAATTATATTAACGAGGGTACAAAATTGTCAATCATCGGCGCTTGTTCTATACCTTTTTGGGAAAAATGTCTAAGACCCCTCATAAAAAAGTCGTAAAGATACCATCTACAAATATTGCACTCAGAAAACTCCCCCTCCTTTGTCGAAACATCCCCCTCCACCCGCGTGACGTCAGC
Organism: Prenolepis imparis; assembly: GCF_030444845.1. NCBI lineage: Eukaryota > Metazoa > Arthropoda > Insecta > Hymenoptera > Formicidae > Prenolepis > Prenolepis imparis. The sequence goes on from NW_028141177.1 coordinate 484,378, forward strand.
CCCCGCGCCACCGAGATACCCCCGCCCCGCGTGACGTCATACCCCTCGCCGCGGAGAACCCCCCGCGCCCCGCACCCCCCTCAGAGGACCTGGGTTAGAACCGGCATAGTATTACTACTTTCAACATTACCTATGACTTATTGATCAAAGTGTAGGTTTCGTAATCTCACCGATCGAGTTGTTTCACAATCACTGTCTTTCTCCGTTTAATTCTTATAACTAATTTCGGTCTTATAATTAATATGTTCGCGGAATATTACGCGAATCTGCGTAAATCGGGGAGGAGAAAAGAATCGTGCAGTCCACAGGACGTAACAACACTATTAGCTGTAACATCAATTTTTAAAACTCGGTGTATTTACTCCTGTAGGGGTACAAACAAAACGGAAAGCAGTACAAACGTCTGCAGGCAATTACAAAACAGCACCCGTATACAAAATTGAAATATCCCAAAAATGACATTATTAGTTCTAATATCAATTTTGAACATTCGGTATATTTACACCTGTAAGGGTACAAACAAAACGGAAAGCAATACAAACGTCTGCAGACGATAACAAAACAGCGTTTACAGAATTAAAATTTCTCATAAAATGACATTATTAGCTGTAACATCAATTTTAATAATTCTGTATAATTACACCTGTATAGATACGAACAAAATGGAAAGCGGTACAAACGTCTGCAGGCAATTACAAAACAGCACCCGTATGCAGAATTGAAATATCCCAAAATTGACATTATCAGTGGCACTGTCCGCTCTTAGCATCCTTCGCAAAACCTTGCGAAGGGTGAGACCCCTCACCACGTCAAGATGGCGGACAACGAGGGGGGGCTTCTGCGACCTAGGTTTGATATATTTTTATCTGTAGGGATACAAACATAATAAAAAGCGGTACAAACGTCTGCAAACGATTACAAAACAACATTCGTTTACAGAATTAAAAAATGACACTATTAGCTGTAACATCAATATTTAAAACTCGGTGTATTTACACCTGTAGGGGTATAAACGAAACGGAAAGCGGTACAAACGTCTACAAACAATTACAAAACATCACCCGTTTACAGATTTATAATATCTCAAGGAATGACAATGTTAGCTCTAATCTCAAAATAGAACATTCGGTATATTTTTTTTTAGGGGTACAAACGGAAAACTTATGTTGTTGTTTTCTACGATGTACGTTTGCAACGTTTTCATGAATTTACTTTACAACATTTACCTCACATGAAGATAGGATTAGGATGAACGGCGGACTTCGAATACTTGATTTGTTGGCTTCTACGGCCTAGATTTGTTATGTTTCCATGATTTCAACGTGCCGTATGCACTTTTGATGAAGATAGGATCAGGATGTACGCCGGATTTCGAAAACTGGAACCGCTGGCTTCTACGACGTAGGTTTGCCTAGTTCTCATGATTTCAACGTACCGCATGCACGAATGATGAAGATAGGATTAGGATGAACGGCGGATTTCGGAAACTCGATCCACTGGCTTCTGCGACCTAGGTTTGCCTCTCTCTGTCAATATCTTTGTCAGAGGTTCAGCAAGAGCATCTCAAATATGGCACAATTGGAAGCAAATTTGTTGGAGCAAGCCACAAGGGTGAATTCGGTGGAAGAATATATTGTGTGGGAGCAGCAATGTGACGAATACATCGAATCACTGGAAGAACAAAGTCGAATAAAACGACCACGATTACCGATCGGAGTTCGACAATCGCTTGTCTCCCAAATGGCGCGTCTCGAAGGGTTGAAGAATTCGGTACGCAGACGTTTTGTACATGCAGGTGCCGGAAGCAGTTCGCGAGACATCGGACTCATATGGCGAGAGATTGATACGGCGTTCGAGAGCCGCATCTTGACTGGTGCGGTGATAAACAGCAATCACATTGAACCTCGTCAATTTCTAGAGGAGGCCAAAGACATTGTGATCAGATACGTGCAAAAAGTGTTGCAAAAACACACTAGTGTGAAAGTGAACACTATAATGGCGAGTTCATGTCGGGCGATAAGCGTGCTAATAAAAGTATCAATACGAAAAACTTTGAAATCTTTCGCACCTCCGATTTACATGATTGGTATAAACGCCGCGTTATCGACCCCTACACTAGCATCGCTAGAATAGTTTCAAGAACGCGATAGTGGTTGGGCATTGTCGCGAATAATCAATTTAATTGTAAATATAAACAAGTATAATCCAATGCGTGCGGGATGCCACATTAAATTACCGCGAGAAATAATGAACAAAAGAGCAGTGGTTAATGTGCAATCAAAAGACTATGCATGTTTTATTATAATGCGCGTATTATTATACTCTCCCCGTGGGACGCCATGTTAAAGCATACACAAATTACGTTCGAATTACTTACAGACGTTGACATGATAATGTTTATCGAACGGGGTATACGCGGCGGTCTGAGTCAATGTTCAAACAGATATGCACACGCTAATAACAAGTACATGCAGTCGTACGATCCATTGAAACCATCTTCGTATCTAATGTATTTCGATGTAAATAATTTGTATGGATGGGCAATGTGTCAACCATTGCCTTATGCTGATTTTCAATGGATCGACGTGTATCTAATTTCGACACATCATATATCGCGCTCGATTCACCCACAGGCTACATCCTCGAGGTAGATTTAGAATATCCACGACATATTCACGACACGCACACTGACCTACCGTTTTGCCCGACACGCGACAAGCCGCCAGGCAAGCGGGAAGATAAGCTTCTCGCAACGCTATATGATAAGAAGCGATATGTGATACACTACCGCAACCTGCAGCAATGTACGCGTCACGGCCTTCGCGTTGCAAAAATACATCGCATATTACAATTCGCGCAATCTCCATGGCATATATTTACAATTAAATTGATTATTCGCGACAATGCCCAATCACTATCGCGTTCTTGAAACTCTCCTAGCGATGCTAGTGTGGGGTCGATAACGCGACGTTTGTGCCAATCATGTAAATCGGAGGTGCGAAAGATTTCAAAGTTTTTCGTATTGATACTTTTATTAGCACGCTTATCGCCCGACATGAACTCGCCATTAAATATAGTGTTCACTTTCACACTAGTGTGTTTTTGCTGTTACGTCCGGAGCGCAGTCGCGGCGTGAAATTCGCGAGAAATAATTATCGCGGTACACGTGCTCGGATTATCGCGCTGAACAACGTCGTATTTCGGAAAACCTTTCCGGGGATACTCACGACGAAGGGTGTTCTGCCAAGGCTACACGCAACGGTTCAATGTCTTGCGGAGTGGAGGGTGTCGCCTTAAGATTCGTACGAGGGAGTTGCAAATGTTACTCAGGAGTATGGGGATATTATCGAATATAATCCTGAAAACATTCGAGGGAATCATCGACGGAGTGGAAAATTGTAATCACGATGTTACCATCGGTGTCGATACGAAAGGTTTCTTCGCCGTTGATGTACCGTAGGTAAGCGATCTGACAACGGTAACAGTGGAGATGAAGGTCGCGAGTTACCGACAGTCGATGGAAGTTACACGCTGAGCAAAGTATTCCGGTTGGTAAGTTACCGATTACGAGCAAATGTTTGGCAATGTTCAACCATTCGTTTCGAGCAGTACCGCGTAAACGCATATGGCAGTCTACACAAAGGGCGGCATTTGTTTCTTTATTAATAAACCCGACTGATATTTGGCAGTAAGGGGTTCCCTGTTCAATCTTCTTCCTCTTCGGGAAGAGGCAAGATGTACGTGGCGATGAGGTACTGAGGCCTTATTGGGCACATGGGTGAATTATTTAAATAAATGGAATTAAATAAATGAATAAAACGTTCGCGTTATTTTATTTGGAATTCTAGAATATTCATTGAGTGTGCTACGTTAGTTGCGCTTAGTTTGCAAAAGAGAAATCGTCGAGATCCCTTTTTTTTATCAAGGGTCTAAGGGTCAGTTTTATGACCCTAGGCAAAAAACAGAGTTTCACTTTTATGGCCCTTGGAAAACGCAGTTTTCCAAGAGTCTTTACGAATATTCTAAAGACCACGTGTAAAGTTATATTTCAAATTTCGTAGAAAATATTAATTTTAAATATGTTTAAACAATAATTATACACGCACGTGTTTGAAATTATTTCGATAATTTGGCTATTTGTGACGGCAAATAGTCTTATTCTTTAGTACTAGAATCTTAGCGTTGAATTTTATTATTTATTTCAATTGTTTATAATAGTTGAGACTTACCTTAGTGGATCTCTGGGGGGTGGACAGTGGTTCCCCGATGCTCTGGAATAGGCGCGTCGTAATGGGTGTGCAGATGTCCGCCCTGATTTGCAAATACCGGGTGCGACGAGGATCGTTGTCCGGGATGTCGTCTCTCGGAATACGAGGGTTCTCGAATTCGATTGGAGTCAATTGCACTGGCCACTTTCTCAGTTTAACGTCTTTATTATTAACAGCGAACGGCGCGGTTCCGTCAAATAAATTATCGTACTCTGAGTCGTTATGATAGTAGGTGCCGATGAGATTTGAATATTCACTCGATGATGCCGGATAGTAGAGTCGCGCGGTTAAACGGCGAAGTTGGTTTTTCCTGCCTGCACGGCGTGTCTTAGGCATAATGATTTATAATATAAAACATTATGAATATTGCGTCACTTTTACAATAAGTCGACGTGCGGCGGTCCTCACTGTCGGTTATTGTTCCAGTGCGTAACTACGAGCGGTTCGTCCTCTCGAAGTAGTCAGAACAGAATTCAGAAATTATAAGAAAAGTGAAATCGTGCGGCAGCGACGAGCGGTTCGTCCTCTCTAAGTCGCAGCTTGGATTCCACTAAGAAAATTATTTATATAATAGATTTTCACTACACGTGCAGATTGGAAGAACTCGTTTTAGAATATTTTAGAAATACTAAAATCGTAATATTAGAATAGTAATAATATTAAAGCAAAATATTATATTGGAAACGCGTGAAATTGGAATTGGAATTGTTTAAAATAAATGTGGAGAATTATTATAAATGAAACACACACTTTTATTCTAAATTAACACTGCACGATACAAAGTTAACTAAAGTTAAAGTTTTAATACTAGAGTTAGGACTTATAATATTAGAGTTAGAATGTTAGAATTGAATTAGATTTAGAATTAGGAGAGCGTTCAAGGTATGACTGCTCTAGTCGGAGTCGCGATGTGATCTGCCGGATTTTGGGACCGCTCTGAGGTCCTTCGTTTTCGGTGGCTCGGCGCTGCGGCGGCCCGAGAGTGGGAGACGCTCGGTGTGGCGGGGGCGTTTCCCCGTAGTGGGAAGTTCCTAGACGTTACGCAGCGCCTCTCCTAGTCACTAGGCTGAGTTAGGCATCATGGCCGGCACTGGCGCGCTTTTCAAACAGCGCTTAGAGGACTTAGAATTTATTTCATGTGAAAGTAAAAATTTTATGTGACCGGACGTGACACCTCCCCCCTTAAGAGAAAATGTTGGATCATGTTCCAATGCTCCTCTGGCAATCGTGTTGAGCATAGAGGGCTTTTCCATGGGAAACATGATATGATCGCGGAGGCGATCAAGGTCCTCGCTGGTGTAGATGCCGCTAGAGGCGAGTGAGTCGGGACTCACGTATTTCCATGATGGTTTGGTTAGCGGTTTGATCGTTGACGGCGCCATTGATTCCACGAGTTTTGGCGTCAGTCGATACCAGGTGCTGCGGATTTGATACAACGCTGGTAGAAGTCCGTTGCAGTCCCTGAGTGTTCCAGATTTTGTGATTGTATTTTTGATCTGGGTAATAGGAAAAGGGATTTATTCTGGTGGGTGACGGGAAGCTCGTTGTAGCAATTGTACGTAGACCTCTTCCTTCTTTGGCTCGATGTCGTCGACTTTGCATTCTTCTATGTCCAATAGGGAGAGCGTAGTGATATTTAAACCGCGGCCACCGCAATCATAGCCTATTAGCCCGTTTGAGGCTGAGGCTAACAGTACGGTTATAGCTAAGATGGTTACGTATGTCTTCATTCTACTGGGGTTTGTCGACTACTGGCCGGTCCTCCGCCGGGGCATCCAAGATATAGTCGTCTGGTTCGGAGTGGGGGTCTTCCTCGGTGGGGGCCCGATGCGGCGAGGCTTTTAATTTATCCTCGTGTACAATTCTTGTTTTAGTTCTACTTATAGCTAACTTAACATTATGATTTCCTAAAAGATTAATTATTTTATAAGGACCCGTGTATTGGTCGCCCAATTTTCCTTTGCTCGGTTCTTTCAACAAATATACATAGTCTCCTGCTCTGAATTGTCGAGTATTAACTCTACGGTCATAATAAATTTTTGATCTTTGTTTAGCGGCAATTAGGTTTTCGCGGGCGATAGCCTGAATGTCTGTTAATTTGTTAAAAAGAGTTGTGAGATAGTTAGCATAGCTTTCGTCCGCGACGTCGGCGACGTCAGGATTGCTGGAAGGTGCCCTGGCTATCCTCCCGAAGACTAACTCGTGAGGGGTGTATCGCGTCCCCTCATGTACGCTCGTATTATAGGAGAATGATGCTAATTTTAGGTATATGTATATCCCACTCGTTATTTTTATCTACGTACTGTTTTAGGTATTCCCACAAAACGTGGTAGGAGCGCTCTATTGAGCCATTAGATTGCGGCCTATAGGCCGTAGTTTTAAAGAGTTTAATTCTAAATTTCTTCGTTATATTACGCATTAGGCTATTTAGAAAATGCGATCCCTGGTCCGTTAATATAGCTTTCGGTGCTCCGAAAACGCATATTAATTCATTCGTGAATGCGTCTGCTACATTAATCGCGTTTGCAAAGGGATCGTTAAAGAATACTTAGTTAGGAGGTCTTGTACAGTGAGTATATACATGTTGTTAGTTCGCGTAACGGGTAATGGACCCATGATGTCCATCGAGACCTTGTCGAAGGCCGCGTCAGGTGTATCTGTCAATATCATGGGTTGTCTGGTTTTTACGCGGACCAGTTTCTTTAGTTGGCAAGGGCGGCAATTTTTGATGAACGTTTGGATATCGGTTTTCATGCCGTTCCATTGGTAGCGCTTTTTCATACGTTGGTATGTTTTGGAAATACCTTTATGGCCGCCAATCGCCGAGTTGTGGTTTTCGGCAATAATATTTTCTCTCTCGTCCTCCGGTGGGACGGAGATTTCATTCCTACAAATAAATATTTTTACATTGGTTTCGCTTAAGACGCGCGTTAGCAATGAGTATACGATATCCCAAGGGACATTATCGATGTCGCCTCTGATTATCGAGATAGACGACAGCTCCGTTTCCCTGACGACGTCTAAAAGCGATCGAAATGATTCTTTTAGTATCTCTCTTTCCGTAGCTCCCGATTCGCGTTCTTCAATGACAAGCGATATAATTTGGCCATTTCCGTCGCAGTTTATTCTTGCCCTGGCTAGAGCTGCTCCTCTAATCATAGGCAAGGATTTACTTTCTCGGAGTATGTGAGCTCCGCGGTCGACTGGTACGCCTTGTTGTGTGACGAAGATAACAAGGTTATCTTTTCGCGTAGAGAAGTTATCTGGAATAGGTACCACTTGTGGTCCCATTCTAGTTCCTTGGACGAATGGTTCGTTTATGTTGTCGAAAATCGGGGCGTTGTCGCTAAGGTCGGAACTGTTGTCGTTCTCGGTCTCGCTTGTTTCACCCGATTCGTCATTAGCTTCGGTTTCGCTAGAAGATCGCGGGTTCGGCGAATCATCTATATTATCGTTTTCCGCTCGTTGCGGGGTTTCCTCGGTTTCTCGAGGCGCTTCTTCGGTTTTCTTTCTTTTAGCATTGAATAATGACTCTTCTGAGCTGGAGAGCTCTCGAGTCTGTTCGAGGGGTAGAATTTGTTCTATTTCGTTTAGCTAAAGAGTTAGATGGAATAGGGTTTCTGGAGAGTGCGTCGGCGTTATCGTTAATTTTACCTGGCTTATACACTACGTTATATTCGTATTCCGCGAGTTTAAGGCGCCATCGGATGAGTCGTGAGGTGGGATCTGTTACGGAGTGCATCCATACCAGCGGTCTGTGATCCGTGACTAGCGTGAACTCCGTCCATTGTGACGTGGTCATCACGACGCGCGTCCGCCCCAGCCTAATCGCGGGGCAAAAAGCCAAGCGGTCACGCCAATCGCGAGAGAGCGAGAGAGAGAGAGAGCGAAACCGAAAATCCCAGAGAGACTGAGCAACACCGTATCAATTGTTACTAATTCGCGTGTATTTTACTTTATTTTTGGGAGCCTGACCGAGAGAGAATATTGTCGCTGGAGAAAGAGAGAGAGAGGTGTTGTCGTCGCAGGAAAGAGACAGCCGCGGTTGGAGAGATTAGCGAGATAAACATACCGCCGAGAACCGTAAGAACTGCCCTTCCTGACAACAAAGAAGGAAGCAAATACAGAGCGTCACGTAGGAATTCGGCCTTGACAATCTACTGACAGGAGATCCAGTGAGGCGCCCGACAACAGGCGCCGGAAGGGTCCAGACCGGGAAGATAACTTTCCTCCCGCGGGTCACCGCTCCGTCGGATACTGGACACAAGGCCACCGCGGGGAGGCCCGCGGCGCGAGGTCGCGAGGGCCTCGAAACCCTACGCAAATACCGCGCGAATACGTAAATATATTTTGTCACCATCACGAGGGGTGCTGTGAACCCCCGTACGGCCTTGCTAATCTCGCGCGACGACGGTAGATGGCACGGCGCCGTAATTGGTTATCGCGTACGCACCCCGCGTGCGCAGCATTGATCCAGCTGTCGATTTTCGGGCCGATAGATCCGGCAGATTGGTGCGACCGCTCAACTTAGCGAGACGTGTGACGACCTGAGCTCGATTCTGGCGATAAAGAGATTACGAGCGAGACGAGCTCAAGAGGGACCAAGTCGAAGGGAGAAGTACCGGTGAGGCTACCCTTTCGTAAGCGTATCAACTAATTATCACGTCTGTCACGGTGTTAATCCGAGTCTCGTACGTTCTGACGCGATTGTCTTATTTAGAGAAGTTTTGTCGCGTGGGCTCTGCCTTATTCGGGAAACTATTTGGTGTAAGAGCGATCGACGTCAAGCGGCGAGTACTTTCGCACCTTCGGGCAAGTGAATAATATTAACGCGAAATCTTCGTCTCTCTGGGATTCGATCACATATGTCGCGTCTCATATTACACGGTTGTCGCGTCTTTCTCTAATATTACTTCTGTTGCGTATGTTTGTCGGGTCTCGTTGTTGTATGCGTTATCCGGCTGTGTCCGGACGTCACCTTGTGTTAATCTCATCGCGGAGGAATTCGACATAAAGAGAGTGATAACGCAGTTCGCGACCACCGGCGAGCGCGTTAGAGAGAGATTACGAGCGAGAGAGCGAGCGTAGTCGAGCGCGCGAGTGAGAGAGAACGCGCGCGAGTGAGAGAGATTACGAGCGAGAGAGCGAGCGTAGTCGAGCGCGTGAGTGAGAGAGACAGCGCGCGGAAAAGATTCCGGCGCCCTCGATTCACCGGTGAATTTCGCCCGTCGGATCGCGAAAAATAGATTAATCCAGATATTGTATCACTCTCCAGTCTCGTCGCCGATATGGACTTCCGATTGTTCGCGATCTAAGTCAGTTCGATAATGTCTATTTGTATGGGCGCGGTTATTCTTTCGTATTCGTCTATGCTATCGATGCGCGTATCTCGGACTTAAGCTTGTCGCGGATATAACTCTGTGTTCAACCGTCGAAATATTTTCTTTTGTATAGACTTTTGGAGTTATTGTGTCTTGTATATTATCTTCCGTCTTTATAGTCATTTCTTTATTACTTTCCTAGTTTTCCATTATACTTCATTATTAATATCGGTTCCAATTATAATTTGTTATCTTCAACTTTTATTTATTATCTTTTGTTATTAAATTTATTCTCTGATTATCATCCGCTATTATATTTTTCTTTTATATTTATTTCTATTACATTGGTTTATAATAAACTTCATTATTTTGCTTTGCTTAACTAAATCGCGTACTGCTTTTCTTTAGTACTGTCAACTTAAATGTCTGTGTCGTCATTTCTGTGTTCCTCACATCGCGAAAAGAGTGTAATTTCCTTCCGTTAGAGCAATTTCGGCAACCACACCCTGCCCCTCTGCCGTTAGGCGAGCTAGTTAGCCCGTAGCGGGATTCCCGGCCAAAACTTTGCGTTGGGTTCGCGATTTGTGGTTTGATGCGTGAAAGACCGCGTCTGGCGCCCAAAACTAGTCTCTCGCGAATATCACGGCTGGCGTTCTGCTGCGGCACGCGCGGGACGTCCCCGAGCTTAGTTCCGCCACGTGAAACATTAAAACCCCTGTGTTTTGACGACGGCCAAGCTCCGTTCTTCCGGCTTTTAATCGAGTCGGGAGAAAAAGACGTCGCAAAAATTGGCGCCCAACGTGGGGCCACGTTGAAAAAAAATTTCGGGAGCAAACATATTCGCGTTTGTCGTTATTTTCCGTATCATTTCGGATATATCTGTAATTAATAGAGGTCGCATTTATGGATTTACGGATTTATAGTTGCATTGACGAATTGATTTATTGTTTCCGTGATGTATTACTGTATTAATTTAAGAATTGATTTATTGACTGAATTATTTATGGATCGTTCTGATGTGGCTTGAGATATGAGATTTGGAATTGTTACTGGTATTTTGGGTGTGATTTTGTGCTTTAAACGCTATTTCAGAGCAAGTCTGAAGTGAGGAAATCTCATTAGCGGTATTAACTGTGATATTAAGATTGAGTTAAATCGGTCACTGATATTACTAACGTTTGAGGCAGTACACTCTTTCACAGCTGATTTAATCTAAAACCTTTTTTTTTCTCTTCTTCTCTTGCTTTTGTTATTAGAAGTTGATGAACCCAAGAAATAGTTCATTTCAGTAGTAAAGTACTAAATCATAAAGTATTTGGAATATAACAGAAGCTACTCAAAAGGCCCGACAGCAGTTTTTTTTTCTCGCTTGTTCTCAATACGTATCAGCCTGAATAAATATTGAACTCAACCAAAGACCGTTATCGAGATCAAGTAAATAGTTTTTATAGTGTGCGAACCGCTCAGAACGATTTCACTCACATGTTGCTTGTTATTAATCTTTTCTTACAGGATACTATATATGAATTACAAATATTAGGATTTATATTGACGTACTGTTAAGTGTGATTATAGCGTGAGTTATTAAGTTTTTTTCCGTTCCTTTTTTTTTTGTCCTTTCTTTTATTCGCGTCCTGTGTGTGCGTGTTAGAAATTCGCGTACCCTTTCCGTTAGTGCGACCTTGTTATTTTGCTCGCGTTGAGGATCGGAGTATTTTCGAGTACTTCGCGGCGAGAATTTCGATTAATGTGCACGGTATCGTTCGAAAGTAGTGTCGCCTGACCTATGAGTCGTGTGGATCCGGAAGACGAGTGGGTTTTTGTATTAAACCGCGGTCACGAGCGTACTCTCGCAGAAGGAGGAAAACGCTGTCCAGGCCTTCTCTTCCGCTAGTATTGCCTTTACTATGGCGGGCAGTGAAAGATCACTCCCAACTGTGGCCGCGAGCTCCGCCCTTTCGTCCGCCCAGGCAGCACATTCCTCGATGGTGTGCCTGGCGGTGTCTCGTCCATAGCCACAATGGTGGCACCGTGTCGTGCGCTCCTTCTTAATTCGACACAGGTACTCACCAAAGCATCCGTGTCCGGTGAGCACCTGTGTCATGCGGTATGAAACACCTCCTTTGGCCCTGCCTAACCACTGTTCCAGGCAGGGCCGGATGGCCCCGACGGTCCATTGTCCCGGCAGTCGTGGATCTTGCAGACTGCCGGACCAACACTCGATGAGCTGCCGTCGGGCCTGGGTCCTTAGGGCACGCCGGACACTGTCCGTAACAATGATTCCCTCTCGTTGGAGCCCGCGTGTAGTACGCCTATACACTTCGGCGTACAGGGTGTTTCTGCGACATACACATCAGTATGTCGGGTTGCCTATCTACTTACCGACAGGGGCACGCTTTACTGGGCTCGCAGAATAAAATCTAAATGCAAGTTTGACGGGAAGTGAGGAAAGAGAAATCGGTTTTTATGACTCTAGGATAGTGAACAGTAGTGAAATTTAATAATATAAATAAAATATATATTAAATAATATATATAACATCACATAAATAAAATTTAATAAACAAATTTGAACAAAAATATTTTTAATTTTTAAATTACAATAAATTACAATAAATGTTCAATATGTCCACCATTTTCCTCTAAACATAACGCAATTCTACGCATAAAATTTTCTCTTACTCGTTTTAATATTAGAGGAGTGATTTCTGCACACGCGTTTTTAATTTTATTTTTTAATATTTCCGCATTTTCCGGCAGAGTTTCGTATATTTTATTTTTTAAAAAACCCCACATAAAAAAATCCAAGGGTGTGAGATCCGGAGAACGTGGTGGCCATTCCCGAGGACCATGAAGTCCGATCCATCTCCCGGGAAATTTTTGATTTAAAACTGTTCTTGCCAAAATAGAAGTGTGGGCAGGATGTCCGTCTTGTTGGAACATCATTTCTATTCTATTAGCCAGTGGCACATCCTCAAGAAGTTCATTCAGTCGATGGAGTAAAAAATTCGAATAATAATGTGCATTTACATTGCCTTGAATAAATTCGGGACCAATGATATGATCCCCTATTATTCCTATCCACACGTTCACAGTCCATCTGCCTTGAACATTTGTTTGTTTCATGCAATGTGGATTGTGCTCCGCATAATGATGCTCGTTATGCCTGTTTATGGATCCATAGCTTCCAAAAACTGCTTCATCAGACCAAAGAATATTTTTTAAAAATATGTCGTTTCCGGCATCATTGAAATTCACCTGCATAAATTAGTATGACGACAATTAACAAATAAATGACAACAACGTCTGGTATGTTACTAAAGAATAGAAATAAATTTTTAAATAAACTTACGTGTTCAATAAGCCATTCACAAAAATTTAAACGCCGTGGCATATCACCAAGTATCAGCCTTTGTGTTGTATGCCGTTTAAATGGATGCCAACCCAAAGAATGTTTAATAATTCTATGCACGGTAACATGGTTCATGTTTAAATCTGTGGCAATTGCTCTTGTGCTTGTATGAGGATTTTCCATAAGAGCTTCTTGAACAGCATCAATTTCCTCCTGTCTTCTTTGCGGAACATGGATGGGTCTGGTAGATTTATAAAACTGTCCATTTCTTTTTAATCTTTCGCAAAGACGGTGAAAGAAACCATGATCCACATGTTGTCTATCCGGAAATCTTTGAGCGTAAAGTACAGCCGCTTGCCTTTGATTATTTCGACACTCGCCATAAATAAGAATCATGTCTGTTAATTCTTCGAACGAATAATGATTTCAGGTTCCATCGTAATCACTCAATATGACTTTCACGCCATTAACTTTTGTTAAACAAAAGAAAAACTATAGAAACAGAAGCGCATTCCAGATACTCTAACATTTTTCTGTTTTTATTCTTTTTTTATCATCTTTGCAAAAGATTGAAAAGAAATAGACAATTTTATTATAAATCCACTAGATCCATCCACGTTTCGCAAAGGAAACAGGAGATAATTGATGTTGTTGATGAGGTTCATATGGAAAATCTTCAAGCACAAGAGAACATGCCACAGATTTGAACATGAGATCCGTTCATAAAATCATTAAACATTCTCTGGATTGGCATCCATTTAAACAGTATATAACACAAATTCCCATACCTGGTAATATGCCACGACGTTTAAATTTTTATAAATGGCTTATTGAACACAAAAGTTTATTTAAAAATATATTTTTATTTTTTTATTACAACATACCAGACGTTGTTGTCATTTACTTGTTAATTGTGTCGTCATACTAACTTACTCAGTTTATACAGGTAAATTTCAATGATGCCGGAAACGATATATTTTTGAAAAATATTTTCCGGTCTGACGAAGCAGATTTTGAAAGTGATGGATCCATAAACAGATATAATGAGCATTACTATGCAAAGCATAATCCATATTGTGTGAAACAAACAAGATGGACTGTGAACGTGTGAATAGGAATAATAGAGGATCATATCATCGGTTCCGAATTTATTCAGGGCAATGTAAATGCACATTATTATTTTGCAAATTTTTTACTCCATCGGCTCCACGAACTTCTCGAGGATGAGCCACTGGCTAATAGAATGGAAATAATGTTTAACAGGATAGACATCTCGCCCACATATCTCTTTTAGCGAGAATCATTTAAATCATAAATTTCCCGAGACATGAATTGGACTTCATGGTCTTCAGGAATGGCCACCATGCTTCTGGATCTCATGCTAATAGATTTTTTCGTGTGAGGTTTCTTAAAAAATAAAGATATATGAAACCCTGCCGGAAAATGCGGAAATTTAAAAAAATAGAATACAAAACGAATGTGCAGAGATTACTCCTCTCATATTAAAATGAGTGAAAGAAAATTTCGTGCGCAGAATTGCTCTATGTTTAGAAAAAAAAATGGTGGCTACATCGAACATCTATTATAATTTATTATATTTAAAAATTAAAAATATTTTTGTTCAAATTTGTTTATTAAATTTTATTTATGTGATGTTATATATATTATTTAATATATATTTTATTTATATTATTAAATTTCACTACTGTTCACTATCCTAGAGTCATAAAAACCGATTTCTCTTTCCTCACTTCCCGTCAAATTATTGCATTTAGATTTTATTCTGCGAGCCCAGTAAAGCGTGCCCCTGTCGGTAAGCAGATAGGCAACCCGACATACTGATGTGTATGTCGCAGAAACACCCTGTACATGCGGGCCAGGAGTTCTATAGGGGGCACTCCGGAGAGTACCCCCACTGCCGTCCAGCTAACTGTACGGAACCCCCGGCATATGCGGTTGGCCACCCTCCTCTGCAATTGATGCAAAGCATCTCTTATTTTGCGGGTGGTCTCTACCTTTGTCGCCCACACGGGGGCTCCGTACATTATCATTGAGTGAACAGTTCCGGCGTAAAGTCGGCGAACTCTTCCGTCCGGTCCCCCGAGGTTTGGCAGCAGCCGGCAAAGTGCCATTGCTGCCTTGCTGATTCTCGGGGTCAATTGGCGGAAGTGTTCGCCGAAGGCCCATTTGCCATCCAAGTGGAGACCCAAGTATTTAATTTGGGTCCCCACATTAACAGAGGTGTTTCCCACCATGATTTGGGCTTTGGGTGGCGCCCCGTGGGAGCCGTCATAGAAGAAGACGGCCTCCGTTTTCTGAGGCGCCACCTTCAGCCCAATTCCCTCGATTGTGCGCACGACACGAGCCACAGCAATGTTGGCACGCGCTACAGCTTCCCCCCAGGTGTCTCCCCCGGCCATGACTAGCGTGTCATCCGCATAGCAGATGACGTCGCAGCGGGGGGGGAGGGCAGTCCTCAGGGTCACATCATAAGCGAGGTTCCACATAAGGGGGCCCAATACTGACCCCTGCGGAACCCCGCACGATACTTCGACCCTGCGCTCCTCGGCGTTCTGGTCTACGTAGACCAGGCTTCTGTCCCGGAAGTAGTCCGAAATGATGGACACCAGGTATGGGGGAACCCTATGATAGTTTAGGGCATCCCCCACCCGGTGCCATGGCAGGGTGTTGAAGGCGTTTGAGATGTCTAACGAGACCGCCAACACCCCGCCTTCCCTCATAGCGGCCTCCGAGACCGAGCGGGCACGCAATATTGCGTCGATTGTTGACCGCCCGGCTCGGAAGCCGTATTGCCTTTCGTCCAAATTCGGACCCTCCCGGGACAAATGATGGACGAGGCGGGCCGCGATAATTCTTTCTAATATTTTACCCGCCTCATCCAACAGGCAGATTGGCCTGTAAGCCGAGGGCGAATCCCTGGGTTTTCCTTCCTTCGGGATTAGGACTATCGATGCCCTCTTCCACACCTGGGGGAAGGAGCCCGTTTTGAGGCACTCATTATATAAGTGCCTCATGGGCTCCGCAAGTTCCGCGTAGGCGAGGACCCATATCCTTCCGTGGATGCCGTCAGGTCCAGGGGCTTTCCCCTTTTTGATCCTTTTCACGGCATCCCGGATCTCCCCTCCCGTGACCCCCATCTCTGTCTCACTCCACTCCTGTCCCCCCGCTTGTATTGGGTTTTCCAAACCGGTTACTCGGGGGAACAGGGTGCCTATTATGTTTTCGACTAGATGGGGGTCTAGTGACTCCGTTAATGGTGCCTCCCTTTAATTTGTTTAAAACTATTTTATAGGGACGGCCCCACGGATCCTCATCCAGGGAGGAGATTAGTTCCTCCCAGGTCCTCGCCTTTGCCTGTCGGATGGAGGCGCGCAGGGCATTTCTAGCATTTCTATATGCATCCCACGCGTCCTCCAATCCTTCAGGATCCAGTAGCGCGTGCCTTTCCCTCCTTTTCACATTCCTTCTTGCGTGGTCGGAGGACCGTCGCAACTCGGCTATGTCCTCCGACCACCAATATGCATGCTTGGGGGACCGGGCTCTAACCCTGGGCATGGCGACGTCACATGCTTGATGTATGGCACTCGTCAGCCATACCCTGTGTTCTTCAAGGTTCCCGGTCCCCCCTTCCCTCGTTATTATGGCAGCGTTAATCGCTGCCATAAATATATCTCCATCCAGCTTCCTGAGGGCCCATTTCCTGGAGCTAGCCTCTCTGAGCCGGCGGCGTTCTGCGACCTCCTTTGTCGTTGTGGCGACGGAGATCTCTATATACCTATGATCTGATAATGTTTCGATTTCCGTCGCCACTCTCCAGCCTCGTGCCATTTTTGTTGCGGGGCGGGTCATCCACGTAAGGTCTACGATTGACCCACCCCGCATACGCACACACGTATTTTTTCTTCCCTCGTTTAAAAGTATGAGGCCGCATTGCACCGCCCACTCTTCAACCTCACCACCCCGCCAGTCGGTACGCGGGGAACCCCATGTTGTAGATTTTGCATTAAAGTCCCCCGCGATAATTACCGGGCTGGGGTGGTGCTTGGCAATCTGCCGCTCCAGGATCCTTAATCTCCCGCCGAACGCTCTATTTTCCAAGCTCGGCGGAAGATATACCCCTATCACTATGATGGGCCCCCAGGAAGCTACTACGAATCCCCTCCCCGCTCCGATAAGATTTAGAGGAGGGGAGTCGCGCACATTTCTTCTTACAATTGCAGCGGAGCCGTCTACACTTTGGACCCAGTTAGATTTATTTGGTATCTTGTACGGCTCCGCCACAATTCCAAGGCCACAGGACCTTTCTGCCATAGTATGGACAAAAAGGTCCTGGGCGCCCCTCGCATGATTAACGTTGGCTTGTAGTATCTTGTTTGCCATCGTCATTAATCGTCATTTCCTCGCTTCCTTCTGCCACTATTTCCATAGCGTTTATATCTTCCTCTTTCAGGTCCTTCTTGAGACGTTGTCTCTTACCAACCCCTTGTCTGGGGTTGTTTTCTCCTTCCTCTTTCTCTATCTTTTTCTTTTCTCTTATCCTGGGAGGTCTCTGCTCTTTGGGCTGCTCCCAGGTTCCCCCGGAAGGGGTATCGTCTTTGGTTTCCACCTCCATTGGTGTGACCTGTCTTTCTTGTGATCCCACTATTTTAGCTAGTGGGATCCCTCTTCTACCTTTTTGCACAGGTGTGCAGGCTTTTCCTCCCGTCCTATGGTTGACGGGGAGGTTTTTATCGCCGCACACCGCACAATGTACCGGAGCCTCACATGTTTTGGCTACATGGCCTTCCTGACCGCAGCGATAGCATTTACCGCTGCGGTCAGTTTTATTCGGGCAGCGTGCCCTGACGTGGCCGCCCTCCAGGCACTTATAGCACTGGAGGGGGCGGTTCTCAAGGAGTTCTACCTTTGCCAACGCCCACCCAATCTGCACCTGGGCCTTTTTTGCCATTATATTCGCGGATTTTAGTGGGCACCTAATCCACGCCATCTTGACTCCGTTGGGCGCTACTTTAATTTCGCCCACGCTCACCTCCTCTTCCTCGCAGTTGCCTTCTTTGGCGACGGCTTCCCTCACTTCTGAGGGGGTGACTGATTCGTCCAACCCTCTCACTCTGAGTTCAGCCGTCTTCGTAGGGCGCTGGACTCTAACTCCCTCTTTCCCAACTAGAGCTTGTTTGATTTTAAGAGCTAACTTGTCCGCTAGCTCGTTGCTATCTTTGCCGGGGACTTCATATATGAGAGCCCCGGTTATAGCTCTCCGGATCTTTACTCCCTCGTTGATTCCTAGGCTTTTCAGATTTTCCAAGCCTATCTTTTGGCGCGCCTCCTTCATCACCTCCTCATATTTTCCCGGGGGGCAGGTGATTGTTATCGCCGCCATTTTAGGTTCCCTCCGTTTTTTGGGGGGTCCCGATTGCTGCTTTTTATTTTGGGTAGCAGCAGGGGTAGCAGCAGGTTTTTCTTGCGATGGAGGTCGATCTTTCCTCCTTATTTTTTGTGCCGTCCTTTTTGACACAACCGTTGACCATGTTTGTTCTTGTTGTTGTGTCTGTGGGGCTGCCTCCTTCTTTCGGAGTTTATCTCCCTTATTTCCTTTCTCCTTATTATTATCCCCTGTCATCGTCTTTTTGCTCTTAGGCATTTGGGGAATTTTTATGGAGACCTTCTCTATTGCTTTAATTCTGGGCAGAGCGGGTCTTGCCGGTAGGTTTAAGGTCGTTGTCGGAGTGTTTTCTGACTTTGTTGACCTTGCCTTTTCCATTCGATATGCTGTCGGTGGGGGAGGTATTTTGGGTGTATTTACACTTCCCGTTTTACCTTTTTGCATCTCTTTAAACGCTTTTTCAGCTTCTTTCATTTGGCTGAAGCTGGGAATTGGGTTACCCAGTCTATTATACGCTCGCAGATGCCCTCCATCATTGCAATAAGGGCTTCTTGCTTTTGTTTTTCTTCGCTCCTCTCTTGAGAGGGTTGATCGGAGATTTCAACTATCCTTCCTCTCTGTTGTGTTTGAGGGGTCGAAGTTTGTTTCTCCTTCTTATCTTTTCCTTGCTTCCTTTCTCCAGGAAGAGGGAAGTCTTCTTCCTTAAAGATTTCCGACTTCCAAATTCTCCTTTCTATTTCCTTCTGTATTGGGGCTTTTGGGGGGACCCTATCCTTGGATAGAGGTGTCTCTCCATCAACTCTGTTTTCCCTGGTTTTGGAGGGCTCCCTACTTGTCGATGGAAGTGGAGTTTCGGCGATCGAATTTATTTCAATCGCCGAGATTCCCCCATCTTCCAGCGGAGGCGAGTTTTCCTTGACCCACCTCTCCGTCCTTTTCCCCCTTTCCAGGGAGAGAGAAAAGCCTTGTGTTTCTCTGAGCGGTTCTCGGAGAATCTCTATTTTATCAATAGTTTGCTTCTTTGATCGCTTTGTTTGTTCGACCATTCTACGCAACTGTGCGTTTTCCATTCTCAGAAGATGCATTTGGTGTCTCAGTTCTTTTATCTGTTCTGCCACCTGCATCTCCTGCGGATTCTGGGCCTTTAGTGCTAGAATCATTGCAGCTGCACACATGTCGGCCGCAGCCTCCTTTGCCATTTTCACTAGGGGCCCTTTTATGTTCCCCGATTGCGTAGCTACTTTATAAATATCTGTGCTTTTTTCGGAGATCATGGCTTCTAAATCCATTACCGGGGCGTACTTGTACTCCTCTTCCTTGTCTTTAATCCTCTCCAGGAATTCCTTGTAGGATTTTGTCATCATTGGTTTTATTAGAGGGTCTATATTTTTCTCTTTTTGAAGTTCCCTCTCTTCTTCTTCCTTACGTTTTTTTTCCTTACGGGTCTTGTGTTCACCTGTGGTTTCAGGTCGACCTTGTTTTCTTTTTTCCTCGATTTTGGGAATTATGTCCTCCTGTTGCGGCAGTTCCTGCTGTGGCGGTTCCTGCTGTTGTTGTTGTTGCTGCTGTTGTTGCAGCATGTTTCCCTCTTTTTCAATTTTGAGATCTATGTCCCTCGTAAATTTCCTAAAGACAGGAAAATCCGCCCTCTCTGTTTTTATGCTAGCTTGGTCCAGATCATATTCATATTCGGAATATGTTCCGTTTTCCGATCTCGATCCCGATGTGCACCTTGTTCTTGACGGGCTTCTGGATCTATTAACCGTCGTTTCTGTCGCGGGCGAAATATACGCTCCCCTTCCTTTTATTTTAGTTCTAATCCATGAACCATCTGCTGATGAAAATACACTTGTGTCTGATATTGAGTGAGTGTCCACCCTTGAGATTCTAATTTGGAGATCTCTTGTGATCTCCTTAGACTTTTCTATTGCCGAGAATCCTTCTCCTGGCTATGCTATCGCCGACCTGTACTTTCTGCTCTTCTGCAGCGTATTCTTTCGTCTCACTTTCTTTTTTGGTGTGTGTTTTATGTCTAGTCTCCATTTCTGTTTGATCCCACGATCCCGCTGCGGCTCCGTCCCCCAGGGTATACCCCCTCCGGCCAAGGAGTGCCCCGAAACATGACCGGCCACACCCCAAGGCCGGGCCCCAAGTTCCCCCGGGGAGGGGACATATGTTTTAGGCCGGGGGGATACCACACCCCGGCCAGACTCCGAGTCCCTTACACACCCGTGTGGGATTTGACGCCCACACGGGCTTCCAGGGGTCCCGCATCTCCGACAATGCGGGCACCGCAGCGGGTGGCGCCACCCGGGGGGCCCCACGGACGCTTTGGACAGGGTCGCCGCTCCCCGGCCCTGCCCTACACGCCGTGGCGACCAGCACGTCCCCCCGCCGGGAATCACGTCCGGCGGAAGGGACTACGCCTCCCCCGGCCGGTTCGGAAGGGGAAACGGTCCCGACCGGCCAGGAGTACCTGCTCTCGCCGCCGAGCCCTGCCTCGGAATAAGTCCGAGCGGCCTCGGCGGCAGGTCCGCGTGGCACCCTCCGGGCTATTCCCCTTGGGTAACCCCTCCGGGCAAAGCCCCTCGGGTAACCACGCGTGACCTCCACGCCGCGCCCGGCCCGAGCTCGGAATACGTCCGAGTGGCCCGGGCGCGGCTACCCCCCAGGGACGCTGGGACGGAGACCCAGGCTACCCAGCCTGGGGACTCCCAACCAGCACCCTGGGGTACGTCTTGTCGCCGGGCCCCGCCTCGGAATACGTCCGAGCGGCCCCGGCGACTGACCGCTGTGATCCCCTCCGGGCGATGCCCCTCAGGTTAAACCCTCCGGGCAAAGCCCCTCGGGTGATCACAGCTGGTCCCCTCCCCCGCGGCCCCGGCCGCAAAAATCCCCACCCCGAGACCCCGGGGGAAATACCCCCGGGAGAAAAAACCCCCGAAAAATACCCCCCCGAGACACCAGAGCAAGAACCCCGCGGCCCGGGCCGCAAAATGCATGGCGGGAGGGCAAGCGCCAAAGCGCCGTGCAATGCCCTCTCCTAACGGTGCCATGCCACCGGGCGTTTGTATTCCGGGTCGCCGTCCCTTACCACATACGAGCCGAGGCTCTAACGGGGAAGTGGGCCCCGTCCCCCCCGACTGCGGGAAGACCCCCGCAGCCGAGAAGGATCCCCCGGAACTAGGGGGAGCCCCCAGAACCGGGGGCAAGTGTACCTCCAAAGAACTTGGAGGTACGATCCACTCTTAGCACCCCTCGCAAGGCTATCCCCTTGCGAAGGGTGAGCCCCCCCACCACGCCAAGGTGGTGGATCACGGGGGGGGAGAGAGAGAACCTAACCTAACCTTTTTTTTTTTTTTTTTATCGTCTGGAAAATGCGCAACCGCATACCCACCCGCCTCGGGGGAGGCAAGGTGGGTTATGTGGGGCTGGGGGTGTAAGCGACCCCCGACCCACTAAAAACCAGACGGCGACACTCGGCCTTGCGAGATGCTCTCGGGAACCGCTAAAGCATGACGTCCGAGAACATCTCAGGCTGCGCGGTTCGTTCGCGCCCTTCTCGCGAGGAGGGAGACGTTTGTCTCACTCCTCGTGAGGAGAGGTGGGTGTCGCGCCACACTCTCCTCCTCACGGGGGACTGCGTGCAATGACCCACAAGTCCCCCGACTTGTGGCTCTGCAGTCCCCGTAAACCCCCCTTGACTGGGGGTTTACTCCATCCTCAGAGTTGAGGATGGTGGTCAGTGAGACTGACTATGTGTCAGTCTCCATCTCTACCGCCTCTTCCCTAGCACTGGCCAGTTTCTGTTGGCCAGAGGACGATGCTGATGATGGCCCGGCAGGGACTCGCTTCGCCGCGAGTGTACCGGGCTTTTTCGCCTTCGTCGACGCTTGCTTCGAGGAAGCTGTGGCTATCCTCTCCGCAAGCGGCACGTCCTCTTTCCGCCTCGAGGGAGGCCTGGGTTTACACCCTCTGCCTTCCAGTCGGTGCCCGGCAGGCAGACCAAGGTCGGCGCAAGCCAGGCATTTGGGCTGCGCCGTGCACCCCTTGGCGCTGTGACCCAGCTCTCCGCACCGGTAACAGGCGGTGCTGTGGTCGACTGCTGCCTTGCACCGGGCCCGGACATGACCATGTCCAAGGCACCGGAGACAAAATACGGGTCGAGCCTTCAGAGTCTCCACCTTGACTCTGCTCCACCCGACTTGCAGCTTTTCTTCTCTGGCCAGTTTGCTGGCCACCGAGACCGGGCAGCAGACCCAGGCTGAGCCTGGGCCAACGTCAGAGCTGCGCCGGATCTCACCCACTCGAACGAGCTCCTCCAGGCATCCCGTCTCCGCGGCGATTGCCAGGGAGACATCTTTGGAGGTGGTGGCCACGTCGAGGCCCCGGACCCTCAACTCCGCGGTCTTTTGGGGCTGCGTAACTCTCACCTCCTCCTTCTCTTTAAGCACCTCCCTCATCCGCTCAGCAAGCTGCCGAGCTTTTGAGAGCCGGTCCTTACCAGGGATCTCAATGACCAAACCCCCCATCATCGATGGCCTAATCCTCGACCCTACTATGCCGAGGGAGATCTTCTCCCTCGCCTCACCCATCACTCGGGCGTAGGTCAGGCCACTGCCCTCTTTGTCCGCAATCGTGACCGTTACGGCCGCGGTTGCGGGCGCTCGCGGGCCCTTCTTCTTTCTCCGCGTTGTCTTGCGGCGCTTTTTATCTGGCTTTGCCGCCTGTCCAGAGCCTGTCTGCTCCCCGGCTATCGGAGCCGCAGACCCCTTGGAGGCCCGTGGTTGCCGCTTATCGGCGCCCACGGATTTCCTCCCCACTACCTTAGACCACAAGTCTTTTGTATCCCCCCAGGATTAGGAACATTCCCCGTCGCATGAGGTCCCCCCCCTTCTTCCCCGAAGACGATGGGCCCTCACCACCATTTCCCCCACGTGAAACCCTGGTTGTAGGAGTTTTCTCCTTTTCCCAAAGCTTTTAATATCGAAATTATCTCGACAATCAAATATATCAACAATCTATTTGCATTGAATGTTGTTTACGATACTAAATTTTTTCAGGATTTCTTTCCTCGAGGATCATGAAATAAATTCTATCTTTGTACACACATACACGTGTACGATCGTTCAAAATTTAATTCATTTTTAACCATCAGTAATAAAAGATACCGTATTGATTGAATCTGAACTTTCAGGTTTATGCGCATGTCGAGACGAGAAATTTCCGCTACGATGAGATATCGATCTGTTTCACCGAACATTCCTCGCGGATTAATTACGATGAACAATGAGCAGGTTTTCGATCGCAATTCTTATTGATTCCGAATGCATCGAAACGCGTCGCCGCAAAAGGTTGTCCGAGGCATGATTTATCGCCGCCCTTTTGTCCTTTCATGTCTGCGAATTCCCCGCCAAACGCAGCCGATTAAGCATGCTCGTTAAAGGTGCGAACGCGTCACGCGTTCGACCAACGATTACGCCGTGACGCAATTTCACGCGCGGCTCATTAGCGATGTAATTAATTCGAAATGCGAAACGCTTTAAACTTCGTGCACATCCACGCGGTATCCTGCGTTCGAAAGCGTAAAACGCTTCTTTTCCTCGCGTCTTCCTAGTTAGCAGAATGATTTAACACGCGCATTACTCTCTTCCGCAAGGGATTAGAGAGAGTTTTGCATAGCATGTGCGACAAGTGCAAAGAAATATTGTTATTAATAAAGACGGCAGATGTGCTGACGTTACAGTCATAGCTTTTGCCAATTTTGTTCTCTCCTTCTTGTTTGCTATTTTGCTTATTATATATTAGAAGCGATATGTTAAACTGTAATTACTATAATTACATAAAATATATATATATTTCGTTTAAAGTCAAGTGATAGAGTAAGAGGCTATTACACATGAATCATTTATTCTTGCAACATTAGCATCGAACACTTTAAATACAAAATAAAAAAATAATATACAATAAAAATTTATCTACGATTTACTTATTTTTCACATTCGAAAAAGTATATTCTTCGTTTGCTCCAGCACACAATTGATAACGCGATAAAAACTAACGAGACGAGTTTCCTCGTCAATTACTGAAGCTACGGCTTCCCACGTTTAACGTTACCATTTTTCCCATTCGAGTTAACCGATTTCCAACGGACGGCGAGCGATTATCTCAAGCGGAGGATTTTTTTTCCCCGAGTGGGCGCAACCCTCCAAGTCGGAGGAATTATGCATCGCGTGAGCCGAGACCGCTCCCTGAGCTCTCGCGAGCTTCTTGCTCGGTAGCAAGCCTCCTCGGGTCCGGGCTCTCCCATAAGTCATCCTAGGTGTTCCTTCGGTAATGACTCGCTCGTTCCACCCCTCCCACCATTCTCTTCCGCGGCTTCTCGTTTTACTCATCACGAGGCGGCTACTCTGTACTACTGGTAGCCGAGCCGCACCGTCGCGAATTAGGATCTCGGGGGCCCTCGCCATCGTCCCACCGGGTCGCTGCATATCCTCCTCGTCGCGTCGTCTTCCTCGTCTTCTATCCGTTCCAACGGCGACGTAATTATCGCCGCGAGTAGTTCCACTCTCGCGCCTCAACGTAAGACCTGCTCTTAGGCGGTGCCTTTATGTTACGGCGATGACAGAACGACTGTCACACAGAGTCGGATGCTGGCGAGACATAATTTTGTTTGGAGATCCGCGAAAATTCAATAGAGATTCTTTTTCGCGCGATATTACTCTCGCGTTGAGTTGTGCAATTTTATTTCAGTAGATGTGAAAGAGTACTTAACAGCTTTGAATTTTATTGTGCAATAATTGTATATCGCGATGTGAAACGATAAATACCTTATATCTGCTTGTAAGATAAGATCGCTTATATCTGAAGAGATACGATACGTTTGGTGCGCAGGTGCGCAGTCATATTTATCGGCTCATTCGTCGTCGACCAATGATCGAGGAAATTAACGTTACAATCCTCATGAAGGTCGTACGATAATGCGATGCGTACATCTCCGGACAGGCTGGAATGCCGGCTTAACGGGATGTTGCGACAGTCACAAAATGCAATTTTTATCGGAATGCCTAACGAAGATCAGGAAGTTACGTGGAATGTTAGCGACCTGTCCCTACGTTTATGTCGAAGACAAGTCCTTATCCGGGATCGCAGGATTAACCTTTATAGAAAGTTCACGCGCGATCTGTCAGTATAAGTCTATTTTAAAACTCATAATTTTGCGTCGAAAAAATATCTAGTATCGGATATTTTGGAGTTGTAAAACATAATGGTGCGAAATTAAATTTTTTCGAAGGAAAGAATATTATATTGAACATCGGCACATATATGACTTGAAAGTATAGTGTGTAAGGTTTATATTTACGATAAACTACGATATCCTAAAACGAAAACATCGTAAAATAAAATCTGACCAAAATAAAAAGCTGCTTTCGCCCGCTGTATGATAATTTGCATAACGCGAGTTTTTATTCTGCACCGGAAATCGAAGTATTAATCTTTAATTAGCGACAAATTCCATTCGACGATGCGCAAATAAGATCGCTTTTAACCGCTCTTTGATTGTAATCATTAATTGTGAACATGTCTCCGCATTGCTATTGGGAAAGTTTCATCGATTTTCGTATAATTCTCCCCATATATTGAGATCGTTAGAATTAACATGATCATGAATTGCCCTCCCAAATATACTAAGGCTTCAAAAATATTTTAATTAAATTTTAACATATTTTAATATTTAATTAAATTTTATGGGTTGAATTACAATAATTAAGACATTAATTCTATCTATACAGGGTGGCCCACATAAAAATTCAAGTTAATATCTCTAGCAGTGTGGTCGGAGAAAACAGCTTGTAACACTTAATGTGGACCACCCTGTATCTCTCACAGGAAGACTGACGTTTGCAACAAGAATAACTTTCTTTAATAATTAGAAAATAAAGATAAACAATTATTACGCAATTTTTTAAAAATTTACATTAAATTATTATTAAATGTTAGTATCCCGAGAAAAATTACCTATGCGCTTTCAAATATTATGCGACGATTCTTATATGCAAAACAGTTATTCGTGTTCGGACACGAGTTACTCCGAGATCATCGTCGCATATCGCGAAAGATACAGTCTGGCTGAAGTAAATACGTTCCATCCCTTTGAGAAAACCAGCCACGGGGAATGTGATAGCGCGCGATCACGCGATCGATGTATACAATTTCATACCTGTGGTATGAGCGTCAAATGATGCAGTAATGCGCTTTCCCATTAAGATATTAAGAAATATTGAATCTCGTAACATTAGCGACAACGCGGTTGCTCACGCGACGGCGAGAACCAAGAAGAGGCTGCGGGTTTCTTCCTCCAACAAATTACTCGTCTGATTCAGCGCTGCGTGTATCGCGCTTGAAATTAAATCCACTTGTGAGCCAGCATTAACTACTCCGCGGCTATGAATCTATCTTTTTATCTCTCTAGAGTTTTTAGTTAAAATCTTATAATTCTTTGAGAAGGTTTTTGCGAATGATTGATACCTGTTCTCCATTTGCTTTTCCCAACCTGTTCTACGTAGCTCCCTGTTCTCGTCCCGACACTTTTGCATTGCCGAGATGGAGGAGTCAAGGACTTCCGCCATCTCGGCCCGCGTGTTGTCGACCTCCTGTTTGAGCTCCCCGATTCTACTCAGAAGAGCCTCGACCTCTTGTATACTAAGCCCGCTAGAGGTCGCGCCATCCTCCACTGCAGTTGGGCCGGGGGAAGTCCCCCTGTCCACCGCTGTCGGAGCTGGGATTGGTGCCGGGATGTTCGGGCACCATTCCGTATTGGCGGGTCAGTCTCCTCCTCCTGCTCCATGTCGACGTCCCTGCTTCTGAGCTTGCGCTTCAGGGCAGGGGGTCGACGCGACGGAGAGACGGGAGCCCTCGCAGTGGCAAGCTCAGCCTTGACCGCTGCGAGCGACCTTTTAAGGTCATCAATCTCTGCGTCCGCCTTCTCCTTCCCCCTCTTGAGGGACTCCGCGTACGCCTTCAGAGCGCAGAGTTCCTGTGAAGGAATCGGCTCCTCCGAGGCGCCGCGCGCCCGCTCCATCAAAACACCCAATGCCGCTTGGACTTCCCGCGCTGCTCTTCTTAGCGCAGTGCTAAGGGTTGATTGGAAGCCCTTCGACACGTCCGAGGTCTTATCTACGGCCATTAGATGTTTAGATGCCTTCACGAATATATCTGAGGTCTTCTGTGTTTGAAGTATAGCCCTCAGTTCCTCCTCCGTGGGAAGGCTGTCCCTTCCCCTGGTACGTTTGGGCGGAGCATTCACGTCCAAGACGTATAAAGCCTCTTTTAGACGCACCTCCTTCTCGAGTATGGCGAGACGATCGGCACGGGCCGCTGTCATACTGGTATATTCCGATGTCGTTGGAGGCCGCCCCCGGCCTCTTTCCACAGCCTTTGCTGCTTTAGCTTGTTCATCGGTGACCTCCTCCACGTCAATGTCCATGTCCTCTTCCTCGTCTGAGGACGAGGCAAAGGAGGAAGAATGTTCCCACTGGGGGTCCGGGGAGCCATACGCCTGCCCCTTCGTCCCAGTGATGACTTGGCTCTTACTCGCTCCTTTTTGCAAGGGAGCGGTACTTGCAGAGGTCTTTCCGCCTCGGTCCACCCTAGTTAACCGAACGACCGGTTGGGAAGTGCTAGCCTTAGGACTAGCCCCAGACTTAGTCTTCCCCCGTAATTGAACGGCCTTAGGACCACTCTTGGTGAAACAGATCGCCATTTCACCACGGGAGCTCGTTTCCAACTCCCGTGGAGGCCCGACGTTGGATGACGATGAGGGGGTTGCCGGGACAATACAGCCCCTCTCACCGGCCGCTGCGGTATCCGACCCCCCAGAATTAGGAATATTCCCCGTCACATGAGATCCCCCCCCCTTCTTCCCCGAAGATGGTGGGCCCCCAGCAACATTTCCCCCCCGTGAAACCCCGGTTGTAGGAATTTTCTCCTTTTCCCGAAGCTCCAGCTTCCTACGCAGCACCCTGTTCTCGTCCCGACACTTTTGCATTGCCGAGATGGAGGAGTCAAGGACTTCCGCCATCTCGGCCCGCGTATTGTCTACCTCCTGTTTTAATTCTCCGATTCTGCTCAGGAGAGCCTCGACCTCTTGTGTGCTAAGCCCACTAGAGGTCGCATTGTCCTCCACTACGGATGGGCCAGGGGAAGTCCCCCTGTCCACCGCTGTCGGAGCTGAGATTGGTGCCGAGATGTTCGGGCACCATTCCGTATCCCGTACTGGCGAGTCAGTCTCCTCCTCCTGCTCCATGTCGACGTCCCTGTTTCTAAGCTTTCGCTTCAAGGCAGGGGGACGACGTGACGGAGAGACGGAAGCCCTCGCAGTGGCAAGCTCTGCCTTTACTGCTGCGAGCGACCTTTTGAGGTCGTCGATCTCCGCATCCGCCTTCTCCTTCCCACTCTTGAGCGTCTGGACGTACGCCTTCAGGGCGCAGAGTTCCTGCGAAGGAACTGGCTCCTCCGAGGCGCTGCGCGCTCTCTCCATCAGGACGCCCAGTGCGACCTGGACCTCCCGCGCCGCTCTCCTTAGCGCCGTGCTAAGGGTCGACTGCAGCCCCTTCGATACATCGGAGGTCTTGTCGACGGCCATCAGGTGTCGACAAGCCTTCGTGTAGATCTCCGATGTTTTCTGCGCTTGAAACGCAGCCATCAGTTCCTCCTCAGAGGGAAGATTGTCCCTTCCCCTGGTACGCTTGGGAGGGGCGTTCACGTCCAAAACGTAAAGCGCTTCCTTTAATCGAACCTCCTTCTCTAGTATGGCGAGACGATCGGCACGAGCCGCCGTCATACCGGTGTACTCTTGAGTAGTTGGAGGCCGACCTCGGCCTCTTTCCACTGCCTCCGTAGCCTTCCTCTGGTCTTCGAGGACCTCCTCCACGTCCACGTCCATTACCTCCTCCCCGTCCGAGGATGAGGAGAAGGAGGAAGAATGCTCCCACTGGGGGTCCGGGGAGACATGAGCCTGCCTCGTCGCCGTAGTGGTGGTCTGTCTCTCGCTCTCCCTTCTGTTTGAGGGAGCGGTACTTGCGGAGATCTTTCCGCCTCGGTCCACCCTTGTTAGCCGGACAGTTGGCTGTGAGGTGCCAGCCTTAGGACTAGCCTTAGACTTAGGCTTACCCCTCAGCTGTACGGCTTTAGGCCCATCTTTGGTGAAGCGGATAGCCATTTCACCACGGGAGCTCGCTTCCAACTCCCGTGGAGGCCCGACGTATGATGACGATGAGGGGGTTGCCGGGACAATACAACCGCTCTCACCGGCCGCTGCGGTATCCGACCCCGCTGCGACAGTAATCGTCGTCTCTTTCTTGGCGTACATCATCATAGTGTTAAGAAAGTTTGGCTTTAATTTCTGGGGATCCCACCCATAGGACGGTTGGGTACCAACCCTAAAGAGCCCGTCCTGCCCTCATTCATTCATCCACACACACACACACACCGCCTTTCCAAGCATGGAAGGGCCTTGTACCAAGTAATCTTGGTACTGGTCGCTCTTAGCACCCAGTACGACAGTGTACTGGGTGAGCCCTCCCACCACGACAAGGTGGCGACCGACGGGAGAGTCTCCAACCTTTTTTTTTTTTTTGATTCGTAGTGGAAATCCTCATGGATACCCCCGCCTCCGGGAAGAGGACGGGTGGTTATGTGGGACTCCTTGCTCCCCTTGGCCGATCCACGAATGAATCGGTCAGGGGGCGCAAGGCCTACCTCACTAAAACCACTACGGATACCTTCGCGGGCGTTTTACGGGGGACGGCGAGGATGCTGGTTTCCCATGCCGTCTCGCCGCCCCCCCGCCTTAAGACCTCCCGAGGAGAGTGCCACTGAAGGCGACACTCTCCCCCCGCAAGTGCGGGTTCTCGCGGTTGCGGCGCAGGGCGGTATCAACCCCACGCCGCGCCCTCCCAAAAAAGAGGGGGGGCGGGGTCACGGCTCGAGTATCCCGCTCGAGCCGCCACCCCCCGCCTCCAGAGTGGTGCTCCTTCCCCCTCCCAAAGGGAATGGGGATTCGGCAAAACACCCCGGAGGCCCTCACCAGGGAAGTCCCTCCCTGAAGGGGAAGGGGACCCTCTACGGCGTTGATGCCCTCCCACCGGTGCCTTGCGGCTCCCGGTGAGAGGGCCTTCCCGCCGCATCTACGTCCGTGAGGGGAAAGGTCGCACCCCACGAGGCCAAGCAAAGCGCGACCCCGCAGGCGAAAGACCCCTCCCCTCGGCCCCCCCGGTTGCGGCCCCCTCCGCTCCCTTGGGAGTTAGGATTTGGCCACAACCGAGGGGGTTGCCCGTTTGGGGGCGCGACCGCACCGGCCCCGCCTAAGCGAGGCCGACGCGCCCGCGCCCCCAATTCTCGAGAGGTCTTCGGGGAGGAGCCCCGGGACTTAGACGTCCCCAGCCCCGGTACGATATCCACCTATCGCTAAGGTAGTCCCCGACCACATCCTGTATGTACTGAGGCACCCGGTGGTACCGGAGTGCCTCGCGGATGCATTCCCAGGGCAGCGTGTTAAACGCGTTTGAGATATCTAAACTCGTCCCGATCAACACGCCACCCCTTGCCGTTGCTTCATCCGAGAGGGCCTTGACGCGCATAATAGCGTCTATCGTCGATCTGCCCTCTCGGAATCCGTATTGGCATTCCGCCAAGTCGGGTCCTACCCGCGATAGATGGTCCCTGAGGCGGGCAGCTACTACCCTTTCGAATAGCTTGCCCGCCTCATCCAGTAAACAAATGGGGCGGTACGCCGCAGATGAGTTTGCGGGGCGCCCCTCTTTCCTCAGGAGAACCAATTTCGCCTCCTTCCAAATATCGGGAAACCGTCCCGTCCTGATATTGGACCCAAGAGTCTGTCCCCACCCTCTTCCTCCACGTCCGGAGGAAAGAGAGTGGTGACCACCTCCTCTAACACATCGGGTTGAAGACCCTCTGTGATCGGGGGTCCACCGGACTGCAATTTCTTTCTTACAATCCGGTATGGACGCCCCCACGGATCCTTATTGAGGGTCTCCAGGAGCTCGTCCCAGGCCCGGGCCTTGGCCTCCTTAATGGCACGTTGGAGGGATTTCTTCGCCTCTTTGTGTTCCCCCAACAGCTCGGCCGCCTCGTCAACCGTGTGACGCCTGCGTCGGCAGTGGGTGTACCGGTGTCTCGATCGGATGCACGTCGCGCGTAATCGCGATATCTCCTGAGACCACCAGTACACCCCCCTCTTCTTATGATTGGCCTGGCTCCTCGGCATGGCGGAATCGCAAATTTCCATTATTGCCGATCGGAACCAGGCCGCCTCCTCGTTTGCGTCGCAGGCGTCAGGCGCGGGAGATTCTTCCCATGCCTTGGCTGCGGCGGCCGCCATTAAGGCGTCCTCGTCAAGGCGCTTAAGCGCCCATCGGGGGGACAGGGGTGTACCGCGTCTTTCCTCCCGGGGGCGTGGCCGGCGTCCTAAGGAAGGGTCAGAAACCTCCATCCTTTTATTTCTATGATCCGATAGGGTCTCCGACCCCACCACCACCCGCCAGCCACTTACCATACGTGCGGCTTGAGGGGATCCCCATGTAACATCTACTATGGATCCCCCGTTGTCCCGCACGCAGGTAAACTCTGACCCTCTGTTAATGACCAGAAGGTCGAGTTGTGCCCCCCACTCTTCCAGGATCTCACCCCTTGCATTGGTCACGGGGGAACCCCACGCATCAGATTTGG
Source organism: Prenolepis imparis (assembly GCF_030444845.1). Classification (NCBI taxonomy): domain Eukaryota; kingdom Metazoa; phylum Arthropoda; class Insecta; order Hymenoptera; family Formicidae; genus Prenolepis; species Prenolepis imparis. Next base: position 516,471 of record NW_028141177.1, read on the forward strand.
CGTTTAGGTCCCCCATGACCAAGACTCGGCCTGAGAGGTGGCGGTTTATTTCATCCGCCAACCTACCCAAGTACTCCTCAAACTGGGTGAGATCCCTATTGGGAGAGTAGTACACCCCTACCACGACGGTTTTCCCCCATCTTCCTGACACAAAGCCCTCCCCTTTCCCCATTAGGGATAATGGTAAGGCTTCCCTCTCTCCTTTGCCAACAATGGCAACAGAGCCCAAGGTGTCCCCCAGCCAGTTTCCCTGCTGTGGGACCTGGTACGGCTCCGCCACTACCGCCAGGTCGATGTCCCACTCCGCCAGGTGTTGCATGAGCAGGTCTTGCGCCCTGGCCGAGTGGTTAATATTAACCTGGAGGAGGTGAGCAAGGTGTAATTATGCCTCTTGACAATGCTCACCTCCTCCAGGTTAATATTAACCACTGTGAGCATTGTCAAGAGGCATAATTACACCTTGCTCACCTCCTCCAGGTTAGCTTCCTTAGCAGCTCTTACTTGAGCTGGCTTCTCGGGTACTTGTTTCCCCTTATCCCCCCCTTCTTCTTTTGTTTTCGGCTCCTGCTTGCTTCCGTTCCCTCCCCTTTTGGTTATTTTGGCATAGGCGCAGGCCCTCCCCCCGTACCTGTGGTCGGCCTTGCGCCCGTAATCTTTACAATACGGGCAGCAAGGCCGCTCTGTGCATCCACCCGCCTTGTGCCCAGTTTTACCACAGCGGTAACAAAGACCGCTGCGGTCTGTTTCCGCCTTGCATGTAGCGCGAGTATGACCCGCGCCCATGCACCTGAAGCACTGTAGAGGGCGGGCCTCCAGTGTTTCCACTTTTACTGTGGTCCAACCAACCATTAGTGGGCCAGCTTTCATTATCTTGCTGGCCGCTATAGTCGGAATTTGTGCCCAGCAAGAACTCAGGCCGTCCCGGGGGGACCTGGATATTTTACCAATCCTGATATCCCCCTCGAGACAGCCTCCTGCCCCGGCCAACGAGGCCAAGATGTCTTCTGCTGTCGCAGAATCATCCAGGCCGGAGATACGCATCTCCGACCTCTTTATAGGGACGGAAACCCTGATTCCCTTGGGTTCAAGGGACTTCTTCAAGGCCTCCGCCAACAATTTAGCCTTTTCGGCATTTCCCTCCCCGGTTACTTCGTATAATAAGCCCCCAGTGGCGGCCCTCTTTGGTCTGAGTGACGGAATACTGAAATCCTGTAGACGAATCTCTTTCTGGATTCCGGCCATTGCTTCGCCCAGAGACCGTTGGGTCGCCACTCCGTCGGCATCTGTGGTCTCCATTTCGTTTCCCCCATGAGATGGCATACTAATCAGGATTGCCGCTCTCCTGGGGGGGCGAATGTTGGCCTTCGGTCGGCTGGCTTCTTTCTCAGCGATTCCGCCAGTCTCCTTTGCCGCTTTACCGCTCTTCACTGCTGCTCCCCGGTTCGCTGCTGCTACTATCAATGGAGCTTTCGCCTCCTTCTTGATAGACTGAGGATTCTCGATGTTCTTCGTCCCCTTCTTCTTCTTATTTCTCTTCTTCCTCGTCTCCGCCACCGTCCACTCCTGCTCCTCTTTCTTGTCATGAGGAGTAGAGAGTATTTTGACGTCAGTGCAGACCTCCTGGATTGAAATAATCTTCGGTTTCTGCACTGCCGTCTTGCCCACTTTTTGCCCGCTCCTCGGTGGAACGGAATTCTGTGAAGGCTGTGAAGGTTGTGAAGGCTTTGTCTTCAGTACCCTCTTCTCCTTGGGCTCGTCCCCGAATTTTGCAGCCGCTGCTGCGGCATATGTTTTTGAGGTTTTCGCCCCTGCCAGTGCTGCCTTATTGGCAGAAGTTCCCACCGGAGGTCGAAAGCTCCTTTCCGGTGGAAGCCTCTCCTCGACCGCCGCGAATCTTGCATTAATCATCTCGCCTACCTGCTTGATGATGGAGGCCTCCATATTGCCTATTGCTGATTCGCTTTCCTGTTGAGAGGATCTGGGTGCAACGCCCTTGTCATTGTTCTTCCCCTTCAGTTGGAAGTTGACGAGAGACGTGTCCTCCTTAGTGGCCGAAGTGTCCCCTCCTTTTCCGGAGGTAACGAATTCCTCCCTCAGGTTTCTGATTTCCACCCGAAATCCCTGTACCGTCCGTTTCATGGAGGCAATTTCCGCTTTAAGTTGGCGGTTTTCCTCCATCAGCTTGATATTCTCTTCGTTTGCCGTGCGACGACAAAGTTTCTTTGTGGCCGATGTGACCACCTCAGCCGCTAACTTAACCTAACCTTTCTTTACTAATTTTCTACCTATTTTACATGTTTACATTCTTTACGTAAAAATTTACGTTTTTTTACGTAAAAAAAATAAAAAAATTTTTTTTTTACGTGTAAACGCATATCACTGATTATAACATAATATCGTAATATATATTCTAATATATTATAACATATATAATGTATTACAAATATTATCATTATCATTAATAATGTTACATGATTTATTATTATAGTTATTATTATAGTTTATATTTTTAACAAAGTAAAAGATTCAAACGCCTAGTACTTATAAAACAAGGTTAAAGAAATTTTTAAACGACCAACTGGCTAGTGATAATGCGTTTATTTATCGTTACGTTTCGAAATTAAAGATCTGAATTTCCACATTACATATCTTATAAAAAAGCTACAGAATATTGAAACGGATTTGGTTGCGTTGTTTTCTATTGAGTTCTTAGATGAATTTTATTCCTATAATAATAGTAGTTTAAGAAGTAATTTTTATCACAAACAAAAAACTAGACTATCAAATAAATTTAATAATATCTTGGACAAATATAAAACTAACAACAATGTTCTTAAAGATATTGATAAATCGAAATGGCTCGTTAACCTGAGTGATAGGATTTTACCGGAGGCCGTTCAAAATGTTTTATGCTTGGGTGAAAGTTTTAATCTCCGAGTCAATTAGACGACATCTTTGCTATCATTCCTAGGAATAGTATTAATGAGATCTTATATAGTTTTAATAACTACCACCCTAGATTAAAGTTTACTTATGAACTTGAAACGGATGGCTCGATAGAATTTTTGGACACTAAAGTCATTAGATGCAATAACAATCTTATCACTAATTGGTACAGAAAACCAACCTTTTCGGGTAGATATATTAATTATTATTCCGGCCAACCACATAGATACAAAGTTAATACTATAGTTAATCTCACAGACAGAGCGATTTTACTCTCTGATAAAAGGTTTCACGATAAGAATATTTTGACTATTAAACAAATTTTATCTAATAATTGTTACCCGATACATTTTTATAATAAGATTATCAATAGAAGATTAAAAGATCTATACTCAATGAATGAGGAACGTACAAATATTAAAAATAAGTTTGATCCCTCAAAGTGTGTGGTTTTTCCGTATATTAAGGGCTTAAGTGAGGAGATTCGTCGATCGTTGAATAATTACGGCTTAGAGGTTTTACACACAGTACCAAATAAACTCGATACTTTGATTAAAAAAGGAAAGGACCAACTTGAACCGAACAAAAGAACGAATGTTGTTTATAAGATTTCTTGCAATGATTGTGGTGCTTGTTACATCGGGCAAACAAAACGACATCTTGAAACGCGCATAAAAGAACATAGAAGTGACATTAGGAAACACCAGAGTAATCATTCGGTGGTTAGTAAGCACAGGGTTGCAAGAAATCATGAATTTGATTGGACGTCGGTATCAATCTTACACAACGAATGTAATTTGAAAAAGAGAGAAATTAGCGAAATGATTTGTATAAAAAAACATAGAGATGCGATTAATCTGCAGAAGGATACGGATAATTTGAACGCGATATATGACACTATTCTTAACGTACTTTAATATCCTTGACTAATGAATTTGTTATTGTCACGATTTTTATATATTATGTTTATGTTTATAACACTTTCTTTATATATCTCAACATTCTGACTTATACCAGCTTACGTTAGACTTTTCTAGTCACTGTGTAAAATGATGACGGAATTTCCACTCACGTACGGTCATTTCACATACTGACACACTATATCTATAGAAATTGCAGATTGTAAGGTATTGTTTTTACATGTATTATATGTTTTATTGGCTTATATCATTATTATAACATCTACGAGCCTTAATGGTTTTTGTTATTTTAGTCTGAAGAGGACCCGATATAGGGTCGAAACGTAACGATAAATAAACGCATTATCACTAGCCAGTTGGTCGTTTAAAAATTTCTTTAACTTTGTTATATTTTTAAATAATTTGAATATAAATATTTGATACTTTTTTTTTAAATATTTTTAAATGAATAAAATATATATAAAATATATATAAAAGTTTATAAAAATACAATGAATATTATTATTATTATATTTGATAATATTTAATAAAATTTAAGATATTTGAGTTAAAATAATAAAGTTGATATCTTTCTTAATATTTTTTAAAAGTTAATTTTTGCGTATTAATTTTGTAATATGAAATTTCTTAGACCCAATTGCACCAATGTTATTTTAACTTTAAGTGAGACTTGAATATGTATCTATCTTTAACTTTCTTTCTAAATAAATAAAGATATTATATATTTAAGTCTTGCTTAAAGCCAAAGTAGGTAACGTTGATACAATCGGGCTTTAAATATTTAATTTTACAATTTCTAAATTCTCAATAAGAAAAATATTATAAAAGAATAAATTAGAATACATAAATAAATAATTAAATAATCTATATATATAAGTGCCGTCCGTCTGTTTGTCTGTCTGTATGTACGCGAACTCCTTCCACATTTGTGGACCGATTTTTGTGAAACAGGTAACAAAATGTTGCAAATTTTTCGGGGGTGGCTGCTGTGGGGTTTATTTTCATTTAAAAAAATTTTTTTTTTTTCTCATAGAGGAGGGTATGTTTTCCTGAAAATAATTTTTTCACAGATTTTTACGCCATTTACGCCAATGTGTTTAGGGTGTTCCAAAACATTGTATGTGGGTGGTTGCGTGGGTTTTGCCCACCCACGCAACCACCCAAAAAACCAACCAACGCACTTATACATTTGTTCACCGATTTTCAATAAATTCGTAAAAAAATTCAGCAAATTTTTCGGTGATGGCTACTATATGTGATTTTTTTAACCCACCCCCGCAACCACCCACGCACCCACCTACGCACTCATACATTTGTTAACCGATTTTCAATAAATTGGTTCCAAAATTTCGCTAATTATTCGGGGATGGCTACTATATGTGATTTTTTTTGTTTTACACCTTCACCCACGCACCCACCCAAGCAATCACATATTTATTAACCGATGTTTTCGAAATTGGTAGTAAAATTTTCGATATTTTTAAGGGATGACCATTATGGTTATTTTAAAGTTTTGCCCACCCACGCAACCACCCACGCACCCACCTACGCAATCATATATTTTTTCATCTATTTGCATGAAATTGGTAACAAAATTTATCAAATTTTTCGGGGATGGCTATTATATGTGATTTTTTTTAACAAACCCTCGCAACCACCCACGCACCCACCCACGTACTAATACATTAGTTCGCTAATTTTCACGAAATTGGTGAACGATTCGAAATTGGTATTAAAATTTTCAAATTTTTAATTTTTAAAGTTTTGCTAACCCACGCAACCACCCACACACCCACCCACGCATTCACACATTTATTAAACGATTTTCACTAAATTGGTACTAAAATTTCGCAAATTTTTCAAAGATGGTTACTGTATGTGATTTTTTTAGTTTTGTCTACTTACGCACCCACCCACGCATCCACACACACATTCACACATTTATTAAACGATTTTCACTAAATTGGTACTAAAATTTCGCAAATTTTTCAAAGATGGTTACTGTATGTGATTTTTTTTAAGTTTTGTCTACATACGCACCCACCAACGCACCCACTCACGCATTTACAAATTTATTGACCGATTTTCAAGAAATTGGTAGCAAAATTTAGCAAATTTATTAGAGATGGCTACTATGTGGTTTTTTTTAATTTTACACCCCAACTCACCCACCCACGCATCTACTCACTAGCGTGCGCATTTAAAAAATGTTATTTTATGTTAAAAAACTTTGTAGTTATAAAAGAGAAACATATAATTTTAATAAAATCATCTTTTGGTAGTGGCGTGATTGTTAAATGTTGTTATTAAGTAAGAGCATTTATTTATTAATGTATTGTTTTTTTTAAATCGTAAAAATTTTTAAATTATTTTGTTCAGCTAGATTTTGCAAAAATCACCCCTTAGAGGTGATGAATATTATTTACATGTGATTTCAGAAATGACTATCTATTTATCTATATCTATATCTTTATCTATATCTATATATATAAGTAGCTGGTTTCACATATTAAATGTCATCATTGATCAAACGAATACAAATCAATTTGAAAATACAATCATGGAAGAAAAATATATACCGAAAGAAATAGAAAAAGAAATTGAAGAATTTCTAAATGGTAAATATAAATAATAATTAATTTATTTAAATAAAATTATTTTTTTTTAATTTGTTAATTGTTTTATTTAAATTAATATATTATCACATTAACATATAATCTAATATATTTTTTAATTAAAAAATTTCAGTAATTGAAGATGATCAAATTAATACAAATGAATTTGAAAATTCAATTGTGGAAGAAAATAATATACCGAAAGAAATAGAAAATGTTCTGATAAATGAAACAAATGGATTTGAAATTAAAAATATAACGATGAATCAATTAAATATATCAACAGAAATTGAAGAATTTCAAAATGGTAAAAATATAAACAAGATTTTTGTGAAACAGGTAACAAAATGTTGCAAATTTTTCGGGGGTGGCTGCTGTGGGGCTTATTTTCATTTAAAAAAAAAAATTTTTTTTTTCTCATAGAGGAGGGTATGTTTTCCTGAAAATAATTTTTTCACAGATTTTTACGCCATTTACGCCAATGTGTTTAGGGTGTTCCAAAACATTGTATGGGGGTGGTTGCGTGGGTTTTGCCCACCCACGCAACCACCCAAAAAACCAACCAACGCACTTATACATTTGTTCACCGATTTTCAATAAATTCGTAAAAAAATTCAGCAAATTTTTCGGTGATGGCTACTATGGTATATGTGATTTTTTTAACCCACCCTCGCAACCACCCACGCACCCACCTACGCACTCATACATTTGTTAACCGATTTTCAATAAATTGATTCCAAAATTTCGTAATTATTCGGGGATGGCTACTATATGTGATTTTTTTTGTTTTACACCTTCACCCACGCACCCACCCAAGCAATCACATATTTGTTAACCGATATTTTCGAAATTGGTAGTCAAATTTTCGATATTTTTAAGGGATGACCATTATGATTATTTTAAAGTTTTGCCCACCCACGCAACCACCCACGCACCCACCTACGCAATCATATATTTTTTCATCTATTTGCATGAAATTGGTAACAAAATTTCGAAAATTATTCGGGAATGACTATTATATGTGATTTTTTTTAACAAACCCTCGCAACCACCCACGCACCCACCCACGTACTAATACATTTGTTCGCTGATTTTCACGAAATTGGTGAACGATTCAAAATTGGTATTAAAATTTTCAAATTTTTAATTTTTAAGTTTTGCTAACCCACGCAACCACCCACACACCCACCCACGCACTCATAAATTTGTTAACCGATTTTCACGAAATTGGTACCAAAATTTCGAAAATTATTCGGGGATGAATATTATATGTGATTTTTTTAGTTTTGTCTACTTACGCACCCACCCACGCATCCACACACGCATTCACACATTTATTAAACGATTTTCACTAAATTGGTACTAAAATTTCGCAAATTTTTCAAAGATGGTTACTGTATGTGATTTTTTTTAATTTTGTCTACATACGCACCCACCAACGCACCCACTCACGCATTTACAAATTTATTGACCGATTTTCAAGAAATTGGTAGCAAAATTTAGCAAATTTATTAGAGATGGCTACTATGTGGTTTTTTTTAATTTTACACCCCAACTCACCCACCCACGCATCTACTCACGCGCGTGCGCATTTAAAAAATTATTTTATGTTAAAAAACTTTGTAGTTATAAAAGAGAAACATATAATTTTAATAAAATCATCTTTGGTAGTGGCGTGATTGTTAAATGGTGTTATTAAGTAAGAGCATTTATTTATTAATGTATTGTTTTTTTTTAATCGTAAAAATTTTTAAATTATTTTGTTCAGTGAGATTTTGCAAAAATCACCCCTTAGAGGTGATGAGTTTTATTTACATGTCATTTCAGAAATGACTATCTATCTATCTATATCTATATATATAAGTAGCTGGTTTCACATATTAAATGTCATCATTGATCAAACGAATACAAATCAATTTGAAAATACAATCATGGAAGAAAATAATATACCGAAAGAAATAGAAAAAGGAATTGAAGAATTTCTAAATGGTAAATATAAATAATAATTAATTTATTTAAATAAAATAATATTTTTTTTTTAATTTGTTAATTGTTTTATTTAAATTAATATATTATCACATTAACATATAATCTAATATATTTTTTAATTAAAAAATTTCAGTAATTGAAGATGATCAAATAAATACAAATGAATTTGAAAATTCAATTGTGGAAGAAAATAATATACCGAAAGAAATAGAAAATGTTCTGATAAATGAAACAAATGGATTTGAAATTAAAAATATAACGATGAATCAATTAAATATATCAACAGAAATTGAAGAATTTCAAAATGGTAAAAATATAAACAATAATTAATTTATTTAAATAAAATGATATTTTTTTATAAATTTGTGAATCGTTTTATTTAAATTAATATTATTACATATATATAAAGATATAACCTAATCTATATATATAAATAAAAAATGTCAGTACTTGAAGATGGGCTAGATCATGTATTAATAATGGCATTAGAAGAATTTGAAAAACGAGAGGAGCTAAAGAAGGAGGAGTGTATGAAGAATGAATTTAAAGATAAATTTCAGAAAAAAAATAAAAAGCGGAAAGAAGATAATAATGACAATGATGAAAAAAAGGATAAAAAAATTAAAAAAATATAATTTGGTATAAAATAATTATTTAAATTATTAAATATGTGTATTTTTTACATGTTTAGATATTTAATAAAAATTATATATTAAAAATTTTTATTTGTTAATTATTATTTAATAAAATTCGCTGCTTTTTAAATTTCTATACGCTAATTTAATTATTTTTTCAAAATTAATAGAATAAATATTACAACTTTTGTTTGAGATATGCCCAAATATAATATTAATAATTAAATTTTCTACAATTTGCAATATGGGATACGTAACAATAACAGTAATATTATATGTAAAAATTATAGTTTACAAAAATTAATTTAAAAAAATTAATAAACTAACATCATAAATAATAAAAATAACAAACAATAATAAAACTAAAAAACTAATAAATAAATAATAAAAAAAATAATATTTATAATATTAATAACAATAAAATATTTATTTAATAATAAATTAATAATAAAAAAATAATATTAATAATATTAATAATAATTTATTTATATAAATAAATAATTATTTATTTATGTAAATAAATTTTTGTTATGTTTTGTGGCGGGACAGAGAGAGAGGAAGAAGGAGGCTAAAGGGAAAGAAGATATATTTGAAAAAAATACTTACAATGACTTGCAATCCTCAATGCCCAGAAATTAAGGATAATCTTGATGGATGTTTAATAGAATTTCGACCAGATTTGGTCGATAAAACATTTAACTTGGATGTCAAAGAGATTTTAAATGATCTAATTCATAATAAAATTTTTGGAAATATAATTGCTTATGCAGGTGTGATTGAATTTCAAAAAAGAGGACTTCCACATTTGCATTTACTTGCAATGATGAGTGATGAAGATAAGCCCCGACTTCAAGAAGTTATTGACATGATGATATGGGCTGAAATCCTTGATGAAGAAAGATATTCAGAACTTAATTTAAAAATTTTGAAGCACATGATTCATGGTCCTTGTGGAGATTCCTCCCACAGATATCCTTGCATTGGAGACGATGGAAAATGTTCAAAAGGTTTTCCAAAAGAGTTTCGTGAAGAAACTAATGCTAATGTGAATGGATATCCTATGTATCAACGAAGGAATTTTGGTAAAAAATACATCGTTAGAGGCAAAGAAGTTGATAATCGATGGGTGGTGCCATATTCATCATATTTAATCATGAAATATGATCGACATATCAATTTGGAAATATGTTCATCGGTGAAGAGCGTAAAATATTTATATAAATATATTCATAAAGGATTTGACTGTGCTGCGATTGAAGTGCAAGCACGAGATGGCATAAGGCTAATTAAAATAGATGAAATTAAATCATTCCTGGATGCAAGATATATTAGTGCTCCAGAAGCAATATGGAGACTGAACGGATACGATCTGTTTATGAGGTCTCATACAGTAATCAGATTGGCAGTTCATTTGCCTAATCGTCATATGGTTTATTTTCGAGCAGGAAATGAAGAGCAAGCTGCTCAGAGAGAGCTCACTCGAGATACTACGCTGACTGCATGGTTCAAATTAAATCAATCTGATGAAAATGCAGTGAATTTTATTTACACAGATATTCCTTATCATTATGTATATGATAAAAAAGAAACTAAGTGGAAGCCACGCAAAAAAGGTGGTGAAAAAATAATTTCAAGACTCTATACAGTAAGCATAAAAGATATTGAGAGATTTTATCTCCGTCTTCTTCTACTACATGTGACTGGAGTTAAATGTTTTGAAGATTTGAGAACTGTAAATGGAGTTCTTTATAATACATTTAAAGATGCAGCAATTGCAAAAAATTTGGTAGAAAATGATAATCTTTGGGGAAAAACGCTGGAAGAAGCAACAGAATCGAATATGCCTGCACAACTTCGAGAATTATTTGCTTACATTTGCATCTTTGGAACTCCAACAGATGTACCAACTATTTGGAATAAATATAAAGATTTCATGATTGAGGACTTTGTACATAACAATGTTGTAAATCCTGAAAATATGGCTTTAAACCATATACAAGGAATTCTGATAAATAATGGAAGTAGCTGTGAGAACTTCCAATTGCCAAATACAACTCCAATAAATATTTACGTAACAGAGTATAATGTGGATGAAGAAAGAATACGTGGTGATTATTTATTATCGACACTAAATGCTGAGCAAAAGCACGTGTACGATATAGTCATGCGAGCAATTGAAAATGAAAATGAAACTCAGAGGTTATTTTTTATTGACGGGTTTGCAGGAAGTGGTAAAACATACCTATTTAACACATTTTTAAGTGTTATTCGAGGAAGAAACGAAATAATTCTTCCATATGCTTCAACTGGAATTGCAGCCACACTTCTGAAAGGAGGAAGAACTTATCACTCTCTGTTTAAGCTTTCAACCCCAATTGATGATGGAGCTAAATCAAATATTAGAGGAAATTCTCAAGGTGCACGAGAATTGATTAATGCCAAATTAATCATATGGGATGAAGTGAGCATGACTGTTGGACATGCTTTAACAGCAGTTGATAAACTTTTAAAGGATTTGATGAAGAATCCTCGACCATTTGGAGGAAAAGTAATTTTATTTGCAGGAGATTTCAGACAAAATCTCCCAGTAGTGCCTCATGCACAAAAAGCAGCTATAATTGAATCGATTGTAAAATACAATCCTATATGGAGGAACGTAACTCAAGTTAAATTAAAACAAAATATGAGAATTGCGGAAGAAAAAGAATTTTCAAATTGGCTAATGCAACTCGGAGATGGTAAATTATCAAATAAGGATGGACTACATCTCGATACAATTGAAATCCCCAAAGATTTTATATCAAAAGAATCTCTTATTAATGAAATTTTTGGTGATAGAATCACCATGGAACGGATTAGAGAAAATCCAGATCGAGCGATACTTTGTCCTAAAAATGAGGATACTTTTAAAATTAATGACACAATCCTTTGTCAAATGGAAGGAGAGGAAAAGGAATATCTCTCAATTGACTTTATTGTAAGTGATGATCCACAGGAGCAATTAAATTTTCCAACAGAGTTTTTGAACTCTCTGACACCTTCTGGAATGCCAGTTCATCGACTTAAAATAAAAGTCAGTGCTATAATAATCCTATTAAGAAATTTAAATACTAAGAAAGGACTTTGTAATGGAACAAGATTTATTTTAACTAATTTGAAAAATAATCTAATTTATGCGGAGGTTCTAACTGGTCCTGCTCGAGGACAGATTGTCATCATTCCAAGGATAGATTTAATTACAAGTGATTTGGAATTGCCATTTAAATTTAAACGAAGACAGTTTCCTATTCGAGTATCATTTGCTATGACAATAAATAAATCACAAGGACAGAGTTTAGAAAAAATTGGGATTTATTTGCCACATCATGTATTTGCTCATGGTCAACTTTATGTGGCATTTTCTAGAGCAACAAGGGAAAGTGTAAAAATTAAGATTGATGAATTTTGCAATCAAGGACATCTAATTGAAGGAAGTGAAAAATGTTTTACAAAAAATGTAATATACAGAGAAATTTTGTAAATTGAAGAATTATGAAATTGTATGAGACCTAATAATAGCGGGTTAGCGGTGGGTACATTAGACGTAATCAAAAAATATTTGAGTAAGGAAAAAAAATTGGTATAATAATTAAATAATAAAAAAAAAAATTTGTATGAATATAGTATATTTACTAAACTAATGTTTCAGATTTAAAACATATTAAATTGTGTGGAAATTATAATAACAAAAAAAATTAATATAAGCAAACAAAATTTTAATTATAAATATTTAAGTTTATGCAAAACAAGACGCAAAATACAATATCAGGGAGTGAAAAAAAAATAATAGTAGTCATCTTCGAAAAATTTGCAACATTTGATATAAATTTCGTGAAAATCGGTCAAAAAATATGCAAGTAGTTCGCGGTAATGCAGACAGAACAATTAATCTTTTGTGTTAAATCAGGTTTTATAAAGGCTTTATGAGAACCGCGCGGTCCGAATTATAAAAGCTTTGAGGACCGCGCGAAGCGCGGTCCGAAACGCTAGTATAATAATAATATAATAATAATAATAATAATAATTTATATTTTTTATTTAATCGGCTCTCAATATTAATAAATAATAAATAAATAAATGTGATCTGATGTTCTAGATGTCGGCAACTAGAGCCAAGCGCGAAAATTAATTTCTAATTTTTCGGAACAGTATCTCTTGGTTTGAGATCACTGAGTTCCATTTGATTAATTATCAATCAACCTCGTACTTCCAATGGAAAAATAGGCGAGAAAAATATAGGTCCGAAAAGTCGCTGAAGCGGGAATTGAACCCGCGTCTTTCGCTTTCCGGGCGACTGCTCTTACCACTAAGCTATTCAGACCCTTTCGATTCTATATTTTTCATTTGCCTTCTAAATTAGATGTTTTTGTAAATAACGCCATGTTTAGGCCCAGGCGTAAACTTAAGAAATTATATTTTTTATTTAATCGGCTCTCAATATTAATAAATAATAAATAAATAAATGTGATCTGATGTTCTAGATGTCGGCAACTAGAGCCAAGCGCGAAAATTAATTTCTAATTTTTCGGAACAGTATCTCTTGGTTTGAGATCACTGAGTTCCATTTGATTAATTATCAATCAACCTCGTACTTCCAATGGAAAAATAGGCGAGAAAAATATAGGTCCGAAAAGTCGCTGAAGCGGGAATTGAACCCGCGTCTTTCGCTTTCCGGGCGACTGCTCTTACCACTAAGCTATTCAGACCCTTTCGATTCTATATTTTTCATTTGCCTTCTAAATTAGATGTTTTTGTAAATTGTTTTTGTAATTTGATTGATAATTCAATCAAATGGAACTCAGTGATCTCAAACCAAGAGATACTGTTCCGAAAAATTAGAAATTAATTTTCGCGCTTGGCTCTAGTTGCCGACATCTAGAACATCAGATCACATTTATTTATTTATTATTTAATAATAATAATATTACAGATTATTCATTTGGACGGTGTGCAAGTGCGCCCGCCAAAAATGGCACAATTTAATAATGGCAACGTGTCATATGAATTATTAGTAAAGTCTAATACAATCGTATCAAATATGGGAATATTTGATCCAATTAGTTCTTTAGATACACTACCTGAATCAGTCGAATTTTGTGATGTATTAAATACTACAAATCGTATTAGTAAGTATTCTTTCATTATATTTTTAATAATTTTTTTATTATTTTTACCTATTATACTATACAATTTGGAATAAGTTAATTTTTTATCTTATCTTTTATATATTATTAATTGTTTTTCTACAAAATATATAGCTGTTATATATTGCTGTTTTTTTTAAATCTATATAGCTATTAATTGCAAATTACATACTTTTTTAAAACAAAAACAACGTGTTTTCTTTATATTAATTAATTTCTTTCATTATTTTGTGTATAAAGATATTAAAGTAAGATCATCGGTAAATAATTATTTTATGAGATATTTCATAATTTATGTAATATTATTTCAAATTATAGTATAAAATATCTTGTAAACTGTTTATTTTTTCATTCTACCATTATAATTTTTTTATACAAATATTGCAGAAAAAAATTAATTTATTGTATATATTTTAAAAAAATATGGTTTCTTTTAAAAAATTTACAATGATCTTGCCCTGATCTTGACAACGTCAGCTAAGAAATATAAAAATTTTTTTAAAACTTTATTATAATTATATTATAAATAATAAAATTTAATTTTATTCTATTTTTTTCTAATTAATTGTATACTTTACAGTCTTAAAAGGATATGTAAAAACAAATTTTTAAATAACGATAGATAAATTAAATAAAATTATTGGATGCGGTGCAATAACAGATGGTGTGTATAAATTAGAAATACACATTATGAATTTTATAGAGGATGATTATTTTAAATATGATATTAAAAAAGGGGATCATATTGAAGTAATCGGGATTATGCAAGTAACAAGTAAAAACATTTATTATATATTATTATACATGTTTTTAATTATTAAATCAATAACTAATAATAAGAATTTTAAATAATTATTAATATATTTAAATAATTACTAATAATATAATTAAATAATTTCTCTCTCTCTCTCTCTCTCTCTCTCTCTCTCTCTCTCTCTCTCTACTTGTACATACTATACAGATAAAGTCATATATAAATCATTCATATGTCGTGCTTACATATATGTGTATGTACATATAACACACATATTAACGAAAATTTCAGGCACTTTTTTATTTTTACTAAGTTTCTAAACTGATATCTGAAGATTCACTTATATTCCTTTATTCAATTCTAATGGTGAAGTCGTGTTATTTTGTATATACAAATTATCAATAAAAAGAATAACCTGTCTAAATAAATTAATCGTTTGGTTGATAACCATACAAATCTTTTAGGATCTCATTAAAATCTTCTTTACAATTCCATTTACAAAAAAAATAATCACATAAACATAGTCGACAAGGAACGATTATAGGATCTCTCATAATGACAACGGACTACGACAAGTGAATCTCAACGAACAGATCAAGTGCGACATAACAATCAGTGCGGCCATTACCGCTCTCCTCAGGCGGCCACGTGTCGCGATATCCTTCGGACTTCTCCATACATTTTTCTCGTCATAAAGACCAAAGACATTTTATTTTCCATTGTATATTCTAACGTTTCTTGATTGGCAGAAGGCTGGTATTCAGTGCCGCCGTACATTATTATAATAAATTAGAATTATATTGTTGTGTGAAACATCGCCCGTTTTGATTTTGTGGTTTCTGCCCATATTTCCGCCTCACTCCAACCAACCAGAATTCTCACCGGACTTTTATCTCAATAGTAGTATTGTTAGTAATACAGAAAGATTGAACATTAGATTTATTTAGATTAATATTATCATCGGAATTATCCGAGTTATTTTGTGCGGCATGCAAATTACTAGCTTGTAAAATTTTTACCGCGCCTGCAAGCGATTTAATGTGTGTAACAAGAAATTTGTCGATACGCGTACACTTAGCATCTTTAAAAACAAGTTGTTTTAATTCCCTAAAATATTCTTCGCTGCAAGCGGAAGATGCTATGCTGGCCGACATTATTGCTGTCCATAAAGGAAAGTGTCTAATAATTTTTAATAAATTGCTGCCAACTTGAGGACACCAGTATGGATTCGGTTTTTCGCCAGTATCACTTGGTTTACTTTCAATTTGTATAGATTGCAAAAAACTTGTTATTTTCATACCGCATTTATCATCTAAATCATCTATCAAATCTTCATTTGTAAAGTCTGTATCATAATTAGTATCATAATTAGTATCATACATTTTATCGTTTTTTATTAATTGGATTAATCTTCGTTGTGCAGTAAGGCATCTAATTTGTTCATCGGTAATTTCCTCTTCAGTATCTGATGCGCATACAATTAAAATGTCACGACAAATCTGACGAAATTGATATTAATCCTATTGATTAATCCTATACTCAGACAGTAATATAGAAGATACTAGCGCTAACTTAAGTTTTACCTATCTTAATAAAATGGAAAATTGGAGAGGTAAAAATAATAGTCCAAAGAAGCGTGGAAAATATTTAACTGTGTGCCCGGACGTTGAAAATATTCATCTAAAACCAAAATTCACAACCTCAGTACCCTTATTAAAAAATGGTAACACTTTAGCACCGGTAGTTCTTGGAAAAAATTCTACTATGCTTATTAATACATGCCCTTTTGATGCAATTGCTCAGACGTTACTAGTCGGTTATTATGATTGGACAAACTTCCATTGTTATGTAGAAGAAGCTCAAAGTGACATGTTCCAGTTTATTAAAAAATTATCGACATATGGATCTTCCATAAAAATATATAAAGAAGGAGCACTAATATTAAATAAGTTTATCACTCCTGTACATGGAACTATGAATTGCTGCTATAATATCTGTAATTTAGTTGCAAAACTTTATTAAAGGACGAATTCTCCTTAAGCATAAATGTAACTTGTCAGAATTGCCAACACGCACAAAATAACAACTTTAATATTATAGATATTAATGTCAAGCCGTTTTATAAAGAAAATATGCGCGCCTTACAACATTCGATAAATGAAAAATATATTTACGAGAACAAAAGATGTATTCGTTGTGACGGAGAAAACGTAGAATGTTCAGTTATTTGTGATCAACTGCTTTTTATTAATATAGAGTGTTTACAATCGACACATCTAGCAAGAAATTTAAATATATCAGATTGGGAAGGAACATTCACATTGAGTCACGTACCCGTAGATCTCCTATTTCATGATTGCATGTATAAATTGCTTTCCGTTATAGAGTATCAAGGCACATCAGATGCAGAAAGTGTAGGGCATTATATTGCAAACATACGCAGGCTGACAGGAAAATGGGAAGTTCATAATGATCTCTGTAGAGATAAAAAGCCGCTACTGGCATCACAAAGAATGATGTTACAAAAAAGAAATTATCTTTATTAATATATATTAAAATATAAAACACACTATTATTATACATATGTGCCACATCTTAATTATTCATTTTAAGTTTAATATCTATAAAACAAAAATAATTTTAAAGTTTAAAAGTAAAAAAATTAAAAAACCTCAAAAAAATAAAAAAAGATAAAAAAAATAAAAAATATATGTAAAGTTTTAACATATTATTTACATTTTAATATATTTATATATATTTATACTTCACAATTTACACACACACACACACACACACACACGTTTTTATTTTACTATACCAAAGCATTTACATTTTAGTTTTTGTTATTTAGTTACGCTGAAATAAATAATGATTAATCAATGAGACATAAATTTTCAATCAAAGAATATTCATTTTATGTTCAATTTTATTTTGAGTTTAATTAAAGTTTAATTTTAGTTTGAGTTTAGTTTGAGAATTTTAATTTAAGTTTAAATTTAGTTTAATTTTAGTTTGAGAATTTTATTTCAGTTTAATTTTTTAGTTCAATTTTAGTTTGAATTCAGATTGAGAATTTTATTTCAGTTTAATTTTAGTTTAATTTTATATCAAACCTGCAACTTATTTTTTTTACATCTATACCGTAGATTTTATATAAAAGATTCCGCAATTAAATATACAAACGATTAGAAGGCAACATCCGCTTCACAATTCAAATATCTTTAAAAATAAAAAAGTTAGCTCTTACCCCTACATTTAGAATCCGGTACTTTCACCCCAGTACTGGGGGTACAAACGAAACGAAAAGCGGTACAAACGGGTACAAACGATTACGAACCAGCACGCGCTTTCAGATTTCGAATATTTTTAAAAATAAAAGTTAGCTCTTACCCCAATTTTAAAAATGCGGTACTTTCACTCCCGTAGGGATACAAACGAAACGAAAAGCGGTACAAACGGGTACAAACTATTACGAACCAGTACCCGCTTTCAGATTTCGAATATCTTTGAAAATAACAAAGTTAGCTCTTACCCCTATTTTAAAAATGCGGTACTTTCACCCCCATAGGGGTACAAACGAAACGAAAAGCGGTACAAATGGGTAGAAACGATTACGAAACAGCACCCGTTTACAGAATTAAAATATCTCTCAAAATAAAAAAGTTAGCTCTTATACCTATTTAAAAAATTTGGTATTTCCACCCCCGTGAAGGTACAAACGAAACGAGAGGCGGTACAAACGGGTACAAACGATGCTGAATCGAACTGCATCAAAAAATTACGTTATCTTAAAGTGAGATGCTGGCGATTTTTCAACCCTTAATAACTTGCATCCCTTTGGGATACAAACGAAATCAAAGACGGTACAAACGGGTACAAACGAAGCGTAATCAAATGCTTTTTAAAAAAATCCATTTTTTTAAAGTCGGGTGCCAAGTTCACATAGGTGTATTACTCTACAGGTCATCTTCCTCGGAGCCGGTGTCCTGTCCGCCCTGCGCTTCCATTTCAGAAGCGGAGTCCTTTTCCTCCAAATTTTCTCTTAGCCTCCTCCTCTTTCCGCCTCTCATTGCTTGAGGGGTGTTTTCCTCCTCCTTCGCTTTCCTCCTTTCGGTGTTCGGGAGGGGCGTCGGAGCCCTAGTGGAAGAAGAAGAAGTTGTGGGTCTCCTCTCCTCCTCTCGCCCTTCTTGTGTAATGGGCTGGCTTCTACTTAATGTAGTAAGAGCCAGCCCTCTTGTGCCCTTTCTCACTGACGGGCATGATTTTCCTCCAGAGCGGTGTCCTGCTGGGAGATTTTTGTCCTTACATATTGGACATTCTACTTTCTCCCGACAGGACCTCGCTTCATGTCCCTTGCCGCACCTAAAGCACTGCCCGCTGCGGTCTTCTTTGTTGGGGCACCGCTGCCTGACGTGGCCTCCCTCCAGGCATTTATAGCACTGGAGGGGACTGTTTTCAAGCAGCTGTACCCCAACTATCGCCCACCCTATCCTTATTCTTTCCGCAGTCGCAATTTTGTTCGCCGCGGTTAGGAGGCATCTGGCTCATGCCGTTCCCATGCCATTTGGGGACATTCGTATGTCCCCAACCTTGACCTCTTCCTTTTCACATCCCCCGGCTAGTGATATCGATGTGGCTATTTCCGGGGGAGTGATCGATTCCTCGAGTCCTCTTAGCCGGATCTCCGCCATTTTGGTGGGTCTATCCACCCTGACGCTGTCCTTTCCCGCGAACACCTTTCTAAGGTTTAGTGCCAGCTTATCAGCCAGCGCATTACCATTCTTGCCGGGGACCTCAAATATGAGGGCCCCGGTTATTGCTCTCCTTATTTTGACTCCCTCTGTGATGCCGAGGGAACCAAGGCTTATTCTTGTTCTTGCCTCTCGCATAGTCTCCTCATACTTGCCAGGAGGGCACGTAACGGTTACTGCCGCCGTTTTTGGTTCCCTCCTGGCCTTTGTCTCGATTTTGGGTTTGGTCGGTTGTCCCTTCCTCTTCTCCTCCATCGTTGTCTGTCCTTGGGCAGTAGTTTGTGTCGCTTTTTTTGCCTTTTGGGCTGTTTTGCGACTAACTACTGTAGCCCATGTATTTTTGTCTTCCTTTCCTTTCTGTTGTGCCGCTTTTACCGTTTGTTGTTGTTGCTGCTGTTGTTGTTGTTGCTGCTGTTGTTGTTGCAGCCTGGCGTTTTGCGGTTTCTGTCCTTCCTTCATGGCCTTTGGTTGTTGCCTTGCTGCAGTTTCCTTCTCGTTCTTCCTCGTTGGGGATTTTGCGACCCTGTTCTTCCCCGGATTGGCAGGGGGATTGAGCGTGGTCGCAGTCGTTGGTTTCCCCTTCTTTTCCTCCTTATCCTTTCCTTTGTCCCTTCCCCTGGTCTTCGTCAGGGGGGCCGGTCTAATTATCTGAGAAGTGTCAATGCCTCTCAGTTTGTCCTTCTTCCATGCGTCATGGTTGTTAGTTGGGACGCCTAGTCTCTTGTCGAGTAGGCGTTCCATCACGCCTTCCAGCATGGCCATGAAGCGCTCCTGATGCTCCATTTCCCCGCCCATTGACTTGTCGGCTGTTTGCGACAAGACATTCATCGGTGAGGGGTTCCACGTGGCCATGGGTTCGCTGTCCTCCTCCATCATTACATCCTCTTCTTCTTCCTCCCTCCTTGAGGGGCTCGAGATCTCCCCACTTAATTGTGGAAGTGAGATTCCGGGTTCCTCCCGATGCCTGGAGGCCCGCCGTCTTCCGACGGGGAAGTGGGGCTTCCTCGCATCCCTCCTGTTCTCTCCTCGTCCTTCTTATCTCCCTCCTCGGCCTCTGCGATAGAGATATTTCCTGTGTTTGTTCCAGGATTTCTTCGTCTAGGGATGGTTGCGAAGTCCCGGAATTTCTATCCCAGAAGTCCTCTCCATCTCCCGTTGCAGGAACCTTCTTCTTCTTCTCTGTGTTCTTGAACTTGTTTAGAAGAATCTTGTTTAGAAGAAGTTCCTGTTCTCGTGCCTTATTTTGTCCATCTGGGCCCTCGTCCAATTGCTGGTCGATTGGTGTATCTATCGGGTTTTGGGCCCTGATAGCCAGAGCGGTTGCTGCCGCGCATATACTCGTGGCTGCGTCTTTCGTCCCTTTTGTTAGAGTGCCCTTTATTTGACCACTCTTCACGGCTATCTTGTATAGCGTTGTGGCCTGTTCGGCCGCTAACGCTTCCAGGTCTGATGTAGGCCTATGCCTATATTCTGCCTCCTTGTCTCGAATTTCTTCGAGGAACTCTTTATACGACTTAGTCGTGTCCGGCTTCTCTAAAGGTTCGAGTATGTCTCTCTCCTTTCTCGCTACCGCCACTGCCTGCATCTTCTTCTCCTTTTCCTTCTTTTTTCGGAGTCCTCCGGAAGAAGTGTTTCCGGTCTTCCACGATCCCTCTTTTCAGGGATCTCGGGGACCTCGACGTCACTCTCCTCCCCGCTGGTGATCAACTCGGTGTATATGGTCCGAGTCTCGTCGTTCGGATCTCCTTCTTTTGAGCCTCTGAGGGCCTGCGGCTCTTGACTGCCGCTACTTCCTTGAAGAGGTTCCCCCTTCATTTCTTCTGTGCGCCCATACAAGGCTGCTGTGCGCCTACAAAAAGTGACTGCTGTGCGCCGATAAATTATTACATATTTACAAAAAAATGGTATCTTTGTAATTATTATATTTTTATCGAATATATATAAATAATGTCTGTAAAGACAAAAAAGCATAGAATTCTATCACCTAAGGATAAAGATATAATCATTCGAGGTGAATGGTTAACCGATATACATATGGAATATTTTGACAATTTATTGCAAAATTGTTCAGATTATAGACGTGTCGAAACATGACGATTACAACTTCCTGATACTATTCAGCCTATGCCAATTGATAAAAAGCATATACAAATACTACATAGTTCATCAGGTCCATCAGATGGACATTGGGTGTGTAGTTATTACGATACAAAAAATATATTTATTTATGATTCATTATTAAAATGTACTATTAAAATGTATAATCGATGAATTTTTGGCTCGTCTTAAAATATTAGAAATCGATACTTTTTACCGCTGACCCTATGCGACGCATCCTTAATTTATGTATAGCAAATGAAAAAGTTTGTACGCTGTTGTCTGCTTGGTACCAAAAGATTCTGTAATCAATGTACTATTAAAATGTATAATGGATGAACTTTTGGCTCGTCTTTAAATATTAGAAATCGATACTTTTTTACCGCTGACCCCACGCAACCTTATTTTATGTATATCAAGTTAAAAAATTTGTACGCTGGTGTCTGTTTGGTACCAAATGGTTCTGTAATCAATGTACTATTAAAATGTATAATCGATGAATTTTTGGCTCGTCTTAAAATATTAGAAATCCATACTTTTTTACCGCTGACCCTATGCGACGCAACCTTATTTTATGTATATCAAGTTAAAAAATTTGTACGCTGGTGTCTGTTTGGTACCAAATGGTTCTGTAATCAATGTACTATTAAAATGTATAATCGATGAAATTTTGGCTCGTCTTAAAATATTAGAAATCCATAATTTTTTACCGCTGACCCTATGCGACGCAACCTTATTTTATGTATATCAAGTTAAAAAATTTGTACACTGGTGTCTGTTTGGTACCAAATGATTCTGTAATCAATGTACTATTAAAATGTATAATCGATGAATTTTTGGCTCGTCTTAAAATATTAGAAATCGATACTTTTTTACCGCTGACCCTATGCGACGCAACCTTATTTTATGTATATCAAGTTAAAAAATTTGTACGCTGGTGTCTGCATGGTATCAAAAGATTCTGTAATCAATGTACTATTAAAATGTATAATCGATGAATTTTTGGCTCGTCTTAAAATATTAGAAATCGATACTTTTTTACCGCTGACCCTATGCGACGCAACCTTATTTTATGTATATCAAGTTAAAAAATTTGTACGCTGGTGTCTGTTTGGTACCAAATGATTCTGTAATCAATGTACTATTAAAATGTATAATCGATGAATTTTTGGCTCGTCTTTAAATATTTGTAATCGATACTTTTTTACCGCTGACCCCACGCAACCTTATTTTATGTATATCAAGTTAAAAAATTTGTACGCTGGTGTCTGTTTGGTACCAAATGATTCTGTAATCAATGTACTATTAAAATGTATAATCGATGAATTTTTGGCTCGTCTTTAAATATTTGTAATCGATACTTTTTTACCGCTGACCCCATTCGACGCAACTTTATTTTATGTACGTATATCAAGTTAAAAAATTTGTACGCTGGTGTCTGCATGGTATCAAAAGATTCTGTAATAAAATGTACTATTAAAATGTATAATTGATGAATTTTTGGCTCGTCTTAAAATATTAGAAATCGATACTTTTTTACCGCTGACCCTATGCGACGCAACATTATTTTATGTATATCAAGTTAAAAAATTTGTACGCTGGTGTCTGTTTGGTACCAAATGATTCTGTAATCAATGTACTATTAAAATGTATAATCGATGAATTTTTGGCTCGTCTTAAAATATTAGAAATCGATACTTTTTTACCGCTGACCCCATTCGACGCAACTTTATTTTATGTATATCAAGTTAAAAAATTTGTACGCTGGTGTCTGTTTGGTACCAAATGGTTCTGTAATCAATGTACTATTAAAATGTATAATCGATGAAAATTTGGCTCGTCTTAAAATATTAGAAATCCATACTTTTTTACCGCTGACCCTATGCGACGCAACCTTATTTTATGTATATCAAGTTAAAAAATTTGTACGCTGGTGTCTGTTTGGTACCAAATGATTCTGTAATCAATGTACTATTAAAATGTATAATCGATGAATTTTTGGCTCGTCTTTAAATATTTGTAATCGATACTTTTTTACCGCTGACCCCATTCGACGCAACTTTATTTTATGTATGGTATCAAAAGATTCTGTAATCAATGTACTATTAAAATGTATAATCGATGAATTTTTGGCTCGTCTTAAAATATTAGAAATCGATACTTTTTTACCGCTGACCCTATGCGACGCAACCTTATTTTATGTATATCAAGTTAAAAAATTTGTACGCTGGTGTCTGTTTGGTACCAAATGGTTCTGTAATCAATGTACTATTAAAATGTATAATCGATGAATTTTTGGCTCGTCTTAAAATATTAGAAATCGATACTTTTTTACCGCTGACCCTATGCGACGCATCCTTAATTTATGTATAGCAAATGAAAAAGTTTGTATGCTGTTGTCTGCTTGGTACCAAAAGATTCTGTAATCAATGTACTATTAAAATGTATAATGGATGAATTTTTGGCTCGTCTTAAAATATTAGAAATCGATACTTTTTTACCGCTGACCCCATTCGATGCAACTTTATTTTATGTATATCAAGTTAAAAAATTTGTACGCTGGTGTCTGCATAGTATCAAAAGATTCTGTAATCAATGTACTATTAAAATGTATAATCGATGAATTTTTGGCTCGTCTTAAAATATTGGAAATCGATACTTTTTACCGCTAATCCTATGCGACGCAACCTTATTTTATGTATATCAAGTTAAAAAATTTGTACGCTGGTGTCTGTTTGGTACCAAATGGTTCTGTAATCAATGTACTATTAAAATGTATAATCGATGAATTTTTGGCTCGTCTTAAAATATTAGAAATCGATACTTTTTTACCGCTGACCCTATGCGACGCATCCTTAATTTATGTATAGCAAATGAAAAAGTTTGTACGCTGTTGTCTGCTTGGTACCAAAAGATTCTGTAATCAATGTACTATTAAAATGTATAATGGATGAATTTTTGGCTCGTCTTTAAATATTAGAAATCGATACTTTTTTACCGCTGACCCCATGCGACGCAACCTTATTTTATGTATATCAAGTTAAAAAATTTGTACGCTGGTGTCTGTTTGGTACCAAATGGTTCTGTAATCAATGTACTATTAAAATGTATAATCGATGAATTTTTGGCTCGTCTTAAAATATTAGAATTCCATACTTTTTTACCGCTGACCCTATGCGACGCAACCTTATTTTATGTATATCAAGTTAAAAAATTTGTACGCTGGTGTCTGTTTGGTACCAAATGGTTCTGTAATCAATGTACTATTAAAATGTATAATCGATGAATTTTTGGCTCGTCTTAAAATATTAGAAATCGATATTTTTTTACCGCTGACCCTATGCGACGCAACCTTATTTTATGTATATCAAGTTAAATAATTTGTACGCTGGTGTCTGTTTGGTACCAAATGATTGTGTAATCAATGTACTATTAAAATGTATAATCGATGAATTTTTGGCTCGTCTTAAAATATTAGAAATCGATACTTTTTTACCGCTGACCCCATGCGACGCAACCTTATTTTATGTATATCAAGTTAAAAAATTTGTACGCTAGTGTCTGCATGGTATCAAAAGATTCTGTAATCAATGTACTATTAAAATGTATAATCGATGAATTTTTGGCTCGTCTTTCAATATTTGAAATCGATACTTTTTTACCGCTGACCTCATTCGAAGCAACTTTATTTTATGTATATCAAGTTAAGAAATTTGTACGCTGGTGTCTGCATGGTATCAACAGATTCTGTAATCAATGTACTATTAAAATGTATAATCGATGAATTTTTGGCTCGTCTTAAAATATTAGAAATCGATACTTTTTTACCGCTGACCTTATGCGACGCAACCTTATTTTATGTATATCAAGTTAAATAATTTGTATGCTGGTGTCTGTTTGGTACCAAATGATTGTGTAATCAATGTACTATTAAAATGTATAATCGATGAATTTTTGGCTCGTCTTAAAATATTAGAAATCGATACTTTTTTACCGCTGACCCCATTCGACGCAACTTTATTTTATGTATATCAAGTTAAAAAATTTGTACGCTGGTGTCTGCATGGTATCGAAAGATTCTGTAATCAATGTACTATTAAAATGTATAATCGATGAATTTTTTTCTCGTCTTAAAATATTAGAAATCGATACTTTTTTACCGCTGACCCCATTCGACGCAACTTTATTTTATGTATATCAAGTTAAGAAATTTGTACGCTGGTGTCTGCATGGTATCAACAGATTCTGTAATCAATGTACTATTAAAATGTATAATCGATGAATTTTTGGCTCGTCTTAAAATATTAGAAATCGATACTTTTTTACCGCTGACCTTATGCGACGCAACCTTATTTTCTGTATATCAAGTTAAATAATTTGTACGCTGGTGTCTGTTTGGTACCAAATGATTGTGTAATCAATGTACTATTAAAATGTATAATCGATGAATTTTTGGCTCGTCTTAAAATATTAGAAATCGATACTTTTTTACCGCTGACCCCATTCGACGCAACTTTATTTTATGTATATCAAGTTAAAAAATTTGTACGCTGGTGTCTGCATGGTATCAAAAGATTCTGTAATCAATGTACTATTAAAATGTATAATCGATGAATTTTTGGCTCGTCTTAAAATATTAGAAATCGATACTTTTTTACCGCTGACCTTATGCGACGCAACCTTATTTTATGTATATCAAGTTAAATAATTTGTACGCTGGTGTCTGTTTGGTACCAAATGATTCTGTAATCAATGTACTATTAAAATGTATAATCGATGAATTTTTGGCTCGTCTTAAAATATTAGAAATCGATACTTTTTTACCGCTGACCCCATTCGACGCAACTATATTTTATGTATATCAAGTTAAAAAATTTGTACGCTGGTGTCTGCATGGTATCAAAAGATTCTGTAATCAATGTACTATTAAAATGTATTATCGATGAATTTTTGGCTCGTCTTAAAATATTAGAAATCCATACTTTTTTACCGCTGACCCTATGCGACGCAACCTTATTTTATGTATATCAAGTTAAAAAATTTGTACGCTGGTGTCTGTTTGGTACCAAATGGTTGTGTAATCAATGTACTATTAAAATGTATAATGGATGAATTTTTGGCTCGTCTTTAAATATTAGAAATCGATACTTTTTTACCGCTGACCCCATGCGACGCAACCTTATTTTATGTATATCAAGTTAAAAAATTTGTACGCTGGTGTCTGTTTGGTACCAAATGGTTCTGTAATCAATGTACTATTAAAATGTATTATCGATGAATTTTTGGCTCGTCTTAAAATATTAGAAATCCATACTTTTTTACCGCTGACCCTATGCGACGCAACCTTATTTTATGTATATCAAGTTAAAAAATTTGTACGCTGGTGTCTGCATGGTATCAAAAGATTCTGTAATCAATGTACTATTAAAATGTATAATCGATGAATTTTTGGCTCGTCTTTCAATATTTGAAATCGATACTTTTTTACCGCTGACCTCATTCGAAGCAACTTTATTTTATGTATATCAAGTTAAGAAATTTGTACGCTGGTGTCTGCATGGTATCAACAGATTCTGTAATCAATGTACTATTAAAATGTATAATCGATGAATTTTTGGCTCGTCTTAAAATATTAGAAATCGATACTTTTTTACCGCTGACCTTATGCGACGCAACCTTATTTTATGTATATCAAGTTAAATAATTTGTACGCTGGTGTCTGTTTGGTACCAAATGATTGTGTAATCAATGTACTATTAAAATGTATAATCGATGAATTTTTGGCTCGTCTTAAAATATTAGAAATCGATACTTTTTTACCGCTGACCCCATTCGACGCAACTTTATTTTATGTATATCAAGTTAAAAAATTTGTACGCTGGTGTCTGCATGGTATCAAAAGATTCTGTAATCAATGTACTATTAAAATGTATAATCGATGAATTTTTTTCTCGTCTTAAAATATTAGAAATCGATACTTTTTTACCGCTGACCCCATTCGACGCAACTTTATTTTATGTATATCAAGTTAAAAAATTTGTACGCTGATGTCTGCATGGTATCAAAAGATTCTGTAATCAATGTACTATTAAAATGTATAATCGATGAATTTTTGGCTCGTCTTAAAATATTAGAAATCGATACTTTTTCACCGCTGACCCTATGCGACGCAACCTTATTTTATGTATATCAAGTTAAGAAATTTGTACGCTGGTGTCTGTTTGGTACCAAATGGTTCTGTAATCAATGTACTATTAAAATGTATAATCGATGAATTTTTGGCTCGTCTTAAAATATTAGAAATCGATACTTTTTTACCGCTGACCCTATGCGACGCATCCTTAATTTATGTATAGCAAATGAAAAAGTTTGTATGCTGTTGTCTGCTTGGTACCAAAAGATTCTGTAATCAATGTACTATTAAAATGTATAATCGATGAATTTTTGGCTCGTCTTAAAATATTAGAAATCGATACTTTTTTACCGCTGACCCTATGCGACGCATCCTTATTTTATGTATATCAAGTTAAAAAATTTGTACGCTGGTGTCTGTTTGGTACCAAATGGTTCTGTAATCAATGTACTATTAAAATGTATAATCGATGAATTTTTGGCTCGTCTTAAAATATTAGAAATCGATACTTTTTTACCGCTGACCCTATGCGACGCATCCTTAATTTATGTATAGCAAATGAAAAAGTTTGTACGCTGTTGTCTGCTTGGTACCAAAAGATTCTGTAATCAATGTACTATTAAAATGTATAATGGATGAATTTTTGGCTCGTCTTTAAATATTAGAAATCGATACTTTTTTACCGCTGACCCCATGCGACGCAACCTTATTTTATGTATATCAAGTTAAAAAATTTGTACGCTGGTGTCTGTTTGGTACCAAATGGTTCTGTAATCAATGTACTATTAAAATGTATAATCGATGAATTTTTGGCTCGTCTTAAAATATTAGAAATCCATACTTTTTTACCGCTGACCCTATGCGACGCAACCTTATTTTATGTATATCAAGTTAAAAAATTTGTACGCTGGTGTCTGCATGGTATCAAAAGATTCTGTAATCAATGTACTATTAAAATGTATAATCGATGAATTTTTGGCTCGTCTTTCAATATTTGAAATCGATACTTTTTTACCGCTGACCTCATTCGAAGCAACTTTATTTTATGTATATCAAGTTAAGAAATTTGTACGCTGGTGTCTGCATGGTATCAACAGATTCTGTAATCAATGTACTATTAAAATGTATAATCGATGAATTTTTGGCTCGTCTTAAAATATTAGAAATCGATACTTTTTTACCGCTGACCTTATGCGACGCAACCTTATTTTATGTATATCAAGTTAAATAATTTGTACGCTGGTGTCTGTTTGGTACCAAATGATTGTGTAATCAATGTACTATTAAAATGTATAATCGATGAATTTTTGGCTCGTCTTAAAATATTAGAAATCGATACTTTTTTACCGCTGACCCCATTCGACGCAACTTTATTTTATGTATATCAAGTTAAAAAATTTGTACGCTGGTGTCTGCATGGTATCAAAAGATTCTGTAATCAATGTACTATTAAAATGTATAATCGATGAATTTTTTTCTCGTCTTAAAATATTAGAAATCGATACTTTTTTACCGCTGACCCCATTCGACGCAACTTTATTTTATGTATATCAAGTTAAAAAATTTGTACGCTGGTGTCTGCATGGTATCAAAAGATTCTGTAATCAATGTACTATTAAAATGTATAATCGATGAATTTTTGGCTCGTCTTAAAATATTAGAAATCGATACTTTTTTACCGCTGACCCTATGCGACGCAACCTTATTTTATGTATATCAAGTTAAAAAATTTGTACGCTGGTGTCTGTTTGGTACCAAATGGTTCTGTAATCAATGTACTATTAAAATGTATAATCGATGAATTTTTGGCTCGTCTTAAAATATTAGAAATCGATACTTTTTTACCGCTGACCCTATGCGACGCATCCTTAATTTATGTATAGCAAATGAAAAAGTTTGTATGCTGTTGTCTGCTTGGTACCAAAAGATTCTGTAATCAATGTACTATTAAAATGTATAATCGATGAATTTTTGGCTCGTCTTAAAATATTAGAAATCGATACTTTTTTACCGCTGACCCTATGCGACGCATCCTTGTTTTATGTATATCAAGTTAAAAAATTTGTACGCTGGTGTCTGTTTGGTACCAAATGGTTCTGTAATCAATGTACTATTAAAATGTATAATCGATGAATTTTTGGCTCGTCTTAAAATATTAGAAATCGATACTTTTTTACCGCTGACCTTATGCGACGCAACCTTATTTTATGTATATCAAGTTAAATAATTTGTACGCTGGTGTCTGTTTGGTACCAAATGATTGTGTAATCAATGTACTATTAAAATGTATAATCGATGAATTTTTGGCTCGTCTTAAAATATTAGAAATCGATACTTTTTTACCGCTGACCCCATTCGACGCAACTTTATTTTATGTATATCAAGTTAAAAAATTTGTACGCTGGTGTCTGCATGGTATCAAAAGATTCTGTAATCAATGTACTATTAAAATGTATAATCGATGAATTTTTGGCTCGTCTTAAAATATTAGAAATCGATACTTTTTTACCGCTGACCCTATGCGACGCAACTTTATTTTATGTATATCAAGTTAAATAATTTGTACGCTGGTGTCTGTTTGGTATCAAATGATTCTGTAATCAATGTACTATTAAAATGTATAATCGATGAATTTTTGGCTCGTCTTAAAATATTAGAAATCGATACTTTTTTACCGCTGACCCCATTCGACGCAACTATATTTTATGTATATCAAGTTAAAAAATTTGTACGCTGGTGTCTGCATGGTATCAAAAGATTCTGTAATCAATGTACTATTAAAATGTATAATCGATGAATTTTTGGCTCGTCTTAAAATATTAGAAATCGATACTTTTTTACCGCTGACCCTATGCGACGCAACCTTATTTTATGTATATCAAGTTAAAAAATTTGTACGCTGGTGTCTGTTTGGTACCAAATGGTTCTGTAATCAATGTACTATTAAAATGTATAATCGAAATGAATTTTTGGCTCGTCTTAAAATATTAGAAATCGATACTTTTTTACCGCTGACCCTATGCGACGCATCCTTAATTTATGTATAGCAAATGAAAAAGTTTGTATGCTGTTGTCTGCTTGGTACCAAAAGATTCTGTAATCAATGTACTATTAAAATGTATAATGGATGAATTTTTGACTCGTCTTAAAATATTAGAAATCGATACTTTTTTACCGCTGACCCCATTCGATGCAACTTTATTTTATGTATATCAAGTTAAAAAATTTGTACGCTGGTGTCTGCATAGTATCAAAAGATTCTGTAATCAATGTACTATTAAAATGTATAATCGATGAATTTTTGGCTCGTCTTAAAATATTGGAAATCGATACTTTTTACCGCTAATCCTATGCGACGCAACCTTATTTTATGTATATCAAGTTAAAAAATTTGTACGCTGGTGTCTGTTTGGTACCAAATGGTTCTGTAATCAATGTACTATTAAAATGTATAATCGATGAATTTTTGGCTCGTCTTAAAATATTAGAAATCGATACTTTTTTACCGCTGACCCTATGCGACGCATCCTTAATTTATGTATAGCAAATGAAAAAGTTTGTACGCTGTTGTCTGCTTGGTACCAAAAGATTCTGTAATCAATGTACTATTAAAATGTATAATGGATGAATTTTTGGCTCGTCTTTAAATATTAGAAATCGATACTTTTTTACCGCTGACCCCATGCGACGCAACCTTATTTTATGTATATCAAGTTAAAAAATTTGTACGCTGGTGTCTGTTTGGTACCAAATGGTTCTGTAATCAATGTACTATTAAAATGTATAATCGATGAATTTATGGCTGGTCTTAAAATATTAGAATTCCATACTTTTTTACCGCTGACCCTATGCGACGCAACCTTATTTTATGTATATCAAGTTAAAAAATTTGTACGCTGGTGTCTGTTTGGTACCAAATGGTTCTGTAATCAATGTACTATTAAAATGTATAATCTATGAATTTTTGGCTCGTCTTAAAATATTAGAAATCGATATTTTTTTACCGCTGACCCTATGCGACGCAACCTTATTTTATGTATATCAAGTTAAATAATTTGTACGCTGGTGTCTGTTTGGTACCAAATGATTGTGTAATCAATGTACTATTAAAATGTATAATCGATGAATTTTTGGCTCGTCTTAAAATATTAGAAATCGATACTTTTTTACCGCTGACCCCATTCGACGCAACTTTATTTTATGTATATCAAGTTAAAAAATTTGTACGCTGGTGTCTGTTTGGTACCAAATGGTTCTGTAATCAATGTACTATTAAAATGCATAATCGATGAAATTTTGGCTCGTCTTAAAATATTAGAAATCCATACTTTTTTACCGCTGACGCAACCTTATTTTATGTATATCAAGTTAAAAAATTTGTACGCTGGTGTCTGTTTGGTACCAAAAGATTCTGTAATCAATGTACTATTAAAATGTATAATCGATGAATTTTTGGCTCGTCTTAAAATATTGGAAATCGATACTTTTTACCGCTGATCCTATGCGACGCAACCTTATTTTATGTATATCAAGTTAAAAAATTTGTACGCTGGTGTCTGTTTGGTACCAAATGGTTCTGTAATCAATGTACTATTAAAATGTATAATCGATGAATTTTTGGCTCGTCTTAAAATATTAGAATTCCATACTTTTTTACCGCTGACCCTATGCGACGCAACCTTATTTTATGTATATCAAGTTAAAAAATTTGTACGCTGGTGTCTGTTTGGTACCAAATGATTCTGTAATCAATGTACTATTAAAATGTATAATCGATGAATTTTTGGCTCGTCTTAAAATATTAGAAATCGATACTTTTTTACCGCTGACCCTATGCGACGCAACCTTATTTTATGTATATCAAGTTAAATAATTTGTACGCTGGTGTCTGTTTGGTACCAAATGATTGTGTAATCAATGTACTATTAAAATGTATAATCGATGAATTTTTGGCTCGTCTTTAAATATTTGAAATCGATACTTTTTTACCGCTGACCCCATTCGACGCAACTTTATTTTATGTATATCAAGTTAAAAAATTTGTACGCTGGTGTCTGCATGGTATCAAAAGATTCTGTAATCAATGTACTATTAAAATGTATAATCGATGAATTTTTGGCTCGTCTTAAAATATTAGAAATCGACTTTTACCGCTGACCCTATGCGACGCAACCTTATTTTATGTATATCAAGTTAAATAATTTGTACGCTGGTGTCTGTTTGGTACCAAATGATTGTGTAATCAATGTACTATTAAAATGTATAATCGATGAATTTTTGGCTCGTCTTAAAATATTAGAAATCGATACTTTTTTACCGCTGACCCCATTCGACGCAACTTTATTTTATGTATATCAAGTTAAAAAATTTGTACGCTGGTGTCTGTTTGGTACCAAATGGTTCTGTAATCAATGTACTATTAAAATGTATAATCGATGAATTTATGGCTGGTCTTAAAATATTAGAATTCCATACTTTTTTACCGCTGACCCTATGCGACGCAACCTTATTTTATGTATATCAAGTTAAAAAATTTGTACGCTGGTGTCTGTTTGGTACCAAATGGTTCTGTAATCAATGTACTATTAAAATGTATAATCTATGAATTTTTGGCTCGTCTTAAAATATTAGAAATCGATATTTTTTTACCGCTGACCCTATGCGACGCAACCTTATTTTATGTATATCAAGTTAAATAATTTGTACGCTGGTGTCTGTTTGGTACCAAATGATTGTGTAATCAATGTACTATTAAAATGTATAATCGATGAATTTTTGGCTCGTCTTAAAATATTAGAAATCGATACTTTTTTACCGCTGACCCCATTCGACGCAACTTTATTTTATGTATATCAAGTTAAAAAATTTGTACGCTGGTGTCTGTTTGGTACCAAATGGTTCTGTAATCAATGTACTATTAAAATGCATAATCGATGAAATTTTGGCTCGTCTTAAAATATTAGAAATCCATACTTTTTTACCGCTGACCCTATGCGACGCAACCTTATTTTATGTATATCAAGTTAAAAAATTTGTACGCTGGTGTCTGTTTGGTACCAAAAGATTCTGTAATCAATGTACTATTAAAATGTATAATCGATGAATTTTTGGCTCGTCTTAAAATATTGGAAATCGATACTTTTTACCGCTGATCCTATGCGACGCAACCTTATTTTATGTATATCAAGTTAAAAAATTTGTACGCTGGTGTCTGTTTGGTACCAAATGGTTCTGTAATCAATGTACTATTAAAATGTATAATCGATGAATTTTTGGCTCGTCTTAAAATATTAGAATTCCATACTTTTTTACCGCTGACCCTATGCGACGCAACCTTATTTTATGTATATCAAGTTAAAAAATTTGTACGCTGGTGTCTGTTTGGTACCAAATGATTCTGTAATCAATGTACTATTAAAATGTATAATCGATGAATTTTTGGCTCGTCTTAAAATATTAGAAATCGATACTTTTTTACCGCTGACCCTATGCGACGCAACCTTATTTTATGTATATCAAGTTAAATAATTTGTACGCTGGTGTCTGTTTGGTACCAAATGATTGTGTAATCAATGTACTATTAAAATGTATAATCGATGAATTTTTGGCTCGTCTTAAAATATTAGAAATCGATACTTTTTTACCGCTGACCCCATTCGACGCAACTTTATTTTATGTATATCAAGTTAAAAAATTTGTACGCTGGTGTCTGCATGGTATCAAAAGATTCTGTAATCAATGTACTATTAAAATGTATAATCGATGAATTTTTTTCTCGTCTTAAAATATTAGAAATCGATACTTTTTTACCGCTGACCCCATTCGACGCAACTTTATTTTATGTATATCAAGTTAAAAAATTTGTACGCTGATGTCTGCATGGTATCAAAAGATTCTGTAATCAATGTACTATTAAAATGTATAATCGATGAATTTTTGGCTCGTCTTAAAATATTAGAAATCGATACTTTTTTACCGCTGACCCTATGCGACGCAACCTTATTTTATGTATATCAAGTTAAGAAATTTGTACGCTGGTGTCTGTTTGGTACCAAATGGTTCTGTAATCAATGTACTATTAAAATGTATAATCGATGAATTTTTGGCTCGTCTTAAAATATTAGAAATCGATACTTTTTTACCGCTGACCCTATGCGACGCATCCTTAATTTATGTATAGCAAATGAAAAAGTTTGTATGCTGTTGTCTGCTTGGTACCAAATGGTTCTGTAATCAATGTACTATTAAAATGTATAATCTATGAATTTTTGGCTCGTCTTAAAATATTAGAAATCGATATTTTTTTACCGCTGACCCTATGCGACGCAACCTTATTTTATGTATATCAAGTTAAATAATTTGTACGCTGGTGTCTGTTTGGTACCAAATGATTGTGTAATCAATGTACTATTAAAATGTATAATCGATGAATTTTTGGCTCGTCTTAAAATATTAGAAATCGATACTTTTTTACCGCTGACCCCATTCGACGCAACTTTATTTTATGTATATCAAGTTAAAAAATTTGTACGCTGGTGTCTGTTTGGTACCAAATGGTTCTGTAATCAATGTACTATTAAAATGCATAATCGATGAAATTTTGGCTCGTCTTAAAATATTAGAAATCCATACTTTTTTACCGCTGACGCAACCTTATTTTATGTATATCAAGTTAAAAAATTTGTACGCTGGTGTCTGTTTGGTACCAAAAGATTCTGTAATCAATGTACTATTAAAATGTATAATCGATGAATTTTTGGCTCGTCTTAAAATATTGGAAATCGATACTTTTTACCGCTGATCCTATGCGACGCAACCTTATTTTATGTATATCAAGTTAAAAAATTTGTACGCTGGTGTCTGTTTGGTACCAAATGGTTCTGTAATCAATGTACTATTAAAATGTATAATCGATGAATTTTTGGCTCGTCTTAAAATATTAGAATTCCATACTTTTTTACCGCTGACCCTATGCGACGCAACCTTATTTTATGTATATCAAGTTAAAAAATTTGTACGCTGGTGTCTGTTTGGTACCAAATGATTCTGTAATCAATGTACTATTAAAATGTATAATCGATGAATTTTTGGCTCGTCTTAAAATATTAGAAATCGATACTTTTTTACCGCTGACCCTATGCGACGCAACCTTATTTTATGTATATCAAGTTAAATAATTTGTACGCTGGTGTCTGTTTGGTACCAAATGATTGTGTAATCAATGTACTATTAAAATGTATAATCGATGAATTTTTGGCTCGTCTTTAAATATTTGAAATCGATACTTTTTTACCGCTGACCCCATTCGACGCAACTTTATTTTATGTATATCAAGTTAAAAAATTTGTACGCTGGTGTCTGCATGGTATCAAAAGATTCTGTAATCAATGTACTATTAAAATGTATAATCGATGAATTTTTGGCTCGTCTTAAAATATTAGAAATCGACTTTTACCGCTGACCCTATGCGACGCAACCTTATTTTATGTATATCAAGTTAAATAATTTGTACGCTGGTGTCTGTTTGGTACCAAATGATTGTGTAATCAATGTACTATTAAAATGTATAATCGATGAATTTTTGGCTCGTCTTAAAATATTAGAAATCGATACTTTTTTACCGCTGACCCCATTCGACGCAACTTTATTTTATGTATATCAAGTTAAAAAATTTGTACGCTGGTGTCTGTTTGGTACCAAATGGTTCTGTAATCAATGTACTATTAAAATGTATAATCGATGAATTTATGGCTGGTCTTAAAATATTAGAATTCCATACTTTTTTACCGCTGACCCTATGCGACGCAACCTTATTTTATGTATATCAAGTTAAAAAATTTGTACGCTGGTGTCTGTTTGGTACCAAATGGTTCTGTAATCAATGTACTATTAAAATGTATAATCTATGAATTTTTGGCTCGTCTTAAAATATTAGAAATCGATATTTTTTTACCGCTGACCCTATGCGACGCAACCTTATTTTATGTATATCAAGTTAAATAATTTGTACGCTGGTGTCTGTTTGGTACCAAATGATTGTGTAATCAATGTACTATTAAAATGTATAATCGATGAATTTTTGGCTCGTCTTAAAATATTAGAAATCGATACTTTTTTACCGCTGACCCCATTCGACGCAACTTTATTTTATGTATATCAAGTTAAAAAATTTGTACGCTGGTGTCTGTTTGGTACCAAATGGTTCTGTAATCAATGTACTATTAAAATGCATAATCGATGAAATTTTGGCTCGTCTTAAAATATTAGAAATCCATACTTTTTTACCGCTGACCCTATGCGACGCAACCTTATTTTATGTATATCAAGTTAAAAAATTTGTACGCTGGTGTCTGTTTGGTACCAAAAGATTCTGTAATCAATGTACTATTAAAATGTATAATCGATGAATTTTTGGCTCGTCTTAAAATATTGGAAATCGATACTTTTTACCGCTGATCCTATGCGACGCAACCTTATTTTATGTATATCAAGTTAAAAAATTTGTACGCTGGTGTCTGTTTGGTACCAAATGGTTCTGTAATCAATGTACTATTAAAATGTATAATCGATGAATTTTTGGCTCGTCTTAAAATATTAGAATTCCATACTTTTTTACCGCTGACCCTATGCGACGCAACCTTATTTTATGTATATCAAGTTAAAAAATTTGTACGCTGGTGTCTGTTTGGTACCAAATGATTCTGTAATCAATGTACTATTAAAATGTATAATCGATGAATTTTTGGCTCGTCTTAAAATATTAGAAATCGATACTTTTTTACCGCTGACCCTATGCGACGCAACCTTATTTTATGTATATCAAGTTAAATAATTTGTACGCTGGTGTCTGTTTGGTACCAAATGATTGTGTAATCAATGTACTATTAAAATGTATAATCGATGAATTTTTGGCTCGTCTTAAAATATTAGAAATCGATACTTTTTTACCGCTGACCCCATTCGACGCAACTTTATTTTATGTATATCAAGTTAAAAAATTTGTACGCTGGTGTCTGCATGGTATCAAAAGATTCTGTAATCAATGTACTATTAAAATGTATAATCGATGAATTTTTTTCTCGTCTTAAAATATTAGAAATCGATACTTTTTTACCGCTGACCCCATTCGACGCAACTTTATTTTATGTATATCAAGTTAAAAAATTTGTACGCTGATGTCTGCATGGTATCAAAAGATTCTGTAATCAATGTACTATTAAAATGTATAATCGATGAATTTTTGGCTCGTCTTAAAATATTAGAAATCGATACTTTTTTACCGCTGACCCTATGCGACGCAACCTTATTTTATGTATATCAAGTTAAGAAATTTGTACGCTGGTGTCTGTTTGGTACCAAATGGTTCTGTAATCAATGTACTATTAAAATGTATAATCGATGAATTTTTGGCTCGTCTTAAAATATTAGAAATCGATACTTTTTTACCGCTGACCCTATGCGACGCATCCTTAATTTATGTATAGCAAATGAAAAAGTTTGTATGCTGTTGTCTGCTTGGTACCAAAAGATTCTGTAATCAATGTACTATTAAAATGTATAATCGATGAATTTTTGGCTCGTCTTAAAATATTAGAAATCGATACTTTTTTACCGCTGACCCTATGCGACGCATCCTTATTTTATGTATATCAAGTTAAAAAATTTGTACGCTGGTGTCTGTTTGGTACCAAATGGTTCTGTAATCAATGTACTATTAAAATGTATAATCGATGAATTTTTGGCTCGTCTTAAAATATTAGAAATCGATACTTTTTTACCGCTGACCCTATGCGACGCATCCTTAATTTATGTATAGCAAATGAAAAAGTTTGTACGCTGTTGTCTGCTTGGTACCAAAAGATTCTGTAATCAATGTACTATTAAAATGTATAATGGATGAATTTTTGGCTCGTCTTTAAATATTAG
The DNA here is from genome assembly GCF_030444845.1 of Prenolepis imparis. NCBI lineage: Eukaryota > Metazoa > Arthropoda > Insecta > Hymenoptera > Formicidae > Prenolepis > Prenolepis imparis. The sequence goes on from NW_028141177.1 coordinate 555,420, forward strand.
AAATCGATACTTTTTTACCGCTGACCCCATGCGACGCAACCTTATTTTATGTATATCAAGTTAAAAAATTTGTACGCTGGTGTCTGTTTGGTATCAAATGGTTCTGTAATCAATGTACTATTAAAATGTATAATCGATGAATTTTTGGCTCGTCTTAAAATATTAGAAATCCATACTTTTTTACCGCTGACCCTATGCGACGCAACCTTATTTTATGTATATCAAGTTAAAAAATTTGTACGCTGGTGTCTGCATGGTATCAAAAGATTCTGTAATCAATGTACTATTAAAATGTATAATCGATGAATTTTTGGCTCGTCTTTCAATATTTGAAATCGATACTTTTTTACCGCTGACCTCATTCGAAGCAACTTTATTTTATGTATATCAAGTTAAGAAATTTGTACGCTGGTGTCTGCATGGTATCAACAGATTCTGTAATCAATGTACTATTAAAATGTATAATCGATGAATTTTTGGCTCGTCTTAAAATATTAGAAATCGATACTTTTTTACCGCTGACCTTATGCGACGCAACCTTATTTTATGTATATCAAGTTAAATAATTTGTACGCTGGTGTCTGTTTGGTACCAAATGATTGTGTAATCAATGTACTATTAAAATGTATAATCGATGAATTTTTGGCTCGTCTTAAAATATTAGAAATCGATACTTTTTTACCGCTGACCCCATTCGACGCAACTTTATTTTATGTATATCAAGTTAAAAAATTTGTACGCTGGTGTCTGCATGGTATCAAAAGATTCTGTAATCAATGTACTATTAAAATGTATAATCGATGAATTTTTTTCTCGTCTTAAAATATTAGAAATCGATACTTTTTTACCGCTGACCCCATTCGACGCAACTTTATTTTATGTATATCAAGTTAAAAAATTTGTACGCTGATGTCTGCATGGTATCAAAAGATTCTGTAATCAATGTACTATTAAAATGTATAATCGATGAATTTTTGGCTCGTCTTAAAATATTAGAAATCGATACTTTTTTACCGCTGACCCTATGCGACGCAACCTTATTTTATGTATATCAAGTTAAGAAATTTGTACGCTGGTGTCTGTTTGGTACCAAATGGTTCTGTAATCAATGTACTATTAAAATGTATAATCGATGAATTTTTGGCTCGTCTTAAAATATTAGAAATCGATACTTTTTTACCGCTGACCCTATGCGACGCATCCTTAATTTATGTATAGCAAATGAAAAAGTTTGTATGCTGTTGTCTGCTTGGTACCAAAAGATTCTGTAATCAATGTACTATTAAAATGTATAATCGATGAATTTTTGGCTCGTCTTAAAATATTAGAAATCGATACTTTTTTACCGCTGACCCTATGCGACGCATCCTTATTTTATGTATATCAAGTTAAAAAATTTGTACGCTGGTGTCTGTTTGGTACCAAATGGTTCTGTAATCAATGTACTATTAAAATGTATAATCGATGAATTTTTGGCTCGTCTTAAAATATTAGAAATCGATACTTTTTTACCGCTGACCCTATGCGACGCATCCTTAATTTATGTATAGCAAATGAAAAAGTTTGTACGCTGTTGTCTGCTTGGTACCAAAAGATTCTGTAATCAATGTACTATTAAAATGTATAATGGATGAATTTTTGGCTCGTCTTTAAATATTAGAAATCGATACTTTTTTACCGCTGACCCCATGCGACGCAACCTTATTTTATGTATATCAAGTTAAAAAATTTGTACGCTGGTGTCTGTTTGGTACCAAATGGTTCTGTAATCAATGTACTATTAAAATGTATAATCGATGAATTTTTGGCTCGTCTTAAAATATTAGAAATCCATACTTTTTTACCGCTGACCCTATGCGACGCAACCTTATTTTATGTATATCAAGTTAAAAAATTTGTACGCTGGTGTCTGCATGGTATCAAAAGATTCTGTAATCAATGTACTATTAAAATGTATAATCGATGAATTTTTGGCTCGTCTTTCAATATTTGAAATCGATACTTTTTTACCGCTGACCTCATTCGAAGCAACTTTATTTTATGTATATCAAGTTAAGAAATTTGTACGCTGGTGTCTGCATGGTATCAACAGATTCTGTAATCAATGTACTATTAAAATGTATAATCGATGAATTTTTGGCTCGTCTTAAAATATTAGAAATCGATACTTTTTTACCGCTGACCTTATGCGACGCAACCTTATTTTATGTATATCAAGTTAAATAATTTGTACGCTGGTGTCTGTTTGGTACCAAATGATTGTGTAATCAATGTACTATTAAAATGTATAATCGATGAATTTTTGGCTCGTCTTAAAATATTAGAAATCGATACTTTTTTACCGCTGACCCCATTCGACGCAACTTTATTTTATGTATATCAAGTTAAAAAATTTGTACGCTGGTGTCTGCATGGTATCAAAAGATTCTGTAATCAATGTACTATTAAAATGTATAATCGATGAATTTTTTTCTCGTCTTAAAATATTAGAAATCGATACTTTTTTACCGCTGACCCCATTCGACGCAACTTTATTTTATGTATATCAAGTTAAAAAATTTGTACGCTGGTGTCTGCATGGTATCAAAAGATTCTGTAATCAATGTATTATTAAAATGTATAATCGATGAATTTTTGGCTCGTCTTAAAATATTAGAAATCGATACTTTTTTACCGCTGACCCTATGCGACGCAACCTTATTTTATGTATATCAAGTTAAAAAATTTGTACGCTGGTGTCTGTTTGGTACCAAATGGTTCTGTAATCAATGTACTATTAAAATGTATAATCGATGAATTTTTGGCTCGTCTTAAAATATTAGAAATCGATACTTTTTTACCGCTGACCCTATGCGACGCATCCTTAATTTATGTATAGCAAATGAAAAAGTTTGTATGCTGTTGTCTGCTTGGTACCAAAAGATTCTGTAATCAATGTACTATTAAAATGTATAATCGATGAATTTTTGGCTCGTCTTAAAATATTAGAAATCGATACTTTTTTACCGCTGACCCTATGCGACGCATCCTTGTTTTATGTATATCAAGTTAAAAAATTTGTACGCTGGTGTCTGTTTGGTACCAAATGGTTCTGTAATCAATGTACTATTAAAATGTATAATCGATGAATTTTTGGCTCGTCTTAAAATATTAGAAATCCATACTTTTTTACCGCTGACCCTATGCGACGCATCCTTATTTTATGTATATCAAGTTAAAAAATTTGTACGCTGGTGTCTGCATGGTATCAAAAGATTCTGTAATCAATGTACTATTAAAATGTATAATCGATGAATTTTTGGCTCGTCTTTCAATATTTGAAATCGATACTTTTTTACCGCTGACCTCATTCGAAGCAACTTTATTTTATGTATATCAAGTTAAGAAATTTGTACGCTGGTGTCTGCATGGTATCAACAGATTCTGTAATCAATGTACTATTAAAATGTATAATCGATGAATTTTTGGCTCGTCTTAAAATATTAGAAATCGATACTTTTTTACCGCTGACCTTATGCGACGCAACCTTATTTTATGTATATCAAGTTAAATAATTTGTACGCTGGTGTCTGTTTGGTACCAAATGATTGTGTAATCAATGTACTATTAAAATGTATAATCGATGAATTTTTGGCTCGTCTTAAAATATTAGAAATCGATACTTTTTTACCGCTGACCCCATTCGACGCAACTTTATTTTATGTATATCAAGTTAAAAAATTTGTACGCTGGTGTCTGCATGGTATCAAAAGATTCTGTAATCAATGTACTATTAAAATGTATAATCGATGAATTTTTGGCTCGTCTTAAAATATTAGAAATCGATACTTTTTTACCGCTGACCCTATGCGACGCAACTTTATTTTATGTATATCAAGTTAAATAATTTGTACGCTGGTGTCTGTTTGGTATCAAATGATTCTGTAATCAATGTACTATTAAAATGTATAATCGATGAATTTTTGGCTCGTCTTAAAATATTAGAAATCGATACTTTTTTACCGCTGACCCCATTCGACGCAACTATATTTTATGTATATCAAGTTAAAAAATTTGTACGCTGGTGTCTGCATGGTATCAAAAGATTCTGTAATCAATGTACTATTAAAATGTATAATCGATGAATTTTTGGCTCGTCTTAAAATATTAGAAATCGATACTTTTTTACCGCTGACCCTATGCGACGCAACCTTATTTTATGTATATCAAGTTAAAAAATTTGTACGCTGGTGTCTGTTTGGTACCAAATGGTTCTGTAATCAATGTACTATTAAAATGTATAATCGAAATGAATTTTTGGCTCGTCTTAAAATATTAGAAATCGATACTTTTTTACCGCTGACCCTATGCGACGCATCCTTAATTTATGTATAGCAAATGAAAAAGTTTGTATGCTGTTGTCTGCTTGGTACCAAAAGATTCTGTAATCAATGTACTATTAAAATGTATAATGGATGAATTTTTGACTCGTCTTAAAATATTAGAAATCGATACTTTTTTACCGCTGACCCCATTCGATGCAACTTTATTTTATGTATATCAAGTTAAAAAATTTGTACGCTGGTGTCTGCATAGTATCAAAAGATTCTGTAATCAATGTACTATTAAAATGTATAATCGATGAATTTTTGGCTCGTCTTAAAATATTGGAAATCGATACTTTTTACCGCTAATCCTATGCGACGCAACCTTATTTTATGTATATCAAGTTAAAAAATTTGTACGCTGGTGTCTGTTTGGTACCAAATGGTTCTGTAATCAATGTACTATTAAAATGTATAATCGATGAATTTTTGGCTCGTCTTAAAATATTAGAAATCGATACTTTTTTACCGCTGACCCTATGCGACGCATCCTTAATTTATGTATAGCAAATGAAAAAGTTTGTACGCTGTTGTCTGCTTGGTACCAAAAGATTCTGTAATCAATGTACTATTAAAATGTATAATGGATGAATTTTTGGCTCGTCTTTAAATATTAGAAATCGATACTTTTTTACCGCTGACCCCATGCGACGCAACCTTATTTTATGTATATCAAGTTAAAAAATTTGTACGCTGGTGTCTGTTTGGTACCAAATGGTTCTGTAATCAATGTACTATTAAAATGTATAATCGATGAATTTATGGCTGGTCTTAAAATATTAGAATTCCATACTTTTTTACCGCTGACCCTATGCGACGCAACCTTATTTTATGTATATCAAGTTAAAAAATTTGTACGCTGGTGTCTGTTTGGTACCAAATGGTTCTGTAATCAATGTACTATTAAAATGTATAATCTATGAATTTTTGGCTCGTCTTAAAATATTAGAAATCGATATTTTTTTACCGCTGACCCTATGCGACGCAACTTTATTTTATGTATATCAAGTTAAAAAATTTGTACGCTGGTGTCTGCATGGTATCAAAAGATTCTGTAATCAATGTACTATTAAAATGTATAATCGATGAATTTTTGGCTCGTCTTAAAATATTAGAAATCGATACTTTTTTACCGCTGACCTTATGCGACGCAACCTTATTTTATGTATATCAAGTTAAATAATTTGTACGCTGGTGTCTGTTTGGTACCAAATGATTGTGTAATCAATGTACTATTAAAATGTATAATCGATGAATTTTTGGCTCGTCTTAAAATATTAGAAATCGATACTTTTTTACCGCTGACCCCATTCGACGCAACTTTATTTTATGTATATCAAGTTAAAAAATTTGTACGCTGGTGTCTGCATGGTATCAAAAGATTCTGTAATCAATGTACTATTAAAATGTATAATCGATGAATTTTTGGCTCGTCTTAAAATATTAGAAATCGATACTTTTTTACCGCTGACCCTATGCGACGCAACTTTATTTTATGTATATCAAGTTAAATAATTTGTACGCTGGTGTCTGTTTGGTATCAAATGATTCTGTAATCAATGTACTATTAAAATGTATAATCGATGAATTTTTGGCTCGTCTTAAAATATTAGAAATCGATACTTTTTTACCGCTGACCCCATTCGACGCAACTATATTTTATGTATATCAAGTTAAAAAATTTGTACGCTGGTGTCTGCATGGTATCAAAAGATTCTGTAATCAATGTACTATTAAAATGTATAATCGATGAATTTTTGGCTCGTCTTAAAATATTAGAAATCGATACTTTTTTACCGCTGACCCTATGCGACGCAACCTTATTTTATGTATATCAAGTTAAAAAATTTGTACGCTGGTGTCTGTTTGGTACCAAATGGTTCTGTAATCAATGTACTATTAAAATGTATAATCGAAATGAATTTTTGGCTCGTCTTAAAATATTAGAAATCGATACTTTTTTACCGCTGACCCTATGCGACGCATCCTTAATTTATGTATAGCAAATGAAAAAGTTTGTATGCTGTTGTCTGCTTGGTACCAAAAGATTCTGTAATCAATGTACTATTAAAATGTATAATGGATGAATTTTTGACTCGTCTTAAAATATTAGAAATCGATACTTTTTTACCGCTGACCCCATTCGATGCAACTTTATTTTATGTATATCAAGTTAAAAAATTTGTACGCTGGTGTCTGCATAGTATCAAAAGATTCTGTAATCAATGTACTATTAAAATGTATAATCGATGAATTTTTGGCTCGTCTTAAAATATTGGAAATCGATACTTTTTACCGCTAATCCTATGCGACGCAACCTTATTTTATGTATATCAAGTTAAAAAATTTGTACGCTGGTGTCTGTTTGGTACCAAATGGTTCTGTAATCAATGTACTATTAAAATGTATAATCGATGAATTTTTGGCTCGTCTTAAAATATTAGAAATCGATACTTTTTTACCGCTGACCCTATGCGACGCATCCTTAATTTATGTATATCAAGTTAAAAAATTTGTACGCTGGTGTCTGTTTGGTACCAAATGGTTCTGTAATCAATGTACTATTAAAATGTATAATCTATGAATTTTTGGCTCGTCTTAAAATATTAGAAATCGATATTTTTTTACCGCTGACCCTATGCGACGCAACCTTATTTTATGTATATCAAGTTAAATAATTTGTACGCTGGTGTCTGTTTGGTACCAAATGATTGTGTAATCAATGTACTATTAAAATGTATAATCGATGAATTTTTGGCTCGTCTTAAAATATTAGAAATCGATACTTTTTTACCGCTGACCCCATTCGACGCAACTTTATTTTATGTATATCAAGTTAAAAAATTTGTACGCTGGTGTCTGTTTGGTACCAAATGGTTCTGTAATCAATGTACTATTAAAATGCATAATCGATGAAATTTTGGCTCGTCTTAAAATATTAGAAATCCATACTTTTTTACCGCTGACCCTATGCGACGCAACCTTATTTTATGTATATCAAGTTAAAAAATTTGTACGCTGGTGTCTGTTTGGTACCAAAAGATTCTGTAATCAATGTACTATTAAAATGTATAATCGATGAATTTTTGGCTCGTCTTAAAATATTGGAAATCGATACTTTTTACCGCTGATCCTATGCGACGCAACCTTATTTTATGTATATCAAGTTAAAAAATTTGTACGCTGGTGTCTGTTTGGTACCAAATGGTTCTGTAATCAATGTACTATTAAAATGTATAATCGATGAATTTTTGGCTCGTCTTAAAATATTAGAATTCCATACTTTTTTACCGCTGACCCTATGCGACGCAACCTTATTTTATGTATATCAAGTTAAAAAATTTGTACGCTGGTGTCTGTTTGGTACCAAATGATTCTGTAATCAATGTACTATTAAAATGTATAATCGATGAATTTTTGGCTCGTCTTAAAATATTACAAATCGATACTTTTTTACCGCTGACCCTATGCGACGCAACCTTATTTTATGTATATCAAGTTAAATAATTTGTACGCTGGTGTCTGTTTGGTACCAAATGATTGTGTAATCAATGTACTATTAAAATGTATAATCGATGAATTTTTGGCTCGTCTTTAAATATTTGAAATCGATACTTTTTTACCGCTGACCCCATTCGACGCAACTTTATTTTATGTATATCAAGTTAAAAAATTTGTACGCTGGTGTCTGCATGGTATCAAAAGATTCTGTAATCAATGTACTATTAAAATGTATAATCGATGAATTTTTGGCTCGTCTTAAAATATTAGAAATCGACTTTTACCGCTGACCCTATGCGACGCAACCTTATTTTATGTATATCAAGTTAAATAATTTGTACGCTGGTGTCTGTTTGGTACCAAATGATTGTGTAATCAATGTACTATTAAAATGTATAATCGATGAATTTTTGGCTCGTCTTAAAATATTAGAAATCGATACTTTTTTACCGCTGACCCCATTCGACGCAACTTTATTTTATGTATATCAAGTTAAAAAATTTGTACGCTGGTGTCTGTTTGGTACCAAATGGTTCTGTAATCAATGTACTATTAAAATGTATAATCGATGAATTTATGGCTGGTCTTAAAATATTAGAATTCCATACTTTTTTACCGCTGACCCTATGCGACGCAACCTTATTTTATGTATATCAAGTTAAAAAATTTGTACGCTGGTGTCTGTTTGGTACCAAATGGTTCTGTAATCAATGTACTATTAAAATGTATAATCTATGAATTTTTGGCTCGTCTTAAAATATTAGAAATCGATATTTTTTTACCGCTGACCCTATGCGACGCAACCTTATTTTATGTATATCAAGTTAAATAATTTGTACGCTGGTGTCTGTTTGGTACCAAATGATTGTGTAATCAATGTACTATTAAAATGTATAATCGATGAATTTTTGGCTCGTCTTAAAATATTAGAAATCGATACTTTTTTACCGCTGACCCCATTCGACGCAACTTTATTTTATGTATATCAAGTTAAAAAATTTGTACGCTGGTGTCTGTTTGGTACCAAATGGTTCTGTAATCAATGTACTATTAAAATGCATAATCGATGAAATTTTGGCTCGTCTTAAAATATTAGAAATCCATACTTTTTTACCGCTGACCCTATGCGACGCAACCTTATTTTATGTATATCAAGTTAAAAAATTTGTACGCTGGTGTCTGTTTGGTACCAAAAGATTCTGTAATCAATGTACTATTAAAATGTATAATCGATGAATTTTTGGCTCGTCTTAAAATATTGGAAATCGATACTTTTTACCGCTGATCCTATGCGACGCAACCTTATTTTATGTATATCAAGTTAAAAAATTTGTACGCTGGTGTCTGTTTGGTACCAAATGGTTCTGTAATCAATGTACTATTAAAATGTATAATCGATGAATTTTTGGCTCGTCTTAAAATATTAGAATTCCATACTTTTTTACCGCTGACCCTATGCGACGCAACCTTATTTTATGTATATCAAGTTAAAAAATTTGTACGCTGGTGTCTGTTTGGTACCAAATGATTCTGTAATCAATGTACTATTAAAATGTATAATCGATGAATTTTTGGCTCGTCTTAAAATATTAGAAATCGATACTTTTTTACCGCTGACCCTATGCGACGCAACCTTATTTTATGTATATCAAGTTAAATAATTTGTACGCTGGTGTCTGTTTGGTACCAAATGATTGTGTAATCAATGTACTATTAAAATGTATAATCGATGAATTTTTGGCTCGTCTTAAAATATTAGAAATCGATACTTTTTTACCGCTGACCCCATTCGACGCAACTTTATTTTATGTATATCAAGTTAAAAAATTTGTACGCTGGTGTCTGCATGGTATCAAAAGATTCTGTAATCAATGTACTATTAAAATGTATAATCGATGAATTTTTTTCTCGTCTTAAAATATTAGAAATCGATACTTTTTTACCGCTGACCCCATTCGACGCAACTTTATTTTATGTATATCAAGTTAAAAAATTTGTACGCTGATGTCTGCATGGTATCAAAAGATTCTGTAATCAATGTACTATTAAAATGTATAATCGATGAATTTTTGGCTCGTCTTAAAATATTAGAAATCGATACTTTTTTACCGCTGACCCTATGCGACGCAACCTTATTTTATGTATATCAAGTTAAGAAATTTGTACGCTGGTGTCTGTTTGGTACCAAATGGTTCTGTAATCAATGTACTATTAAAATGTATAATCGATGAATTTTTGGCTCGTCTTAAAATATTAGAAATCGATACTTTTTTACCGCTGACCCTATGCGACGCAACCTTATTTTATGTATATCAAGTTAAATAATTTGTACGCTGGTGTCTGTTTGGTACCAAATGATTGTGTAATCAATGTACTATTAAAATGTATAATCGATGAATTTTTGGCTCGTCTTAAAATATTAGAAATCGATACTTTTTTACCGCTGACCCTATGCGACGCATCCTTATTTTATGTATATCAAGTTAAAAAATTTGTACGCTGGTGTCTGTTTGGTACCAAATGGTTCTGTAATCAATGTACTATTAAAATGTATAATCGATGAATTTTTGGCTCGTCTTAAAATATTAGAAATCGATACTTTTTTACCGCTGACCTTATGCGACGCAACCTTATTTTATGTATATCAAGTTAAATAATTTGTACGCTGGTGTCTGTTTGGTACCAAATGGTTCTGTAATCAATGTACTATTAAAATGTATAATCGATGAATTTTTGGCTCGTCTTAAAATATTAGAAATCGATACTTTTTTACCGCTGACCCTATGCGACGCATCCTTAATTTATGTATAGCAAATGAAAAAGTTTGTACGCTGTTGTCTGCTTGGTACCAAAAGATTCTGTAATCAATGTACTATTAAAATGTATAATGGATGAATTTTTGGCTCGTCTTTAAATATTAGAAATCGATACTTTTTTACCGCTGACCCCATGCGACGCAACCTTATTTTATGTATATCAAGTTAAAAAATTTGTACGCTGGTGTCTGTTTGGTATCAAATGGTTCTGTAATCAATGTACTATTAAAATGTATAATCGATGAATTTTTGGCTCGTCTTAAAATATTAGAAATCCATACTTTTTTACCGCTGACCCTATGCGACGCAACCTTATTTTATGTATATCAAGTTAAAAAATTTGTACGCTGGTGTCTGCATGGTATCAAAAGATTCTGTAATCAATGTACTATTAAAATGTATAATCGATGAATTTTTGGCTCGTCTTTCAATATTTGAAATCGATACTTTTTTACCGCTGACCTCATTCGAAGCAACTTTATTTTATGTATATCAAGTTAAGAAATTTGTACGCTGGTGTCTGCATGGTATCAACAGATTCTGTAATCAATGTACTATTAAAATGTATAATCGATGAATTTTTGGCTCGTCTTAAAATATTAGAAATCGATACTTTTTTACCGCTGACCTTATGCGACGCAACCTTATTTTATGTATATCAAGTTAAATAATTTGTACGCTGGTGTCTGTTTGGTACCAAATGATTGTGTAATCAATGTACTATTAAAATGTATAATCGATGAATTTTTGGCTCGTCTTAAAATATTAGAAATCGATACTTTTTTACCGCTGACCCCATTCGACGCAACTTTATTTTATGTATATCAAGTTAAAAAATTTGTACGCTGGTGTCTGCATGGTATCAAAAGATTCTGTAATCAATGTACTATTAAAATGTATAATCGATGAATTTTTTTCTCGTCTTAAAATATTAGAAATCGATACTTTTTTACCGCTGACCCCATTCGACGCAACTTTATTTTATGTATATCAAGTTAAAAAATTTGTACGCTGATGTCTGCATGGTATCAAAAGATTCTGTAATCAATGTACTATTAAAATGTATAATCGATGAATTTTTGGCTCGTCTTAAAATATTAGAAATCGATACTTTTTTACCGCTGACCCTATGCGACGCAACCTTATTTTATGTATATCAAGTTAAGAAATTTGTACGCTGGTGTCTGTTTGGTACCAAATGGTTCTGTAATCAATGTACTATTAAAATGTATAATCGATGAATTTTTGGCTCGTCTTAAAATATTAGAAATCGATACTTTTTTACCGCTGACCCTATGCGACGCATCCTTAATTTATGTATAGCAAATGAAAAAGTTTGTATGCTGTTGTCTGCTTGGTACCAAAAGATTCTGTAATCAATGTACTATTAAAATGTATAATCGATGAATTTTTGGCTCGTCTTAAAATATTAGAAATCGATACTTTTTTACCGCTGACCCTATGCGACGCATCCTTATTTTATGTATATCAAGTTAAAAAATTTGTACGCTGGTGTCTGTTTGGTACCAAATGGTTCTGTAATCAATGTACTATTAAAATGTATAATCGATGAATTTTTGGCTCGTCTTAAAATATTAGAAATCGATACTTTTTTACCGCTGACCCTATGCGACGCATCCTTAATTTATGTATAGCAAATGAAAAAGTTTGTACGCTGTTGTCTGCTTGGTACCAAAAGATTCTGTAATCAATGTACTATTAAAATGTATAATGGATGAATTTTTGGCTCGTCTTTAAATATTAGAAATCGATACTTTTTTACCGCTGACCCCATGCGACGCAACCTTATTTTATGTATATCAAGTTAAAAAATTTGTACGCTGGTGTCTGTTTGGTACCAAATGGTTCTGTAATCAATGTACTATTAAAATGTATAATCGATGAATTTTTGGCTCGTCTTAAAATATTAGAAATCCATACTTTTTTACCGCTGACCCTATGCGACGCAACCTTATTTTATGTATATCAAGTTAAAAAATTTGTACGCTGGTGTCTGCATGGTATCAAAAGATTCTGTAATCAATGTACTATTAAAATGTATAATCGATGAATTTTTGGCTCGTCTTTCAATATTTGAAATCGATACTTTTTTACCGCTGACCTCATTCGAAGCAACTTTATTTTATGTATATCAAGTTAAGAAATTTGTACGCTGGTGTCTGCATGGTATCAACAGATTCTGTAATCAATGTACTATTAAAATGTATAATCGATGAATTTTTGGCTCGTCTTAAAATATTAGAAATCGATACTTTTTTACCGCTGACCTTATGCGACGCAACCTTATTTTATGTATATCAAGTTAAATAATTTGTACGCTGGTGTCTGTTTGGTACCAAATGATTGTGTAATCAATGTACTATTAAAATGTATAATCGATGAATTTTTGGCTCGTCTTAAAATATTAGAAATCGATACTTTTTTACCGCTGACCCCATTCGACGCAACTTTATTTTATGTATATCAAGTTAAAAAATTTGTACGCTGGTGTCTGCATGGTATCAAAAGATTCTGTAATCAATGTACTATTAAAATGTATAATCGATGAATTTTTTTCTCGTCTTAAAATATTAGAAATCGATACTTTTTTACCGCTGACCCCATTCGACGCAACTTTATTTTATGTATATCAAGTTAAAAAATTTGTACGCTGGTGTCTGCATGGTATCAAAAGATTCTGTAATCAATGTACTATTAAAATGTATAATCGATGAATTTTTGGCTCGTCTTAAAATATTAGAAATCGATACTTTTTTACCGCTGACCCTATGCGACGCAACCTTATTTTATGTATATCAAGTTAAAAAATTTGTACGCTGGTGTCTGTTTGGTACCAAATGGTTCTGTAATCAATGTACTATTAAAATGTATAATCGATGAATTTTTGGCTCGTCTTAAAATATTAGAAATCGATACTTTTTTACCGCTGACCCTATGCGACGCATCCTTAATTTATGTATAGCAAATGAAAAAGTTTGTATGCTGTTGTCTGCTTGGTACCAAAAGATTCTGTAATCAATGTACTATTAAAATGTATAATCGATGAATTTTTGGCTCGTCTTAAAATATTAGAAATCGATACTTTTTTACCGCTGACCCTATGCGACGCATCCTTGTTTTATGTATATCAAGTTAAAAAATTTGTACGCTGGTGTCTGTTTGGTACCAAATGGTTCTGTAATCAATGTACTATTAAAATGTATAATCGATGAATTTTTGGCTCGTCTTAAAATATTAGAAATCCATACTTTTTTACCGCTGACCCTATGCGACGCATCCTTATTTTATGTATATCAAGTTAAAAAATTTGTACGCTGGTGTCTGCATGGTATCAAAAGATTCTGTAATCAATGTACTATTAAAATGTATAATCGATGAATTTTTGGCTCGTCTTTCAATATTTGAAATCGATACTTTTTTACCGCTGACCTCATTCGAAGCAACTTTATTTTATGTATATCAAGTTAAGAAATTTGTACGCTGGTGTCTGCATGGTATCAACAGATTCTGTAATCAATGTACTATTAAAATGTATAATCGATGAATTTTTGGCTCGTCTTAAAATATTAGAAATCGATACTTTTTTACCGCTGACCTTATGCGACGCAACCTTATTTTATGTATATCAAGTTAAATAATTTGTACGCTGGTGTCTGTTTGGTACCAAATGATTGTGTAATCAATGTACTATTAAAATGTATAATCGATGAATTTTTGGCTCGTCTTAAAATATTAGAAATCGATACTTTTTTACCGCTGACCCCATTCGACGCAACTTTATTTTATGTATATCAAGTTAAAAAATTTGTACGCTGGTGTCTGCATGGTATCAAAAGATTCTGTAATCAATGTACTATTAAAATGTATAATCGATGAATTTTTGGCTCGTCTTAAAATATTAGAAATCGATACTTTTTTACCGCTGACCCTATGCGACGCAACTTTATTTTATGTATATCAAGTTAAATAATTTGTACGCTGGTGTCTGTTTGGTATCAAATGATTCTGTAATCAATGTACTATTAAAATGTATAATCGATGAATTTTTGGCTCGTCTTAAAATATTAGAAATCGATACTTTTTTACCGCTGACCCCATTCGACGCAACTATATTTTATGTATATCAAGTTAAAAAATTTGTACGCTGGTGTCTGCATGGTATCAAAAGATTCTGTAATCAATGTACTATTAAAATGTATAATCGATGAATTTTTGGCTCGTCTTAAAATATTAGAAATCGATACTTTTTTACCGCTGACCCTATGCGACGCAACCTTATTTTATGTATATCAAGTTAAAAAATTTGTACGCTGGTGTCTGTTTGGTACCAAATGGTTCTGTAATCAATGTACTATTAAAATGTATAATCGAAATGAATTTTTGGCTCGTCTTAAAATATTAGAAATCGATACTTTTTTACCGCTGACCCTATGCGACGCATCCTTAATTTATGTATAGCAAATGAAAAAGTTTGTATGCTGTTGTCTGCTTGGTACCAAAAGATTCTGTAATCAATGTACTATTAAAATGTATAATGGATGAATTTTTGACTCGTCTTAAAATATTAGAAATCGATACTTTTTTACCGCTGACCCCATTCGATGCAACTTTATTTTATGTATATCAAGTTAAAAAATTTGTACGCTGGTGTCTGCATAGTATCAAAAGATTCTGTAATCAATGTACTATTAAAATGTATAATCGATGAATTTTTGGCTCGTCTTAAAATATTGGAAATCGATACTTTTTACCGCTAATCCTATGCGACGCAACCTTATTTTATGTATATCAAGTTAAAAAATTTGTACGCTGGTGTCTGTTTGGTACCAAATGGTTCTGTAATCAATGTACTATTAAAATGTATAATCGATGAATTTTTGGCTCGTCTTAAAATATTAGAAATCGATACTTTTTTACCGCTGACCCTATGCGACGCATCCTTAATTTATGTATAGCAAATGAAAAAGTTTGTACGCTGTTGTCTGCTTGGTACCAAAAGATTCTGTAATCAATGTACTATTAAAATGTATAATGGATGAATTTTTGGCTCGTCTTTAAATATTAGAAATCGATACTTTTTTACCGCTGACCCCATGCGACGCAACCTTATTTTATGTATATCAAGTTAAAAAATTTGTACGCTGGTGTCTGTTTGGTACCAAATGATTGTGTAATCAATGTACTATTAAAATGTATAATCGATGAATTTTTGGCTCGTCTTAAAATATTAGAAATCGATACTTTTTTACCGCTGACCCCATTCGACGCAACTTTATTTTATGTATATCAAGTTAAAAAATTTGTACGCTGGTGTCTGCATGGTATCAAAAGATTCTGTAATCAATGTACTATTAAAATGTATAATCGATGAATTTTTGGCTCGTCTTAAAATATTAGAAATCGATACTTTTTTACCGCTGACCCTATGCGACGCAACTTTATTTTATGTATATCAAGTTAAATAATTTGTACGCTGGTGTCTGTTTGGTATCAAATGATTCTGTAATCAATGTACTATTAAAATGTATAATCGATGAATTTTTGGCTCGTCTTAAAATATTAGAAATCGATACTTTTTTACCGCTGACCCCATTCGACGCAACTATATTTTATGTATATCAAGTTAAAAAATTTGTACGCTGGTGTCTGCATGGTATCAAAAGATTCTGTAATCAATGTACTATTAAAATGTATAATCGATGAATTTTTGGCTCGTCTTAAAATATTAGAAATCGATACTTTTTTACCGCTGACCCTATGCGACGCAACCTTATTTTATGTATATCAAGTTAAAAAATTTGTACGCTGGTGTCTGTTTGGTACCAAATGGTTCTGTAATCAATGTACTATTAAAATGTATAATCGAAATGAATTTTTGGCTCGTCTTAAAATATTAGAAATCGATACTTTTTTACCGCTGACCCTATGCGACGCATCCTTAATTTATGTATAGCAAATGAAAAAGTTTGTATGCTGTTGTCTGCTTGGTACCAAAAGATTCTGTAATCAATGTACTATTAAAATGTATAATGGATGAATTTTTGACTCGTCTTAAAATATTAGAAATCGATACTTTTTTACCGCTGACCCCATTCGATGCAACTTTATTTTATGTATATCAAGTTAAAAAATTTGTACGCTGGTGTCTGCATAGTATCAAAAGATTCTGTAATCAATGTACTATTAAAATGTATAATCGATGAATTTTTGGCTCGTCTTAAAATATTGGAAATCGATACTTTTTACCGCTAATCCTATGCGACGCAACCTTATTTTATGTATATCAAGTTAAAAAATTTGTACGCTGGTGTCTGTTTGGTACCAAATGGTTCTGTAATCAATGTACTATTAAAATGTATAATCGATGAATTTTTGGCTCGTCTTAAAATATTAGAAATCGATACTTTTTTACCGCTGACCCTATGCGACGCATCCTTAATTTATGTATAGCAAATGAAAAAGTTTGTACGCTGTTGTCTGCTTGGTACCAAAAGATTCTGTAATCAATGTACTATTAAAATGTATAATGGATGAATTTTTGGCTCGTCTTTAAATATTAGAAATCGATACTTTTTTACCGCTGACCCCATGCGACGCAACCTTATTTTATGTATATCAAGTTAAAAAATTTGTACGCTGGTGTCTGTTTGGTACCAAATGGTTCTGTAATCAATGTACTATTAAAATGTATAATCGATGAATTTATGGCTGGTCTTAAAATATTAGAATTCCATACTTTTTTACCGCTGACCCTATGCGACGCAACCTTATTTTATGTATATCAAGTTAAAAAATTTGTACGCTGGTGTCTGTTTGGTACCAAATGGTTCTGTAATCAATGTACTATTAAAATGTATAATCTATGAATTTTTGGCTCGTCTTAAAATATTAGAAATCGATATTTTTTTACCGCTGACCCTATGCGACGCAACCTTATTTTATGTATATCAAGTTAAATAATTTGTACGCTGGTGTCTGTTTGGTACCAAATGATTGTGTAATCAATGTACTATTAAAATGTATAATCGATGAATTTTTGGCTCGTCTTAAAATATTAGAAATCGATACTTTTTTACCGCTGACCCCATTCGACGCAACTTTATTTTATGTATATCAAGTTAAAAAATTTGTACGCTGGTGTCTGTTTGGTACCAAATGGTTCTGTAATCAATGTACTATTAAAATGCATAATCGATGAAATTTTGGCTCGTCTTAAAATATTAGAAATCCATACTTTTTTACCGCTGACCCTATGCGACGCAACCTTATTTTATGTATATCAAGTTAAAAAATTTGTACGCTGGTGTCTGTTTGGTACCAAAAGATTCTGTAATCAATGTACTATTAAAATGTATAATCGATGAATTTTTGGCTCGTCTTAAAATATTGGAAATCGATACTTTTTACCGCTGATCCTATGCGACGCAACCTTATTTTATGTATATCAAGTTAAAAAATTTGTACGCTGGTGTCTGTTTGGTACCAAATGGTTCTGTAATCAATGTACTATTAAAATGTATAATCGATGAATTTTTGGCTCGTCTTAAAATATTAGAATTCCATACTTTTTTACCGCTGACCCTATGCGACGCAACCTTATTTTATGTATATCAAGTTAAAAAATTTGTACGCTGGTGTCTGTTTGGTACCAAATGATTCTGTAATCAATGTACTATTAAAATGTATAATCGATGAATTTTTGGCTCGTCTTAAAATATTAGAAATCGATACTTTTTTACCGCTGACCCTATGCGACGCAACCTTATTTTATGTATCTCAAGTTAAATAATTTGTACGCTGGTGTCTGTTTGGTACCAAATGATTGTGTAATCAATGTACTATTAAAATGTATAATCGATGAATTTTTGGCTCGTCTTTAAATATTTGAAATCGATACTTTTTTACCGCTGACCCCATTCGACGCAACTTTATTTTATGTATATCAAGTTAAAAAATTTGTACGCTGGTGTCTGCATGGTATCAAAAGATTCTGTAATCAATGTACTATTAAAATGTATAATCGATGAATTTTTGGCTCGTCTTAAAATATTAGAAATCGACTTTTACCGCTGACCCTATGCGACGCAACCTTATTTTATGTATATCAAGTTAAATAATTTGTACGCTGGTGTCTGTTTGGTACCAAATGATTGTGTAATCAATGTACTATTAAAATGTATAATCGATGAATTTTTGGCTCGTCTTAAAATATTAGAAATCGATACTTTTTTACCGCTGACCCCATTCGACGCAACTTTATTTTATGTATATCAAGTTAAAAAATTTGTACGCTGGTGTCTGTTTGGTACCAAATGGTTCTGTAATCAATGTACTATTAAAATGTATAATCGATGAATTTATGGCTGGTCTTAAAATATTAGAATTCCATACTTTTTTACCGCTGACCCTATGCGACGCAACCTTATTTTATGTATATCAAGTTAAAAAATTTGTACGCTGGTGTCTGTTTGGTACCAAATGGTTCTGTAATCAATGTACTATTAAAATGTATAATCTATGAATTTTTGGCTCGTCTTAAAATATTAGAAATCGATATTTTTTTACCGCTGACCCTATGCGACGCAACCTTATTTTATGTATATCAAGTTAAATAATTTGTACGCTGGTGTCTGTTTGGTACCAAATGATTGTGTA
This sequence comes from Prenolepis imparis, assembly GCF_030444845.1. Lineage (NCBI taxonomy): Eukaryota > Metazoa > Arthropoda > Insecta > Hymenoptera > Formicidae > Prenolepis > Prenolepis imparis. The sequence continues at coordinate 574,777 of NW_028141177.1, forward strand.
ATCAATGTACTATTAAAATGTATAATCGATGAATTTTTGGCTCGTCTTAAAATATTAGAAATCGATACTTTTTTACCGCTGACCCCATTCGACGCAACTTTATTTTATGTATATCAAGTTAAAAAATTTGTACGCTGGTGTCTGTTTGGTACCAAATGGTTCTGTAATCAATGTACTATTAAAATGCATAATCGATGAAATTTTGGCTCGTCTTAAAATATTAGAAATCCATACTTTTTTACCGCTGACCCTATGCGACGCAACCTTATTTTATGTATATCAAGTTAAAAAATTTGTACGCTGGTGTCTGTTTGGTACCAAAAGATTCTGTAATCAATGTACTATTAAAATGTATAATCGATGAATTTTTGGCTCGTCTTAAAATATTGGAAATCGATACTTTTTACCGCTGATCCTATGCGACGCAACCTTATTTTATGTATATCAAGTTAAAAAATTTGTACGCTGGTGTCTGTTTGGTACCAAATGGTTCTGTAATCAATGTACTATTAAAATGTATAATCGATGAATTTTTGGCTCGTCTTAAAATATTAGAATTCCATACTTTTTTACCGCTGACCCTATGCGACGCAACCTTATTTTATGTATATCAAGTTAAAAAATTTGTACGCTGGTGTCTGTTTGGTACCAAATGATTCTGTAATCAATGTACTATTAAAATGTATAATCGATGAATTTTTGGCTCGTCTTAAAATATTAGAAATCGATACTTTTTTACCGCTGACCCTATGCGACGCAACCTTATTTTATGTATATCAAGTTAAATAATTTGTACGCTGGTGTCTGTTTGGTACCAAATGATTGTGTAATCAATGTACTATTAAAATGTATAATCGATGAATTTTTGGCTCGTCTTTAAATATTTGAAATCGATACTTTTTTACCGCTGACCCCATTCGACGCAACTTTATTTTATGTATATCAAGTTAAAAAATTTGTACGCTGGTGTCTGCATGGTATCAAAAGATTCTGTAATCAATGTACTATTAAAATGTATAATCGATGAATTTTTGGCTCGTCTTAAAATATTAGAAATCGACTTTTACCGCTGACCCTATGCGACGCAACCTTATTTTATGTATATCAAGTTAAATAATTTGTACGCTGGTGTCTGTTTGGTACCAAATGATTGTGTAATCAATGTACTATTAAAATGTATAATCGATGAATTTTTGGCTCGTCTTAAAATATTAGAAATCGATACTTTTTTACCGCTGACCCCATTCGACGCAACTTTATTTTATGTATATCAAGTTAAAAAATTTGTACGCTGGTGTCTGCATGGTATCAAAAGATTCTGTAATCAATGTACTATTAAAATGTATAATCGATGAATTTTTTTCTCGTCTTAAAATATTAGAAATCGATACTTTTTTACCGCTGACCCCATTCGACGCAACTTTATTTTATGTATATCAAGTTAAAAAATTTGTACGCTGATGTCTGCATGGTATCAAAAGATTCTGTAATCAATGTACTATTAAAATGTATAATCGATGAATTTTTGGCTCGTCTTAAAATATTAGAAATCGATACTTTTTTACCGCTGACCCTATGCGACGCAACCTTATTTTATGTATATCAAGTTAAGAAATTTGTACGCTGGTGTCTGTTTGGTACCAAATGGTTCTGTAATCAATGTACTATTAAAATGTATAATCGATGAATTTTTGGCTCGTCTTAAAATATTAGAAATCGATACTTTTTTACCGCTGACCCTATGCGACGCATCCTTAATTTATGTATAGCAAATGAAAAAGTTTGTATGCTGTTGTCTGCTTGGTACCAAAAGATTCTGTAATCAATGTACTATTAAAATGTATAATCGATGAATTTTTGGCTCGTCTTAAAATATTAGAAATCGATACTTTTTTACCGCTGACCCTATGCGACGCATCCTTATTTTATGTATATCAAGTTAAAAAATTTGTACGCTGGTGTCTGTTTGGTACCAAATGGTTCTGTAATCAATGTACTATTAAAATGTATAATCGATGAATTTTTGGCTCGTCTTAAAATATTAGAAATCGATACTTTTTTACCGCTGACCCTATGCGACGCATCCTTAATTTATGTATAGCAAATGAAAAAGTTTGTACGCTGTTGTCTGCTTGGTACCAAAAGATTCTGTAATCAATGTACTATTAAAATGTATAATGGATGAATTTTTGGCTCGTCTTTAAATATTAGAAATCGATACTTTTTTACCGCTGACCCCATGCGACGCAACCTTATTTTATGTATATCAAGTTAAAAAATTTGTACGCTGGTGTCTGTTTGGTACCAAATGGTTCTGTAATCAATGTACTATTAAAATGTATAATCGATGAATTTTTGGCTCGTCTTAAAATATTAGAAATCCATACTTTTTTACCGCTGACCCTATGCGACGCAACCTTATTTTATGTATATCAAGTTAAGAAATTTGTACGCTGGTGTCTGCATGGTATCAACAGATTCTGTAATCAATGTACTATTAAAATGTATAATCGATGAATTTTTGGCTCGTCTTTCAATATTTGAAATCGATACTTTTTTACCGCTGACCTCATTCGAAGCAACTTTATTTTATGTATATCAAGTTAAATAATTTGTACGCTGGTGTCTGTTTGGTACCAAATGATTGTGTAATCAATGTACTATTAAAATGTATAATCGATGAATTTTTGGCTCGTCTTAAAATATTAGAAATCGATACTTTTTTACCGCTGACCCCATTCGACGCAACTTTATTTTATGTATATCAAGTTAAAAAATTTGTACGCTGGTGTCTGCATGGTATCAAAAGATTCTGTAATCAATGTACTATTAAAATGTATAATCGATGAATTTTTTTCTCGTCTTAAAATATTAGAAATCGATACTTTTTTACCGCTGACCCCATTCGACGCAACTTTATTTTATGTATATCAAGTTAAAAAATTTGTACGCTGGTGTCTGCATGGTATCAAAAGATTCTGTAATCAATGTACTATTAAAATGTATAATCGATGAATTTTTGGCTCGTCTTAAAATATTAGAAATCGATTATTTTATGTATATCAAGTTAAGAAATTTGTACGCTGGTGTCTGTTTGGTACCAAATGGTTCTGTAATCAATGTACTATTAAAATGTATAATCGATGAATTTTTGGCTCGTCTTAAAATATTAGAAATCGATACTTTTTTACCGCTGACCCTATGCGACGCATCCTTAATTTATGTATAGCAAATGAAAAAGTTTGTATGCTGTTGTCTGCTTGGTACCAAAAGATTCTGTAATCAATGTACTATTAAAATGTATAATCGATGAATTTTTGGCTCGTCTTAAAATATTAGAAATCGATACTTTTTTACCGCTGACCCTATGCGACGCAACCTTATTTTATGTATATCAAGTTAAAAAATTTGTACGCTGGTGTCTGTTTGGTACCAAATGGTTCTGTAATCAATGTACTATTAAAATGTATAATCGATGAATTTTTGGCTCGTCTTAAAATATTAGAAATCGATACTTTTTTACCGCTGACCCTATGCGACGCATCCTTAATTTATGTATAGCAAATGAAAAAGTTTGTATGCTGTTGTCTGCTTGGTACCAAAAGATTCTGTAATCAATGTACTATTAAAATGTATAATCGATGAATTTTTGGCTCGTCTTAAAATATTAGAAATCGATACTTTTTTACCGCTGACCCTATGCGACGCATCCTTGTTTTATGTATATCAAGTTAAAAAATTTGTACGCTGGTGTCTGTTTGGTACCAAATGGTTCTGTAATCAATGTACTATTAAAATGTATAATCGATGAATTTTTGGCTCGTCTTAAAATATTAGAAATCCATACTTTTTTACCGCTGACCCTATGCGACGCATCCTTATTTTATGTATATCAAGTTAAAAAATTTGTACGCTGGTGTCTGCATGGTATCAAAAGATTCTGTAATCAATGTACTATTAAAATGTATAATCGATGAATTTTTGGCTCGTCTTTCAATATTTGAAATCGATACTTTTTTACCGCTGACCTCATTCGAAGCAACTTTATTTTATGTATATCAAGTTAAGAAATTTGTACGCTGGTGTCTGCATGGTATCAACAGATTCTGTAATCAATGTACTATTAAAATGTATAATCGATGAATTTTTGGCTCGTCTTAAAATATTAGAAATCGATACTTTTTTACCGCTGACCTTATGCGACGCAACCTTATTTTATGTATATCAAGTTAAATAATTTGTACGCTGGTGTCTGTTTGGTACCAAATGATTGTGTAATCAATGTACTATTAAAATGTATAATCGATGAATTTTTGGCTCGTCTTAAAATATTAGAAATCGATACTTTTTTACCGCTGACCCCATTCGACGCAACTTTATTTTATGTATATCAAGTTAAAAAATTTGTACGCTGGTGTCTGCATGGTATCAAAAGATTCTGTAATCAATGTACTATTAAAATGTATAATCGATGAATTTTTGGCTCGTCTTAAAATATTAGAAATCGATACTTTTTTACCGCTGACCCTATGCGACGCAACTTTATTTTATGTATATCAAGTTAAATAATTTGTACGCTGGTGTCTGTTTGGTATCAAATGATTCTGTAATCAATGTACTATTAAAATGTATAATCGATGAATTTTTGGCTCGTCTTAAAATATTAGAAATCGATACTTTTTTACCGCTGACCCCATTCGACGCAACTATATTTTATGTATATCAAGTTAAAAAATTTGTACGCTGGTGTCTGCATGGTATCAAAAGATTCTGTAATCAATGTACTATTAAAATGTATAATCGATGAATTTTTGGCTCGTCTTAAAATATTAGAAATCGATACTTTTTTACCGCTGACCCTATGCGACGCAACCTTATTTTATGTATATCAAGTTAAAAAATTTGTACGCTGGTGTCTGTTTGGTACCAAATGGTTCTGTAATCAATGTACTATTAAAATGTATAATCGAAATGAATTTTTGGCTCGTCTTAAAATATTAGAAATCGATACTTTTTTACCGCTGACCCTATGCGACGCATCCTTAATTTATGTATAGCAAATGAAAAAGTTTGTATGCTGTTGTCTGCTTGGTACCAAAAGATTCTGTAATCAATGTACTATTAAAATGTATAATGGATGAATTTTTGACTCGTCTTAAAATATTAGAAATCGATACTTTTTTACCGCTGACCCCATTCGATGCAACTTTATTTTATGTATATCAAGTTAAAAAATTTGTACGCTGGTGTCTGCATAGTATCAAAAGATTCTGTAATCAATGTACTATTAAAATGTATAATCGATGAATTTTTGGCTCGTCTTAAAATATTGGAAATCGATACTTTTTACCGCTAATCCTATGCGACGCAACCTTATTTTATGTATATCAAGTTAAAAAATTTGTACGCTGGTGTCTGTTTGGTACCAAATGGTTCTGTAATCAATGTACTATTAAAATGTATAATCGATGAATTTTTGGCTCGTCTTAAAATATTAGAAATCGATACTTTTTTACCGCTGACCCTATGCGACGCATCCTTAATTTATGTATAGCAAATGAAAAAGTTTGTACGCTGTTGTCTGCTTGGTACCAAAAGATTCTGTAATCAATGTACTATTAAAATGTATAATGGATGAATTTTTGGCTCGTCTTTAAATATTAGAAATCGATACTTTTTTACCGCTGACCCCATGCGACGCAACCTTATTTTATGTATATCAAGTTAAAAAATTTGTACGCTGGTGTCTGTTTGGTACCAAATGGTTCTGTAATCAATGTACTATTAAAATGTATAATCGATGAATTTATGGCTGGTCTTAAAATATTAGAATTCCATACTTTTTTACCGCTGACCCTATGCGACGCAACCTTATTTTATGTATATCAAGTTAAAAAATTTGTACGCTGGTGTCTGCATGGTATCAAAAGATTCTGTAATCAATGTACTATTAAAATGTATAATCGATGAATTTTTGGCTCGTCTTAAAATATTAGAAATCGATACTTTTTTACCGCTGACCCCATTCGACGCAACTTTATTTTATGTATATCAAGTTAAAAAATTTGTACGCTGGTGTCTGTTTGGTACCAAATGGTTCTGTAATCAATGTACTATTAAAATGCATAATCGATGAAATTTTGGCTCGTCTTAAAATATTAGAAATCCATACTTTTTTACCGCTGACCCTATGCGACGCAACCTTATTTTATGTATATCAAGTTAAAAAATTTGTACGCTGGTGTCTGTTTGGTACCAAAAGATTCTGTAATCAATGTACTATTAAAATGTATAATCGATGAATTTTTGGCTCGTCTTAAAATATTGGAAATCGATACTTTTTACCGCTGATCCTATGCGACGCAACCTTATTTTATGTATATCAAGTTAAAAAATTTGTACGCTGGTGTCTGTTTGGTACCAAATGGTTCTGTAATCAATGTACTATTAAAATGTATAATCGATGAATTTTTGGCTCGTCTTAAAATATTAGAATTCCATACTTTTTTACCGCTGACCCTATGCGACGCAACCTTATTTTATGTATATCAAGTTAAAAAATTTGTACGCTGGTGTCTGTTTGGTACCAAATGATTCTGTAATCAATGTACTATTAAAATGTATAATCGATGAATTTTTGGCTCGTCTTAAAATATTAGAAATCGATACTTTTTTACCGCTGACCCTATGCGACGCAACCTTATTTTATGTATATCAAGTTAAATAATTTGTACGCTGGTGTCTGTTTGGTACCAAATGATTGTGTAATCAATGTACTATTAAAATGTATAATCGATGAATTTTTGGCTCGTCTTTAAATATTTGAAATCGATACTTTTTTACCGCTGACCCCATTCGACGCAACTTTATTTTATGTATATCAAGTTAAAAAATTTGTACGCTGGTGTCTGCATGGTATCAAAAGATTCTGTAATCAATGTACTATTAAAATGTATAATCGATGAATTTTTGGCTCGTCTTAAAATATTAGAAATCGACTTTTACCGCTGACCCTATGCGACGCAACCTTATTTTATGTATATCAAGTTAAATAATTTGTACGCTGGTGTCTGTTTGGTACCAAATGATTGTGTAATCAATGTACTATTAAAATGTATAATCGATGAATTTTTGGCTCGTCTTAAAATATTAGAAATCGATACTTTTTTACCGCTGACCCTATGCGACGCATCCTTAATTTATGTATAGCAAATGAAACAGTTTGTATGCTGTTGTCTGCTTGGTACCAAAAGATTCTGTAATCAATGTACTATTAAAATGTATAATGGATGAATTTTTGGCTCGTCTTTAAATATTAGAAATCGATACTTTTTTACCGCTGACCCCATGCGACGCAACCTTATTTTATGTATATCAAGTTAAATAATTTGTACGCTGGTGTCTGTTTGGTACCAAATGATTGTGTAATCAATGTACTATTAAAATGTATAATCGATGAATTTTTGGCTCGTCTTAAAATATTAGAAATCGATACTTTTTTACCGCTGACCCTATGCGACGCATCCTTATTTTATGTATATCAAGTTAAAAAATTTGTACGCTGGTGTCTGTTTGGTACCAAATGATTGTGTAATCAATGTACTATTAAAATGTATAATCGATGAATTTTTGGCTCGTCTTAAAATATTAGAAATCGATACTTTTTTACCGCTGACCCTATGCGACGCAACCTTATTTTATGTATATCAAGTTAAATAATTTGTACGCTGGTGTCTGTTTGGTACCAAATGATTGTGTAATCAATGTACTATTAAAATGTATAATCGATGAATTTTTGGCTCGTCTTTAAATATTTGAAATCGATACTTTTTTACCGCTGACCCCATTCGACGCAACTTTATTTTATGTATATCAAGTTAAAAAATTTGTACGCTGGTGTCTGCATGGTATCAAAAGATTCTGTAATCAATGTACTATTAAAATGTATAATCGATGAATTTTTGGCTCGTCTTAAAATATTAGAAATCGATACTTTTTTACCGCTGACCCTATGCGACGCAACCTTATTTTATGTATATCAAGTTAAAAAATTTGTACGCTGGTGTCTGTTTGGTACCAAATGGTTCTGTAATCAATGTACTATTAAAATGTATAATCGATGAATTTTTGGCTCGTCTTAAAATATTAGAAATCGATACTTTTTTACCGCTGACCCTATGCGACGCATCCTTAATTTATGTATAGCAAATGAAAAAGTTTGTATGCTGTTGTCTGCTTGGTACCAAAAGATTCTGTAATCAATGTACTATTAAAATGTATAATCGATGAATTTTTGGCTCGTCTTAAAATATTAGAAATCGATACTTTTTTACCGCTGACCCTATGCGACGCATCCTTGTTTTATGTATATCAAGTTAAAAAATTTGTACGCTGGTGTCTGTTTGGTACCAAATGGTTCTGTAATCAATGTACTATTAAAATGTATAATCGATGAATTTTTGGCTCGTCTTAAAATATTAGAAATCCATACTTTTTTACCGCTGACCCTATGCGACGCATCCTTATTTTATGTATATCAAGTTAAAAAATTTGTACGCTGGTGTCTGCATGGTATCAAAAGATTCTGTAATCAATGTACTATTAAAATGTATAATCGATGAATTTTTGGCTCGTCTTTCAATATTTGAAATCGATACTTTTTTACCGCTGACCTCATTCGAAGCAACTTTATTTTATGTATATCAAGTTAAGAAATTTGTACGCTGGTGTCTGCATGGTATCAACAGATTCTGTAATCAATGTACTATTAAAATGTATAATCGATGAATTTTTGGCTCGTCTTAAAATATTAGAAATCGATACTTTTTTACCGCTGACCTTATGCGACGCAACCTTATTTTATGTATATCAAGTTAAATAATTTGTACGCTGGTGTCTGTTTGGTACCAAATGATTGTGTAATCAATGTACTATTAAAATGTATAATCGATGAATTTTTGGCTCGTCTTAAAATATTAGAAATCGATACTTTTTTACCGCTGACCCCATTCGACGCAACTTTATTTTATGTATATCAAGTTAAAAAATTTGTACGCTGGTGTCTGCATGGTATCAAAAGATTCTGTAATCAATGTACTATTAAAATGTATAATCGATGAATTTTTGGCTCGTCTTAAAATATTAGAAATCGATACTTTTTTACCGCTGACCCTATGCGACGCAACTTTATTTTATGTATATCAAGTTAAATAATTTGTACGCTGGTGTCTGTTTGGTATCAAATGATTCTGTAATCAATGTACTATTAAAATGTATAATCGATGAATTTTTGGCTCGTCTTAAAATATTAGAAATCGATACTTTTTTACCGCTGACCCCATTCGACGCAACTATATTTTATGTATATCAAGTTAAAAAATTTGTACGCTGGTGTCTGCATGGTATCAAAAGATTCTGTAATCAATGTACTATTAAAATGTATAATCGATGAATTTTTGGCTCGTCTTAAAATATTAGAAATCGATACTTTTTTACCGCTGACCCTATGCGACGCAACCTTATTTTATGTATATCAAGTTAAAAAATTTGTACGCTGGTGTCTGTTTGGTACCAAATGGTTCTGTAATCAATGTACTATTAAAATGTATAATCGAAATGAATTTTTGGCTCGTCTTAAAATATTAGAAATCGATACTTTTTTACCGCTGACCCTATGCGACGCATCCTTAATTTATGTATAGCAAATGAAAAAGTTTGTATGCTGTTGTCTGCTTGGTACCAAAAGATTCTGTAATCAATGTACTATTAAAATGTATAATGGATGAATTTTTGACTCGTCTTAAAATATTAGAAATCGATACTTTTTTACCGCTGACCCCATTCGATGCAACTTTATTTTATGTATATCAAGTTAAAAAATTTGTACGCTGGTGTCTGCATAGTATCAAAAGATTCTGTAATCAATGTACTATTAAAATGTATAATCGATGAATTTTTGGCTCGTCTTAAAATATTGGAAATCGATACTTTTTACCGCTAATCCTATGCGACGCAACCTTATTTTATGTATATCAAGTTAAAAAATTTGTACGCTGGTGTCTGTTTGGTACCAAATGGTTCTGTAATCAATGTACTATTAAAATGTATAATCGATGAATTTTTGGCTCGTCTTAAAATATTAGAAATCGATACTTTTTTACCGCTGACCCTATGCGACGCATCCTTAATTTATGTATAGCAAATGAAAAAGTTTGTACGCTGTTGTCTGCTTGGTACCAAAAGATTCTGTAATCAATGTACTATTAAAATGTATAATGGATGAATTTTTGGCTCGTCTTTAAATATTAGAAATCGATACTTTTTTACCGCTGACCCCATGCGACGCAACCTTATTTTATGTATATCAAGTTAAAAAATTTGTACGCTGGTGTCTGTTTGGTACCAAATGGTTCTGTAATCAATGTACTATTAAAATGTATAATCGATGAATTTATGGCTGGTCTTAAAATATTAGAATTCCATACTTTTTTACCGCTGACCCTATGCGACGCAACCTTATTTTATGTATATCAAGTTAAAAAATTTGTACGCTGGTGTCTGCATGGTATCAAAAGATTCTGTAATCAATGTACTATTAAAATGTATAATCGATGAATTTTTGGCTCGTCTTAAAATATTAGAAATCGATACTTTTTTACCGCTGACCCCATTCGACGCAACTTTATTTTATGTATATCAAGTTAAAAAATTTGTACGCTGGTGTCTGTTTGGTACCAAATGGTTCTGTAATCAATGTACTATTAAAATGCATAATCGATGAAATTTTGGCTCGTCTTAAAATATTAGAAATCCATACTTTTTTACCGCTGACCCTATGCGACGCAACCTTATTTTATGTATATCAAGTTAAAAAATTTGTACGCTGGTGTCTGTTTGGTACCAAAAGATTCTGTAATCAATGTACTATTAAAATGTATAATCGATGAATTTTTGGCTCGTCTTAAAATATTGGAAATCGATACTTTTTACCGCTGATCCTATGCGACGCAACCTTATTTTATGTATATCAAGTTAAAAAATTTGTACGCTGGTGTCTGTTTGGTACCAAATGGTTCTGTAATCAATGTACTATTAAAATGTATAATCGATGAATTTTTGGCTCGTCTTAAAATATTAGAATTCCATACTTTTTTACCGCTGACCCTATGCGACGCAACCTTATTTTATGTATATCAAGTTAAAAAATTTGTACGCTGGTGTCTGTTTGGTACCAAATGATTCTGTAATCAATGTACTATTAAAATGTATAATCGATGAATTTTTGGCTCGTCTTAAAATATTAGAAATCGATACTTTTTTACCGCTGACCCTATGCGACGCAACCTTATTTTATGTATATCAAGTTAAATAATTTGTACGCTGGTGTCTGTTTGGTACCAAATGATTGTGTAATCAATGTACTATTAAAATGTATAATCGATGAATTTTTGGCTCGTCTTTAAATATTTGAAATCGATACTTTTTTACCGCTGACCCCATTCGACGCAACTTTATTTTATGTATATCAAGTTAAAAAATTTGTACGCTGGTGTCTGCATGGTATCAAAAGATTCTGTAATCAATGTACTATTAAAATGTATAATCGATGAATTTTTGGCTCGTCTTAAAATATTAGAAATCGACTTTTACCGCTGACCCTATGCGACGCAACCTTATTTTATGTATATCAAGTTAAATAATTTGTACGCTGGTGTCTGTTTGGTACCAAATGATTGTGTAATCAATGTACTATTAAAATGTATAATCGATGAATTTTTGGCTCGTCTTAAAATATTAGAAATCGATACTTTTTTACCGCTGACCCTATGCGACGCATCCTTAATTTATGTATAGCAAATGAAACAGTTTGTATGCTGTTGTCTGCTTGGTACCAAAAGATTCTGTAATCAATGTACTATTAAAATGTATAATGGATGAATTTTTGGCTCGTCTTTAAATATTAGAAATCGATACTTTTTTACCGCTGACCCCATGCGACGCAACCTTATTTTATGTATATCAAGTTAAATAATTTGTACGCTGGTGTCTGTTTGGTACCAAATGATTGTGTAATCAATGTACTATTAAAATGTATAATCGATGAATTTTTGGCTCGTCTTAAAATATTAGAAATCGATACTTTTTTACCGCTGACCCTATGCGACGCATCCTTATTTTATGTATATCAAGTTAAAAAATTTGTACGCTGGTGTCTGTTTGGTACCAAATGATTGTGTAATCAATGTACTATTAAAATGTATAATCGATGAATTTTTGGCTCGTCTTAAAATATTAGAAATCGATACTTTTTTACCGCTGACCCTATGCGACGCAACCTTATTTTATGTATATCAAGTTAAATAATTTGTACGCTGGTGTCTGTTTGGTACCAAATGATTGTGTAATCAATGTACTATTAAAATGTATAATCGATGAATTTTTGGCTCGTCTTTAAATATTTGAAATCGATACTTTTTTACCGCTGACCCCATTCGACGCAACTTTATTTTATGTATATCAAGTTAAAAAATTTGTACGCTGGTGTCTGCATGGTATCAAAAGATTCTGTAATCAATGTACTATTAAAATGTATAATCGATGAATTTTTGGCTCGTCTTAAAATATTAGAAATCGACTTTTACCGCTGACCCTATGCGACGCAACCTTATTTTATGTATATCAAGTTAAATAATTTGTACGCTGGTGTCTGTTTGGTACCAAATGATTGTGTAATCAATGTACTATTAAAATGTATAATCGATGAATTTTTGGCTCGTCTTAAAATATTAGAAATCGATACTTTTTTACCGCTGACCCTATGCGACGCATCCTTAATTTATGTATAGCAAATGAAACAGTTTGTATGCTGTTGTCTGCTTGGTACCAAAAGATTCTGTAATCAATGTACTATTAAAATGTATAATGGATGAATTTTTGGCTCGTCTTTAAATATTAGAAATCGATACTTTTTTACCGCTGACCCCATGCGACGCAACCTTATTTTATGTATATCAAGTTAAATAATTTGTACGCTGGTGTCTGTTTGGTACCAAATGATTGTGTAATCAATGTACTATTAAAATGTATAATCGATGAATTTTTGGCTCGTCTTAAAATATTAGAAATCGATACTTTTTTACCGCTGACCCTATGCGACGCATCCTTATTTTATGTATATCAAGTTAAAAAATTTGTACGCTGGTGTCTGTTTGGTACCAAATGATTGTGTAATCAATGTACTATTAAAATGTATAATCGATGAATTTTTGGCTCGTCTTAAAATATTAGAAATCGATACTTTTTTACCGCTGACCCCATTCGACGCAACTTTATTTTATGTATATCAAGTTAAAAAATTTGTACGCTGGTGTCTGCATGGTATCAAAAGATTCTGTAATCAATGTACTATTAAAATGTATAATCGATCAATTTTTGGCTCTTAAAATATTAGAAATCGATACTTTTTTACCGCTGACCCTATGCGACGCAACCTTATTTTATGTATATCAAGTTAAAAAATTTGTACGCTGGTGTCTGCATGGTATCAAAAGATTCTGTAATCAATGTACTATTAAAATGTATAATCGATGAATTTTTGGCTCGTCTTAAAATATTAGAAATCGATACTTTTTTACCGCTGACCCCATTCGACGCAACTTTATTTTATGTATATCAAGTTAAAAAATTTGTACGCTGGTGTCTGTTTGGTACCAAATGGTTCTGTAATCAATGTACTATTAAAATGCATAATCGATGAAATTTTGGCTCGTCTTAAAATATTAGAAATCCATACTTTTTTACCGCTGACCCTATGCGACGCAACCTTATTTTATGTATATCAAGTTAAATAATTTGTACGCTGGTGTCTGTTTGGTACCAAATGATTCTGTAATCAATGTACTATTAAAATGTATAATCGATGAATTTTTGGCTCGTCTTAAAATATTAGAAATCGATACTTTTTTACCGCTGACCCTATGCGACGCATCCTTATTTTATGTATATCAAGTTAAAAAATTTGTACGCTGGTGTCTGTTTGGTACCAAATGGTTCTGTAATCAATGTACTATTAAAATGTATAATCGATGAATTTTTGGCTCGTCTTAAAATATTAGAAATCGATACTTTTTTACCGCTGACCCTATGCGACGCATCCTTAATTTATGTATAGCAAATGAAAAAGTTTGTACGCTGTTGTCTGCTTGGTACCAAAAGATTCTGTAATCAATGTACTATTAAAATGTATAATCGATGAATTTTTGGCTCGTCTTAAAATATTAGAAATCGATACTTTTTTACCGCTGACCCCATGCGACGCAACCTTATTTTATGTATATCAAGTTAAAAAATTTGTACGCTGGTGTCTGTTTGGTACCAAATGGTTCTGTAATCAATGTACTATTAAAATGTATAATCGATGAATTTTTGGCTCGTCTTAAAATATTAGAAATCCATACTTTTTTACCGCTGACCCCATGCGACGCAACCTTATTTTATGTATATCAAGTTAAAAAATTTGTACGCTGGTGTCTGTTTGGTACCAAATGGTTCTGTAATCAATGTACTATTAAAATGTATAATCGATGAATTTTTGGCTCGTCTTAAAATATTAGAAATCGATACTTTTTTACCGCTGACCCCATTCGACGCAACTTTATTTTATGTATATCAAGTTAAAAAATTTGTACGCTGGTGTCTGCATGGTATCAAAAGATTCTGTAATCAATGTACTATTAAAATGTATAATCGATGAATTTTTTTCTCGTCTTAAAATATTAGAAATCGATACTTTTTTACCGCTGACCCCATTCGACGCAACTTTATTTTATGTATATCAAGTTAAAAAATTTGTACGCTGATGTCTGCATGGTATCAAAAGATTCTGTAATCAATGTACTATTAAAATGTATAATCGATGAATTTTTGGCTCGTCTTAAAATATTAGAAATCGATACTTTTTTACCGCTGACCCTATGCGACGCAACCTTATTTTATGTATATCAAGTTAAAAAATTTGTACGCTGGTGTCTGTTTGGTACCAAATGATTCTGTAATCAATGTACTATTAAAATGTATAATCGATGAATTTTTGGCTCGTCTTAAAATATTAGAAATCGATACTTTTTTACCGCTGACCCTATGCGACGCAACCTTATTTTATGTATATCAAGTTAAATAATTTGTACGCTGGTGTCTGTTTGGTACCAAATGATTGTGTAATCAATATACTATTAAAATGTATAATCGATGAATTTTTGGCTCGTCTTTAAATATTTGAAATCGATACTTTTTTACCGCTGACCCCATTCGACGCAACTTTATTTTATGTATATCAAGTTAAAAAATTTGTACGCTGGTGTCTGCATGGTATCAAAAGATTCTGTAATCAATGTACTATTAAAATGTATAATCGATGAATTTTTGGCTCGTCTTAAAATATTAGAAATCGACTTTTTTACCGCTGATCCTATGCGACGCAACCTTATTTTATGTATATCAAGTTAAATAATTTGTACGCTGGTGTCTGTTTGGTACCAAATGATTGTGTAATCAATGTACTATTAAAATGTATAATCGATGAATTTTTGGCTCGTCTTAAAATATTAGAAATCGATACTTTTTTACCGCTGACCCTATGCGACGCATCCTTAATTTATGTATAGCAAATGAAAAAGTTTGTATGCTGTTGTCTGCTTGGTACCAAAAGATTCTGTAATCAATGTACTATTAAAATGTATAATGGATGAATTTTTGGCTCGTCTTTAAATATTAGAAATCGATACTTTTTTACCGCTGACTCCATGCGACGCAACCTTATTTTATGTATATCAAGTTAAAAAATTTGTACGCAGGTGTCTGTTTGGTACCAAATGGTTCTGTAATCAATGTACTATTAAAATGTATAATCGATGAATTTTTGGCTCGTCTTAAAATATTAGAAATCGATACTTTTTTACCGCTGACCCCATTCGACGCAACTTTATTTTATGTATATCAAGTTAAAAAATTTGTACGCTGGTGTCTGCATGGTATCAAAAGATTCTGTAATCAATGTACTATTAAAATGTATAATCGATCAATTTTTGGCTCTTAAAATATTAGAAATCGATACTTTTTTACCGCTGACCCTATGCGACGCAACCTTATTTTATGTATATCAAGTTAAAAAATTTGTACGCTGGTGTCTGCATGGTATCAAAAGATTCTGTAATCAATGTACTATTAAAATGTATAATCGATGAATTTTTGGCTCGTCTTAAAATATTAGAAATCGATACTTTTTTACCGCTGACCCCATTCGACGCAACTTTATTTTATGTATATCAAGTTAAAAAATTTGTACGCTGGTGTCTGTTTGGTACCAAATGGTTCTGTAATCAATGTACTATTAAAATGCATAATCGATGAAATTTTGGCTCGTCTTAAAATATTAGAAATCCATACTTTTTTACCGCTGACCCTATGCGACGCAACCTTATTTTATGTATATCAAGTTAAATAATTTGTACGCTGGTGTCTGTTTGGTACCAAATGATTCTGTAATCAATGTACTATTAAAATGTATAATCGATGAATTTTTGGCTCGTCTTAAAATATTAGAAATCGATACTTTTTTACCGCTGACCCTATGCGACGCATCCTTATTTTATGTATATCAAGTTAAAAAATTTGTACGCTGGTGTCTGTTTGGTACCAAATGGTTCTGTAATCAATGTACTATTAAAATGTATAATCGATGAATTTTTGGCTCGTCTTAAAATATTAGAAATCGATACTTTTTTACCGCTGACCCTATGCGACGCATCCTTAATTTATGTATAGCAAATGAAAAAGTTTGTACGCTGTTGTCTGCTTGGTACCAAAAGATTCTGTAATCAATGTACTATTAAAATGTATAATCGATGAATTTTTGGCTCGTCTTAAAATATTAGAAATCGATACTTTTTTACCGCTGACCCCATGCGACGCAACCTTATTTTATGTATATCAAGTTAAAAAATTTGTACGCTGGTGTCTGTTTGGTACCAAATGGTTCTGTAATCAATGTACTATTAAAATGTATAATCGATGAATTTTTGGCTCGTCTTAAAATATTAGAAATCCATACTTTTTTACCGCTGACCCCATGCGACGCAACCTTATTTTATGTATATCAAGTTAAAAAATTTGTACGCTGGTGTCTGTTTGGTATCAAATGGTTCTGTAATCAATGTACTATTAAAATGTATAATCGATGAATTTTTGGCTCGTCTTTCAATATTTGAAATCGATACTTTTTTACCGCTGACCTCATTCGAAGCAACTTTATTTTATGTATATCAAGTTAAGAAATTTGTACGCTGGTGTCTGCATGGTATCAACAGATTCTGTAATCAATGTACTATTAAAATGTATAATCGATGAATTTTTGGCTCGTCTTAAAATATTAGAAATCGATACTTTTTTACCGCTGACCTTATGCGACGCAACCTTATTTTATGTATATCAAGTTAAATAATTTGTACGCTGGTGTCTGTTTGGTACCAAATGATTGTGTAATCAATGTACTATTAAAATGTATAATCGATGAATTTTTGGCTCGTCTTAAAATATTAGAAATCGATACTTTTTTACCGCTGACCCCATTCGACGCAACTTTATTTTATGTATATCAAGTTAAAAAATTTGTACGCTGGTGTCTGCATGGTATCAAAAGATTCTGTAATCAATGTACTATTAAAATGTATAATCGATGAATTTTTTTCTCGTCTTAAAATATTAGAAATCGATACTTTTTTACCGCTGACCCCATTCGACGCAACTTTATTTTATGTATATCAAGTTAAAAAATTTGTACGCTGATGTCTGCATGGTATCAAAAGATTCTGTAATCAATGTACTATTAAAATGTATAATCGATGAATTTTTGGCTCGTCTTAAAATATTAGAAATCGATACTTTTTTACCGCTGACCCTATGCGACGCAACCTTATTTTATGTATATCAAGTTAAGAAATTTGTACGCTGGTGTCTGTTTGGTACCAAATGGTTCTGTAATCAATGTACTATTAAAATGTATAATCGATGAATTTTTGGCTCGTCTTAAAATATTAGAAATCGATACTTTTTTACCGCTGACCCTATGCGACGCATCCTTAATTTATGTATAGCAAATGAAAAAGTTTGTATGCTGTTGTCTGCTTGGTACCAAAAGATTCTGTAATCAATGTACTATTAAAATGTATAATCGATGAATTTTTGGCTCGTCTTAAAATATTAGAAATCGATACTTTTTTACCGCTGACCCTATGCGACGCATCCTTATTTTATGTATATCAAGTTAAAAAATTTGTACGCTGGTGTCTGTTTGGTACCAAATGGTTCTGTAATCAATGTACTATTAAAATGTATAATCGATGAATTTTTGGCTCGTCTTAAAATATTAGAAATCGATACTTTTTTACCGCTGACCCTATGCGACGCATCCTTAATTTATGTATAGCAAATGAAAAAGTTTGTACGCTGTTGTCTGCTTGGTACCAAAAGATTCTGTAATCAATGTACTATTAAAATGTATAATGGATGAATTTTTGGCTCGTCTTTAAATATTAGAAATCGATACTTTTTTACCGCTGACCCCATGCGACGCAACCTTATTTTATGTATATCAAGTTAAAAAATTTGTACGCTGGTGTCTGTTTGGTACCAAATGGTTCTGTAATCAATGTACTATTAAAATGTATAATCGATGAATTTTTGGCTCGTCTTAAAATATTAGAAATCCATACTTTTTTACCGCTGACCCTATGCGACGCAACCTTATTTTATGTATATCAAGTTAAAAAATTTGTACGCTGGTGTCTGCATGGTATCAAAAGATTCTGTAATCAATGTACTATTAAAATGTATAATCGATGAATTTTTGGCTCGTCTTTCAATATTTGAAATCGATACTTTTTTACCGCTGACCTCATTCGAAGCAACTTTATTTTATGTATATCAAGTTAAGAAATTTGTACGCTGGTGTCTGTTTGGTACCAAATGATTGTGTAATCAATGTACTATTAAAATGTATAATCGATGAATTTTTGGCTCGTCTTAAAATATTAGAAATCGATACTTTTTTACCGCTGACCCTATGCGACGCAACCTTATTTTATGTATATCAAGTTAAAAAATTTGTACGCTGGTGTCTGTTTGGTACCAAATGGTTCTGTAATCAATGTACTATTAAAATGTATAATCGATGAATTTTTGGCTCGTCTTAAAATATTAGAATTCCATACTTTTTTACCGCTGACCCTATGCGACGCAACCTTATTTTATGTATATCAAGTTAAAAAATTTGTACGCTGGTGTCTGTTTGGTACCAAATGATTCTGTAATCAATGTACTATTAAAATGTATAATCGATGAATTTTTGGCTCGTCTTAAAATATTAGAAATCGATACTTTTTTACCGCTGACCCTATGCGACGCAACCTTATTTTATGTATATCAAGTTAAATAATTTGTACGCTGGTGTCTGTTTGGTACCAAATGATTGTGTAATCAATGTACTATTAAAATGTATAATCGATGAATTTTTGGCTCGTCTTTAAATATTTGAAATCGATACTTTTTTACCGCTGACCCCATTCGACGCAACTTTATTTTATGTATATCAAGTTAAAAAATTTGTACGCTGGTGTCTGCATGGTATCAAAAGATTCTGTAATCAATGTACTATTAAAATGTATAATCGATGAATTTTTGGCTCGTCTTAAAATATTAGAAATCGACTTTTTTACCGCTGACCCTATGCGACGCAACCTTATTTTATGTATATCAAGTTAAATAATTTGTACGCTGGTGTCTGTTTGGTACCAAATGATTGTGTAATCAATGTACTATTAAAATGTATAATCGATGAATTTTTGGCTCGTCTTAAAATATTAGAAATCGATACTTTTTTACCGCTGACCCTATGCGACGCATCCTTAATTTATGTATAGCAAATGAAAAAGTTTGTATGCTGTTGTCTGCTTGGTACCAAAAGATTCTGTAATCAATGTACTATTAAAATGTATAATGGATGAATTTTTGGCTCGTCTTTAAATATTAGAAATCGATACTTTTTTACCGCTGACCCCATGCGACGCAACCTTATTTTATGTATATCAAGTTAAAAAATTTGTACGCAGGTGTCTGTTTGGTACCAAATGGTTCTGTAATCAATGTACTATTAAAATGTATAATCGATGAATTTTTGGCTCGTCTTAAAATATTAGAAATCGATACTTTTTTACCGCTGACCCCATTCGACGCAACTTTATTTTATGTATATCAAGTTAAAAAATTTGTACGCTGGTGTCTGCATGGTATCAAAAGATTCTGTAATCAATGTACTATTAAAATGTATAATCGATCAATTTTTGGCTCGTCTTAAAATATTAGAAATCGATACTTTTTTACCGCTGACCCTATGCGACGCAACCTTATTTTATGTATATCAAGTTAAAAAATTTGTACGCTGGTGTCTGCATGGTATCAAAAGATTCTGTAATCAATGTACTATTAAAATGTATAATCGATGAATTTTTGGCTCGTCTTAAAATATTAGAAATCGATACTTTTTTACCGCTGACCCCATTCGACGCAACTTTATTTTATGTATATCAAGTTAAAAAATTTGTACGCTGGTGTCTGTTTGGTACCAAATGGTTCTGTAATCAATGTACTATTAAAATGCATAATCGATGAAATTTTGGCTCGTCTTAAAATATTAGAAATCCATACTTTTTTACCGCTGACCCTATGCGACGCAACCTTATTTTATGTATATCAAGTTAAATAATTTGTACGCTGGTGTCTGTTTGGTACCAAATGATTCTGTAATCAATGTACTATTAAAATGTATAATCGATGAATTTTTGGCTCGTCTTAAAATATTAGAAATCGATACTTTTTTACCGCTGACCCTATGCGACGCATCCTTATTTTATGTATATCAAGTTAAAAAATTTGTACGCTGGTGTCTGTTTGGTACCAAATGGTTCTGTAATCAATGTACTATTAAAATGTATAATCGATGAATTTTTGGCTCGTCTTAAAATATTAGAAATCGATACTTTTTTACCGCTGACCCTATGCGACGCATCCTTAATTTATGTATAGCAAATGAAAAAGTTTGTACGCTGTTGTCTGCTTGGTACCAAAAGATTCTGTAATCAATGTACTATTAAAATGTATAATCGATGAATTTTTGACTCGTCTTAAAATATTAGAAATCGATACTTTTTTACCGCTGACCCCATGCGACGCAACCTTATTTTATGTATATCAAGTTAAAAAATTTGTACGCTGGTGTCTGTTTGGTACCAAATGGTTCTGTAATCAATGTACTATTAAAATGTATAATCGATGAATTTTTGGCTCGTCTTAAAATATTAGAAATCCATACTTTTTTACCGCTGACCCCATGCGACGCAACCTTATTTTATGTATATCAAGTTAAAAAATTTGTACGCTGGTGTCTGTTTGGTACCAAATGGTTCTGTAATCAATGTACTATTAAAATGTATAATCGATGAATTTTTGGCTCGTCTTTCAATATTTGAAATCGATACTTTTTTACCGCTGACTTCATTCGAAGCAACTTTATTTTATGTATATCAAGTTAAGAAATTTGTACGCTGGTGTCTGCATGGTATCAACAGATTCTGTAATCAATGTACTATTAAAATGTATAATCGATGAATTTTTGGCTCGTCTTAAAATATTAGAAATCGATACTTTTTTACCGCTGACCTTATGCGACGCAACCTTATTTTATGTATATCAAGTTAAATAATTTGTACGCTGGTGTCTGTTTGGTACCAAATGATTGTGTAATCAATGTACTATTAAAATGTATAATCGATGAATTTTTGGCTCGTCTTAAAATATTAGAAATCGATACTTTTTTACCGCTGACCCCATTCGACGCAACTTTATTTTATGTATATCAAGTTAAAAAATTTGTACGCTGGTGTCTGCATGGTATCAAAAGATTCTGTAATCAATGTACTATTAAAATGTATAATCGATGAATTTTTTTCTCGTCTTAAAATATTAGAAATCGATACTTTTTTACCGCTGACCCCATTCGACGCAACTTTATTTTATGTATATCAAGTTAAAAAATTTGTACGCTGGTGTCTGTTTGGTACCAAATGGTTCTGTAATCAATGTACTATTAAAATGTATAATCGATGAATTTTTGGCTCGTCTTAAAATATTAGAAATCGATACTTTTTTACCGCTGATCCTATGCGACGCATCCTTAATTTATGTATAGCAAATGAAAAAGTTTGTATGCTGTTGTCTGCTTGGTACCAAAAGATTCTGTAATCAATGTACTATTAAAATGTATAATCGATGAATTTTTGGCTCGTCTTAAAATATTAGAAATCGATACTTTTTTACCGCTGACCCTATGCGACGCATCCTTATTTTATGTATATCAAGTTAAAAAATTTGTACGCTGGTGTCTGTTTGGTACCAAATGGTTCTGTAATCAATGTACTATTAAAATGTATAATCGATGAATTTTTGGCTCGTCTTAAAATATTAGAAATCGATACTTTTTTACCGCTGACCCTATGCGACGCATCCTTAATTTATGTATAGCAAATGAAAAAGTTTGTACGCTGTTGTCTGCTTGGTACCAAAAGATTCTGTAATCAATGTACTATTAAAATGTATAATGGATGAATTTTTGGCTCGTCTTTAAATATTAGAAATCGATACTTTTTTACCGCTGACCCCATGCGACGCAACCTTATTTTATGTATATCAAGTTAAAAAATTTGTACGCTGGTGTCTGTTTGGTACCAAATGGTTCTGTAATCAATGTACTATTAAAATGTATAATCGATGAATTTTTGGCTCGTCTTAAAATATTAGAAATCCATACTTTTTTACCGCTGACCCTATGCGACGCAACCTTATTTTATGTATATCAAGTTAAAAAATTTGTACGCTGGTGTCTGCATGGTATCAAAAGATTCTGTAATCAATGTACTATTAAAATGTATAATCGATGAATTTTTGGCTCGTCTTTCAATATTTGAAATCGATACTTTTTTACCGCTGACCTCATTCGAAGCAACTTTATTTTATGTATATCAAGTTAAGAAATTTGTACGCTGGTGTCTGCATGGTATCAACAGATTCTGTAATCAATGTACTATTAAAATGTATAATCGATGAATTTTTGGCTCGTCTTAAAATATTAGAAATCGATACTTTTTTACCGCTGACCTTATGCGACGCAACCTTATTTTATGTATATCAAGTTAAATAATTTGTACGCTGGTGTCTGTTTGGTACCAAATGATTGTGTAATCAATGTACTATTAAAATGTATAATCGATGAATTTTTGGCTCGTCTTAAAATATTAGAAATCGATACTTTTTTACCGCTGACCCCATTCGACGCAACTTTATTTTATGTATATCAAGTTAAAAAATTTGTACGCTGGTGTCTGCATGGTATCAAAAGATTCTGTAATCAATGTACTATTAAAATGTATAATCGATGAATTTTTTTCTCGTCTTAAAATATTAGAAATCGATACTTTTTTACCGCTGACCCCATTCGACGCAACTTTATTTTATGTATATCAAGTTAAAAAATTTGTACGCTGGTGTCTGCATGGTATCAAAAGATTCTGTAATCAATGTACTATTAAAATGTATAATCGATGAATTTTTGGCTCGTCTTAAAATATTAGAAATCGATACTTTTTTACCGCTGACCCTATGCGACGCAACCTTATTTTATGTATATCAAGTTAAAAAATTTGTACGCTGGTGTCTGTTTGGTACCAAATGGTTCTGTAATCAATGTACTATTAAAATGTATAATCGATGAATTTTTGGCTCGTCTTAAAATATTAGAAATCGATACTTTTTTACCGCTGACCCTATGCGACGCATCCTTAATTTATGTATAGCAAATGAAAAAGTTTGTATGCTGTTGTCTGCTTGGTACCAAAAGATTCTGTAATTAATGTACTATTAAAATGTATAATCGATGAATTTTTGGCTCGTCTTAAAATATTAGAAATCGATACTTTTTTACCGCTGACCCTATGCGATGCAGCCTTAATTTATGTATAGCAAATGAAAAAATTTGTACGCTGGTGTCTGTTTGGTACCAAATGGTTCTGTAATCAATGTACTATTAAAATGTATAATCGATGAATTTTTGGCTCGTCTTAAAATATTAGAAATCGATACTTTTTTACCGCTGACCCTATGCGACGCAACCTTATTTTATGTATATCAAGTTAAAAAATTTGTACGCTGGTGTCTGTTTGGTACCAAATGATTCTGTAATCAATGTACTATTAAAATGTATAATCGATGAATTTTTGGCTCGTCTTAAAATATTAGAAATCGATACTTTTTTACCGCTGACCCTATGGGACGCATCCTTAATTTATGTATAGCAAATGAAAAAGTTTGTATGCTGTTGTCTGCTTGGTACCAAAAGATTCTGTAATCAATGTACTATTAAAATGTATAATCGATGAATTTTTGGCTCGTCTTAAAATATTAGAAATCGATACTTTTTTACCGCTGACCTTATGCGACGCAACCTTATTTTATGTATATCAAGTTAAATAATTTGTACGCTGGTGTCCGTTTGGTACCAAATGATTGTGTAATCAATGTACTATTAAAATGTATAATCGATGAATTTTTGGCTCGTCTTAAAATATTAGAAATCGATACTTTTTTACCGCTGACCCCATTCGACGCAACTTTATTTTATGTATATCAAGTTAAAAAATTTGTACGCTGGTGTCTGCATGGTATCAAAAGATTCTGTAATCAATGTACTATTAAAATGTATAATCGATGAATTTTTTTCTCGTCTTAAAATATTAGAAATCGATACTTTTTTACCGCTGACCCCATTCGACGCAACTTTATTTTATGTATATCAAGTTAAAAAATTTGTACGCTGATGTCTGCATGGTATCAAAAGATTCTGTAATCAATGTACTATTAAAATGTATAATCGATGAATTTTTGGCTCGTCTTAAAATATTAGAAATCGATACTTTTTTACCGCTGACCCTATGCGACGCAACCTTATTTTATGTATATCAAGTTAAGAAATTTGTACGCTGGTGTCTGTTTGGTACCAAATGGTTCTGTAATCAATGTACTATTAAAATGTATAATCGATGAATTTTTGGCTCGTCTTAAAAT